>NC_143400.1:45055462-45368456 GCF_052110815.1 Crocodylus siamensis
AGAAGGTAGACTCCTAACAGAACAGATTTCTGATCTGTCTTACTGCCTACTTTGTATGTTGTGTGTGTGCACATGCGTGCAGAGCTGCTTTCATGGATTAGGCATTATCAAAACATAAACAGTGCCTAGACATGTGATGATTTCTGCCATTTAAAGCATTTTGAAGTGGTCACTTAACACACATGGGCGACTAGAATGTTTTCAAAATAGCCAAAGTTACCTTAATTAAATCTTCTTTTATGTGTTTTAAATATAAGGCAAACTATGGTAGTGTATCTTAGCCTACTTCAGGGTGTAGGTTGTAGCAGCATTGGGCTAAGGATATAGGCAGACCTCGTCTGCCTTAGCCTACCTAGTTCACTTATTCCACTTGGGGCTTTTCCAAGTAGCAATTAACAGTATTGTGCATTTGGTGCCCTCTGCCTCCTATTCTGCAGAACTACAACAAAACACAAAACTTAACACCACCCCTGAAACATCTATTAAGTTTTAAGGTACTATGCCTAAGCATTTTCAATAAAGCACAAAAGTTACAGTGCCTTTGGAAATGCCTGTCCTGCGTGTGTATAGACATCCAAGGATCATTCAGTCAAAGAATAAACACGTCAATGAATAAAGAAAAGAAAATTCGTGTGGATTCCAGGGAGAAGTAGGGTTGGTGTCTCTTGAGAGATCTGCTAATGAGCAATGAAATAATGCCAATTTTAAATGGTATATATACACATAACAAATGTAGGAGGAACTTCTTGTTAATGCAGAGCAATTCTGCATTATCTTAAAGGGCACCTGCAAAACATTGACAAACCCTTCTGTTTTTTTTACTTTTCCAGTTTTTTCATGCATTATTTTAGACAATTTGACCCCTGATATAAGACTCTGAGCTACAAGAAGCTGTAGAATTGAAGAGTCCGATGACCTTATGTAGTACGCACTGACTCTCGTTGCACTTAAGTAACAGAAGAGAGTTAGCTGCTAACAAGAAAGTGTCTTTAAAGGAGATTCTAATTTTCTTGAGACACTATATTTCCTTCAAAGTGTTTGTTAATCATTAAGCAACAGCTTCAGGACCACATACAATGCCCAAAAATGAATTTATTCAGACCCAGAATATCTCAAGACCTTCATCAGAAAACCTTTTGTTTGTCCATGCAAGAAGTGGTGAGTTTTTTTGCCCTTATGCCTTAAATTGTTGAGCTACATACATTTTGCAATGTGTGAGAAAGAACATATACTGCTCTACACTGTGATGGTGGGAAAGGGAGAAAATAGCTATCTTAGAGTAAAGTGAGACTGGGAAGGGCAAAGTTCAAATCTCAGATGTAGAGGGTGGATCTCTGAAAAAGATTTATTGTTCTTTCAAATATCCTATCAACAATCCTGCATGGGCATTATGTTCACTGAAAAATCAAAAATAGTCTCCAAATCAATCATGAGTTCTCTGTGCTAGTTCTTAATATCAGTTGTTATTGTGTACATAGAGGAAGCTGTGGGTTGAAACCTGTTGTACAAATACAAACTGAAAAGATACAGTCTTGCTTTCAATTGAAGAGGCAAGAATTGTTGGGACTATCTTTTATTGGACTAGCTCCATGACTGGGATGGATAGGTCAGCTTTTGGATACCAGACTACCATGCCAAAGTCTGGTTGAGAGAAGCATACGGAGTAGAAGAAAATAGAATATAAGGGCTTGTGTACGCACATGGCTACAACATCGCTTCGACCGTTCTTCCTTCCTTAAAAGATTTTCCATTAAGTACATCTAAAAAAGCAGCAAGTAGATACAGAACGGTAAAGAGAGGAACATGAGAAAGCTTTTTGATTACATAGGTCATCATAGATTGAGGGTACATCCTTACAGTCCTGCCGGTGGGGCAACACATTCTATTCTTTTTTTTTTTTTTTTTAATTCAGAGATAATCATCTGCCTGACATCTGCAGGATCCCTTAGATAACTCAGCCCTTGATAAACAAGTTTCTTTATTCCCCAGTCAGATAGTAATTTGCAGCACCCTGCCTCAAGGTCTCACTGTACCACCTATACGGGGGGAAAAAACCATGACCTAGCTCAGGAATCTCAGAATCTTAATAGATTTGCTAGTTTTCATTCCACGGGAGTAAGCCTTCTTTTGGGAGTACATAAAGCCCCAACAGACAGGCAGTTGGACAGATTTGTATACATTGATAGATGGATAGTTGTCCAAGAGTCTTCTTCTGCAATCCCACTACAGGGACTTTCTTTATACTGCTGTTAATGATTTTTGTTTGTTTGCTTGTTTGTTTAATTCCCAAAGGGTCGAAGTAGCTTACTATAAACAAGCAATCCACAGATAAGATTCCCCAAACAACACCCCAAAACCCTAGAAATCCAATGTTGAAATACCTGCCATTGTGATACTAAGAGGTTAAAACATTATGGTCTTAGGTTTCTTAATGAAAAATAGACCAAAGAAGAAACTCCCTGCCACAAAGAAGTTGCAATTTTTCAACAGTTTGACTCCTGGAGTCCACATGCACTGAAGAATTGGGGATCATATTGGGCACAGAAAATCCATGTTGATACAAGAACGTTAAGTGAATATCTGATAGCTGGGATAGCAGCCAGGTGTGGGAATGAGCTTTTATAACTTGTCTTCATGAATACTTCTTTGTCTTTTCTCTGTCACTCACTCCTTTTTTGCGTGTGCATAAAGATGAGCCACATACGGAGAACCGGACTGCAGTGATGGAATTCATCCTTATGGGTTGTACCAGCAACCCCCAGCTACAGCCTCTGCTCTTTGTTGTGCTGCTACTCACATATATACTAACAATTGCCGGGAACATTATTATCATCATTGTCACCCTCGTGGACCATCGTCTCCAAACCCCCATGTACTTCTTTCTTAGAAATTTCTCTATCCTGGAAATTGGCTTCACCTCTGCTGTTAGCCCCAAAGCCATGGCCATCCTTGCATCAAACAAAACAACAATTTCTTTACCAGCATGTTTCACTCAAACCTTTTTTTATTTTATGCTGGGCACTACAGAGTCATTGCTGTTAGCAGCAATGTCCTTCGATAGATACTTGGCCATCTGTAACCCTCTGCGCTATACCACCATCATGAACTCTCAAGTCAGATTTCTGTTGGTGCTGGGCACCTGGATTGGGGGTTTCTTCCTTATTATTGGCCCAGCAGTTTTGCTCTTCCAGATGCCTTTCTGTGGCCCAAATGTCATTAACCATTTCTTCTGTGATAACACACCTCTACTTAAGCTTGCCTGTGCAAATACCAGGCTCTTGGAGTCCGTGAGTTTTGTTATAGCTGTATTTTCTTTGTTGGGCTGTTTCACTGTCACTGTTGTGTCTTACATTAGCATTGTCATCACAATAAAGAAAATGCCTTCTACTGCAAGGAGGCAGAAAGCCTTCTCCACTTGTGCCTCTCATCTCATTGTGGTGTCCATTACCTATGGCAGCTGCATCTTTATGTATGTCAGGCCCACAAGAGACAGCAAGTTGGACTTCAGTAAGGGGGTGTCTGTTCTGAACACGATGGTGTCTCCTCTGTTCAACCCCTTCATCTATAGCCTGAGGAATAAGCAGGTTCAGGTGGCCATAAGGGATATTTTTGGCAAGAGTGGAGTGTTTCCTAAAGAACCAAAGAAGTTAATAAGGCTCTCTCCTTTGTCCCTCTTCCAATCATGATCTGAAGTCCCACTAGTCATGGGTTTTGGTCAGCTACATTTTGGGGCATCTAAGGTCACCAACCATAGTTGCCATGTTTATGGGCCTTGACAGCTCCTGCACATGCTTGCTCTGTTCACATATATAGTTATTCCATAAACAGCTACACATCCAGGAATAGAATTGCCCTGCATCTCTAAAGGTCAAAATGTCATGTGACAAAAAATGACTAGGAAGCAGTTGTATGGCACCCTGTCTACTCAGAATGATTTGATGCATTTGTATCACGAGCTTGTGTAGTTTCCCATCTATTTAAGGCATGCTTATACTTGTATTAATCTTGACAATGGAAAAAAAGGGAAAAGAACAATAAAAATTCAGTAACTTTTCCTATTTGTCTTGGCGGGGGGGGAAAGAAATAGTCCTGAATATCAAGTCTGGTCAGCTCTGGAATCAAAGGCAACTTTCTCTGAATCAAATAGCAGAACCCACTACTGATTCTGAGGCGAAGGAAGACAGGTGATAGTTATCTTCTAGTGCATCCCTGTGCCTTCCCCGCAGTGCTTTATGCCTTCTTTTCCCTTTTTAAACCCACCTGATTTTATATCCCATACTTACCCCAAAACCGTTCTGATCTCACCCCTGAACAATGACGTGTGCCTTTTATTTGCTTTTCACTACTCTACTAACAACATCTATCCTTGAACCACGGTACCTTTGCTACTCCAGTCCTAGACTGCCACGTACCTACGCTAATGTCTCTCAATCCTGGTACATGTCCTTTTTAGACCTGCTGTCCTGTTCTACAGTACACTTAGTTCGTTTTGGCACACTTACTGCCTATGGATCACCCTGATACCTGCTGTCAATATAGAGAGGCAGCATAACGATGTTATTATTGGTACTCTTTTTTTTTTGCTCTGGGAATGTTGTTGGGATAGAGTGAGGGTTGGTCTATTATTTTATGTTATCAGCTTTTGCTTTGGACTCCCCTTTGTGAATGAGCAGAGCAGATTCTCCCAATAAGGATGGAGCTAAGTACATGGATCTGCTTCCTTCAGCACATCAACAGAAATTTCCATCCACTGTACATTATGTGAGCTGGGTAGGTATCTACTCAGCAAGAAGTTATGAAATCCAGCTCCCCTGAGGAATTAAGGGATGACTCAGGATTCTGTCTTCTGGGATATGCCTGATAATATTAGAAGAAATGGAATGGTACCTATACTGAACACACAACTCCTTACAAGAAGGTGGTTGCATTCTAACTTAAATATAGACCATTTCTAGGTGAGCTTGACTAGTTCTCAGACTAGGGCTTTTTTAAAAAAACAAGTTATTTTTTCATATCTATCTTCTTCTAAATTACGCCATTCTTATTTCTGGTTTTCACTTTTATTGTGCTCTTAAGTCAGAGAGAGCTGCCTTTTTGTTATGTTATGTTGTGGCAATGTTTGCCCTGCATGAAAGAGAAGTTTTATGTAGTCCCTCCTGAGTTCAAGGGCACAAAGTCTGACCAAAGGAGAGAAATCTTAAAAAGAGCAGGCTGTTCCTTTTATTTCAATGATTCTTATATGAAATGCAGTAGAACAGTATTATGAATGAAGGGCTACAAACAATGCAATGTTCCTTCCACCGTGGCTCCAGTCCTTTAAGAAAAAAAAAGTAGAGAAAATACCCTGCACTCACCCTTCCCGCCAGCTGGGGGCAATTCCCACTGCCCTGCCCCACATGGGGGACTCTGCACAAGCCCCCCAAAGCCCCGAGGTCACTGCAGGAGTGGTGAGTCCAGGGGCTTCTCATTTTTTTTGTTCTTAAAGGACCAGAGCTGGCCCAGGTGGGGCACCTGTGGGGGAGCAAGGGGAGTGAGGGGGATGTCAGGAGGCTCGTAGCAGAGCTGCCCATGCAGCGTGGGGCAGCAAGGATTGCCCCCCCCCCCCCGGCTTCATCGGTTGAGTCGAAGCTTTGTTTTAAAAAATGCAGGGAGCTGGAGGGGGGCAGCCATGGGGGAGGGGCTGGGGGAGTGGACTGGGGTTTTGGGGGGGGCAGGCAGAGAATTGGGGCTAGCAGGGGTCCCCCCCCATTTCCCCCGCCATCAGCCCCTCCCTCCCCCAGCCCCTAGCTCTTACCAGCTCCAAGTTGACTGCAGCACCCCCCTGCAGCCACCAGGGACTGCCTGAATCATCAAAAGGTCTCCAAATCTTTTCCAAAGATTCAGAGAGTTTTGAATTGATTCAGACCTTTAATTCCCCGATTTGATTTGAATTTGGAGATTCGACCACCGCATTGAGCCAAATCTCCTCCAAATCAAATCACCACCCAAAGTTTCACACAGCCCTAGTATCCATCCACCTGCCCATCCTTATGCCATTGTATCCATCCTTTAATGTCCTTTTGTAATGCCTTGCTGCATGTGGACAAATATTCTTTAGAAGCTCATTACCCTCGGTTGAAATTAAATTTTGTTTGGTAATTTTGCTTTTCTGACTGCCACTGAATTCATCTGTACTTATTCCAGTTAGCTTGTGCTTTGATCAATTGTGTTAACTGATGCTCTGATTTTTGCCAGTTGAAATTCTGGCTTAGGGTTTTTGGTTCTACTCTCAGAGAGGTGGCATTGGTGCAGTGGTTAAAGCACTCGGGCTGGGATATTAGAATAATGAACATTCGCGCTATGTCTGTGCAAAGGCAGCCTTGAACCTTGGATTTTGACTTCCTGGGTGAGTGCCCCAATTGCACAGCTCTTGGGATCAAGATGTGGCAGGGTCATTGTCCCTTGGGAACTCATGTTTAGGTAGCTACATATGTATTTAACCAATGTGTACTCTTACTTTGAGTACTCAGTCTAAGAATGCATGCTTATGCATCCACAGTGTAAGGCCAGGGATACAAACAGCTAAAAAACTTGGCATTTAGATGCATAAAGGCTCCTATTCCAGGCTCACTTAGACCCCCCAAAATTGTACAAGAGATGTTTATAATTCTTTTCATGATTCAGTTTTAACACCGAGATGATAGCATGTGACAAAAATAGATGCCTTTATGAATGTTCAGGAGCTTGAAAAAGGCAGAATTTGATTGTGCGTATGCACCTTAGTCCAGTTAGCACCACCAAAGAGGTCACAGACAATATGATAGCTGAATATGTTGCTATCTATTTTAGAAACTTAGGTAGTTTGCATGCCCTTAGTACTGGAGTATATTTGGATGCAGGTGCCTAAATCCCTCCCACCCTCCACCCACTCCCACCTCCATTCCACCTTAAGTCCTAATTTCTTAGTTTTGGATGAATCCCTTGGTCTATGTCTTCCTGGTGAGGTGTCAAGGGACCTTGGAAAGTCTATTCTAAAATGATCTGTTACAAGCACACGTTGAAAGTCTTTTCCAGGGCAGGGACCTAAGACAAGATTCCTTCATTTCCAGAAAAGTACCTAAAACTTTCTGGATCATCCTCCCTCTTTTGTCTTTCTGTTTTGTTATCTTGGGGGAACCACAGAGCTGTGGGCCCATGAATAATGTCTGAACAGTTTCTTCACACTGCTTTGATTGTGTACACAACAAAAGACAGAACACAAACAATCATAAAACCTCAAGGTTTTGCCCATGTCTACAACTTAAAAGTTTAATAAATACCAAATTAGAGGAAGCAACAAGTGGAAATAATGCAACAATGACAAATACTATTAAAAGAAAAAAAAAACTGTTACAAAAATTATATCCAGGTGCCACACTGATGTTTAGGTTCCCTTGTCATTGAAACAGCAGCTGAAGGGCGTGAGGGAGTTTTTTCAGAGAGCACAAGTCACAAAGGTGTCTTTGTGTACAGCTACATGGAATACAGACCACAGTTAAAATAAATGCCGAAGGTCCAACTCAGATATTTAGGTTACAGGTTGAATGTATGTTAATGTCTGCTAGGGAAATGGCATCACTGTCATCAACTCTGGGCACCATAGCTGGGGAGTCCATCGTGTCCACAGTTGATGGAAGTTGGGTGAGCAAGTTCCACTTTACATCTTAGTGAACAGAGGATCCATCTTTAGCATGGATCCAGAAAAAATGCTTAAACTCATGCCTCAGAAATGGTAACAGAATATACAAACCATTGTGCCATCCTATTTGTTGAATACCCTGAAAGTAAGGGAAAGTGTAACTACAGAAATAAACAGAAAGGCATTTGTCAGAAAAGTCTGAAAACAAGTTATCACCACTGGTGTTCTGGTATAAGAAACATTGGTGCTGAAAAGGAAGATATCCTAATAGGCTTCACCAGGTATTTGAGAAAAGCAGGCAGGACACTACTTTCCTTCCAAAGGCAATCTTCTCCACCTTGTCTTCTATTGATGCATGTCAAATTCCTACTTGTTCATATCAAGATGATCAGACAATTTTTAAGTACCTAACTTCTAAGGAGAGTAAGGTGCCGAAGTCTGTTTGGAGATGTGGACTTTTGCCACCACCCTTTTGACAGCCTTCCCCAACTCCTCCCTTATTTGCTTGTTCCCCAAGTGTGTATACAAAAGGATCAAAGGCCTGAATGAAGAGAGTTGTGAGAAGTGTCAGTGCTTTGCCAAATTCCTGGCTCCTCTTTCCCAGAAGGCCAATGCATCTGAAAAAGTGTTACTTCCACAAAAGACAACCACAATGAGCTGAGCAGAGCAGAAGGAAAAAGCATTTTTCCTTCCTGCAACAAATGGGATGCAAAGGATGGCACTGATGATAAGGAGATAAGAGACAAGGTTCATCAATAACATATACCAAGCAAGGTGATGTAGCGCTAACAAAGGACATGAATTCTAAGAGGCGTGTGTCCTGGCAATAAAGTTGGAAGAGTGGAGTGCTGTTGCACAAGAAATGGTTTAAGATGTTGGGGCCACAGAACGTCAGCTTCAGAGTCATCACTGTGTTTGGAAGGGTAAAGAAGAGATCAGCAACCCAAGAGCCCAATATCAACTGGAAGCAGACCCTCCTGCTCATAATGGTTGTATATTGTAATGTGTTGCAAATAGCTACATACCTATCCAAAGATAGGACAGACATATAGAAAAACTCTGTTGTGCCCACAAAGAAAAAGAGAGAAGAGTGAATGAGGCAGCTTTGGAAGGAAATAGATTTTTCCCTGTCAAAAGATTGACAAGCATCTTGGGGATCACAGCAAAGGTTAAAGATATTTCCAAGAAGGATGCATTTCGGAGAAAGCAAATCATGGGGGTTTGGAGATGAGCATCCACCAGGGTTATGAAAATGACGACTATGTTTTCCATCAGGATGCAGAGGTAGGTGAGCAGGAAGACAATGAAGAGAAGGATCTCTAGTCACCAATCACCGGTGAAACCCAAGAGGATGAACTCAGTAACTGATTCTCCATTTACAACTTCCCTTAGAACAAGACAGAAAAAGCTGTAGCATAGTTTATAATAAGAACTAATGAGTCCTAAGGATTTTCCATTTTCTGCTTCTTTGCAAGGTCTGGAAGTTGGCAAGATGGGCTTTATAGTCAGCTTGCTAATCCTTGCTGATGTAGAGATGGGTGGTGGGCACATGTGAGTATGGATGTGTCTGGCACAGTCTTCAAAATGCACCTTGAGCTAGACTGCAGAGAGATTCTCTTCCAAGAGCTTCCAGCTCATTGAAACAGAAGCAGACCCAGTGAACAAGTAGACCTCCGGACACTGAGCCAACACTATGGTTATCTATGGGCTACTGCCCTGTGCTGAATGGCCGTTTACTGCATCTCTCTCCCTAGCCAAACAACTGCCTCACTTGTACTCCCTACCTACGTGCCCTACCCTCTCCACTCCTGCCCCCAACCCCTTTCCTGCCATTGAGCTGATCCACTCCTAAGATGCATCAATCCTCTCTCCCTGTCCTCTCCCCTGCAGATCATAGTGCTAACCTTATCACAGGTAGGCAATGAACAGACACATTGAGTGGATAGCAGTGAAAAATGCTCACATGCAGGATTCCTTGTACCCAGGGCTCTTTGTACTTGACCAAGGGAGAAGAACCTGACCAAGGGAGAAAATACCTGTCTTGCCAGGAAATGAATGATACTGGGAACCCAGCTGCTGTGACAATCCTAAGTCTCATACTTGTATATAGACATCATTCCAGCTGCACTTGGCCGGGCTAATTCTTCCCTTTCATCCACTAGTGTAAATCTGTGATAATTTCCTGAAAATGATGAAAGCTAAGGTGATGGCTGTACAGTCAATCCGTGCTGTGCTGGCTTTTACAGCTCAAACCTGAAGAAGGATGTCTTGCATGTGAAAGCTTGTCTAACACTATCCCGACTATGCCAATAAAAGATATCAACAATAAAAAATATCACCCAAAGAAATCCTTGCCTCTCACTGATCTGAAATATTACTCGTATTTTGAATTAATCTTTTTTTTTTCTCCTTGTCTGAACATTTTAAAACTAAATATCTGGTATAAACTCCCTTTCCCCCTTCTTTTCTATTTAAATAAACATTAATTTAAGCTCATAATAAGAAAAGTTGCTGATAACTTTTTTGTTATGATTTGAAAAAAAAAAAAGTAGTTTCCATTCTCAATCTTTGAAACTGGAACACAATATTAGAACTTAATTAATTAATTTGTAAGGACCCATGTTATTTTTTTACCCACTGAAAGCAATAAAAAAAAATAGTCTCTCTCACACACAAAAAAAGCCAAAGGAGGAAGTGTAGAAAATGAACAAGCTTCATTTTCCTTGATCTTTTTCCCAGATAATAAATCTATTTTTCTTCTCTTTTTAGTCTGTCCTAAAAAACTTGAGAGCAGTTTTAAAGTTCATGACAGTGCAGGGTACTACCAAAAACAAGTCATGAGGCCACTGAAGGACATCACCTGCAAATAACAACTCTCTCACTTCATAAATGAAAGAAGTGAATTTATATAGCTCAGCCCTTCCCTATGAACATTACTGAATGTTGACAAAGAAGGTAAGAATCCATGCATCTTTGTATTGCCAAGTAGTCATTAGTAAAACATAAAAACATTGAAAAGAAAGACACACTTCATATATACTACTGCTGTATACTCAAGTAGCTTGAAATGCCACAATCTTGGCTTGCAAAGCACTTAGTAGAGATACACCTGGACACAGTGACAGTAGTACCGGCAGCTTTTGTCATCACCTGTGTAAAGCAAAGCATTAAGTATTGCTTTTCCACCCCAAGTTACTCAGTAGCAAACTCAGGAACCATGCAGAAACCAGTTAGGTAATGAGGGCCTCTGCTTCAGTGGGATATGTTTTGAAAAGTCATTCTATTTTTATTTTTTGCTTTGTTAAAAGTTTGCTAATGTGGAGCTTTCCAACTATGCCTCCATTTTCTTGTCATAAAGAAGCCATTATCTGCATTGTCTGGTTTTATTAGCCTATTGTTTCCTTTTTTGTGGGAAGCAGTTGAAGTTTGCAGGAAATGACAAACATCAAAAAAGGTTGGGGGAGATCTTTTTGTTTTTTGGGGGGGGGGAGTTGTTTTAATAAGAAAAAACCTGAGAGACATATATCTCAATTTTTTTTAAAGTTATTGCAACCTCATGACTATCCTGGGAGACAGAACTACAATTTTCTCTAGTTTTTGGAGAGAGAAGAAAGAGGAACTTGGGGCACAATTCATTTTGATCTTGAACACACCAAACAGGATTGGGTAGGTTTTTAGGAAACAAAAGCACATTCAGCGATACAGTTTGGCCCTCACCTACAGGCACCTAGCCTAAGAGGCAACTCTTTTCTGGACTGCAAATCTTCCTACAATGCACACTCCCCAGATACAAGCCGAGCCACTAGACACAAAGAAGGTAACGTATTGGGGCCAGGCAGAGAGCAAGAAAAATGCACTTCATTCCCTAAAATGCCTAAAGAATGCTGGCATCAGGGATTCGCTACCCCTTCACCTTCCCCGCCCCCCCCCCACACACACACTTTCAAGGGAGCACCATAATCGTTAGACTCAAGATATGTTCTCCTTTGGGCTTGTTCAAAGCATGGATTATGTACTTTACATTCTAGGCATTGGTTTAAATCAACCCAGAAATCAATCTCTCACAAGGGATTAGGAACTAAGACGGGGTGCCCACCAGGCCATTGTATCCGGCTCACGGAGCCCCTAAAAAATTAGAAAATTAATCTTTATCTGCCCCTGGCTGCCTTGTCATATGGCCCTCGATGTCTTGCCAAGACTCAGTAAATGCCCCTCAGCCCAAAATAATTGCCCACCCCTGAGCTAGGATTTCTTCCCTCCTCCCCTAAGAAAGTGCTACTATAAGCTAATATATTTTGCATAGTGCTATATGTCACGGGGCAGGGACCTAAGAGCAGCCATAATCTCTCCTAGCGCCCCCCCCCCCACCGTGAAAAGTAGATGTCAATGCACCCTCAATCTCGCCCGCCATGTCTTTGATGATAAGATTATTAAGGGAGGCTGCCTTTTTATCCTCCTTGACATGGTATCCCTGACATACTCCAATCTGTGCCCCATCTATGATGATTCTGTGCGCCCCCACCTCAAGGGCTACGCATGGCTCCTACCACCCCTAATACCATGCCCCAAGCCTCTCAGATGTACCGGACGTTGTCGAGTCAATTACTGTTGCTCGCACCCTCACAGATGCCCTCCGGGCTTGTCTTCTACTTGTGGCCCCCACCGGGGCCCTTCTCTGCACCCTCACCTGCACTGGGGCCTTTCTTGTCAGTGCACCCTCCCTGGGGCTTACCGCAAGCACCCTCTGGGCTTCTTACCAGTGCCCACACTGGTGCTCCCCATAATTGGGGCTCAGGTGGCTGTAGCCATGCCTGGCCCCTAAATCCCCTCCTCAGGTCTATGATTCCTATACGGCTCAGGCAGCCTTGGCCTTACCTGGCCCTCAATTCACTGGGCCCCTTCTCAGGGCTGGGGTCAGTGCACCCCTGACTGCTGTGCCTTCTCTGGCACCAGGGTCCCCACACCACTGTGGAGCCCCATGAGGCCTCCTCCAACCCCTATTAGCCTCACCCGGTCCTCTGGTGTAATAACAAATGAACAAACGGAATAACACAAGCCAACCAGCTATAACTCAAATGAAGCCTCCTGGCTAAAACGCAAACTCTAAACCAGCAGGTAGTTTATCCTCCCAAATTCCTACCAGGGCTTCCTCCACCCGGTCTCCTCACACCGAAGCTGTTTCAGGCCATCGGGCTTCTCTGCACTGCCTGCTCCAACAGAGCTCTAACTTCCTCAGCTGCCAGAGGGGAACTGACTTCTTTGGCCCCAACCTAGGCTGTTTATATAGGCCAGGCCCTGCCCCTTTCTGGTCAGGTGGCCAAACTGCAGTTGCCCCGGCAACCGGCACCTGTACCATTTCCTAGGCGCAGGGCACTTCAGTGCACTGCGACACTATACATTTTGGGGGTTTGGATGCCTGAATGCTGGCCCCTCAGACAGCAACTAGATTGCACCACGAAGCAATGCCACACTGAAGAGTTTAGCTCTTAACTCTCTTGCCACCACATGGGGTCCCAGGTCAGGTGCGTGGCCCTCCTTGTCCCATGCATGGGGAAAGCGAGGTTCCACACAATGGCAGCTATGAAATCCAGAATGCTGAGTGCAGACTCACCTGAGTAGGCCAAGACAATGTGCCATTAGCTGGCACCCTGCAGTCATACCCAACCCACATCTTAGAAGCAGCATTTGCACTCCCCAAGTCCTCACCATTCAGTCAGAGTTCAGTTTAGTCTACCATACTCTTTTTGTGAACTGCCACATCCTATCCCTTTGTGTTCCTTTACATTTAGAGGCATTTTAAACCAGAAGGAAAATAATTTTGGCTGGTTCTGTGATATTTTCTAATCCCATTTTTTTTTTAGGACTTGTGCTAATGTCACACCATTTGGGAGGTGAGATTCCAAGCTGTCATTCATTAAAACTCATTCATTCCTGAAAACTGTTCATTCATTATATCCATTCATTAAAAAACAATCATTGTCATTAGAATACCCAGTCCATTTCAGATGCAGAGGGCAGTTAATATACACTGACTGGCAGTGTGGGTCCGAAGGGTCTAACTTTAGAAAAGGGGGAAAAAATTATATGATTTTTCATTTCCACTTGCAGGGATCACATCTTTCATTCTCATGCTTTACCTGCAGAATGATTTTTCTTTTTCTGATTTTTTTCTGGAATTATTTTCCATTAAAGTCTATTTATGTAATTATTTAATGGGGTAATTTCAAGGTGGAAATACTGTATTTAAAATATGTATTTAACTAAGAATATATAATTCGAACTTGACATATAAAATAGCATTATATATAATAATAAGAATGTAAAATATGAATTTAAATGTATGTGAGAGTGGTGATTTTTTGTGCGGGGGTGACATCATGTGATTAAGCTGGCCAATGAAAATTAAGATTCTTAGATCATTAAGATAGATAATTAATAGATAATTAGATAGATAGATAGACCTGCACATATGTCTCTAAAAACAAAACTCATGACAAACAGAAAGCAAGGGGGGTTTCTGTGGCATAATTTATTAGACTAGCTTTCAGGAATTAGGCACATTTCTTACTTCTTCAGATCTCCTGCAGGTTCAACCTATCTCCCAAGTCGGAGCTACTGCGATACATGCACCTGGGTTCTACTCAGTCTGGATATAGTCACAGTAATGTGCTCCTTGAAAACAAGCATGTCTGGAATGGACAACAGGCACTAGTATAACAAAGGTGAGGTGACTGGGGGTGTATAGAAGAATGACAGCTGCTGCCATGGCCGCTCCAGGGGTTATAAGCAGCTACAAGTCACCACTGCCGCAGTGTATCTCCTCCACCCCAGGCACCAAACTGCCCAGTTATAACTCTGGCAACAAGAACCTTTGGTGCAGCTGGATGGGGAGTTGTTTTTATTGTTGCCCAGAAAAATACATGCCCAAAATAGAAGTGTTTTGTTTTGATCCAAAAAAAATGCTCATTGGTATGGTTTCTGTTTTCACAATAAAACCCATGCACCAAGATATTTCATGTTTTAGTAAGTGCATTTCCTTTCATGGAAAGAATTCATTCAGGCCCTTGGCCTGGGGGGAAAAAAAATAGTGGTTGGCTTATTGTTGAAGCCCTACAATCTTCCATAATTTTACCTCAAGATATTTTACCTGAACCAAATAACAAAAAGTGTTTCTGATTCAATGGCAAACCCTCCATCCCAAAAAATGCCCAGACTTTTGAAGATAACATTTCTTCCCAGAAAGGAAAAAATAAAATAGCCAAGTTCCAAAGACTTCTAGGAGAATTTTTCCTAATGCCCTAGGGACATGGCCATGCTTGTTAGCTGATTGGTCTCAGAAGGCATTGTCATGCTGGTAGGCAAATTACAGAAATTATAAATACATAAAAACAAGGAGGAGTTATTGGCAGCAAACAGCAATGATTAGAAACCATCTCATACTCGGCTCCTTTCCAAGACATGGATTACAAAGTAAAATGTTACAACTTGGTAACTGAAAAATTGAGACTTAGGCAGTTATTTTGTTCTGGTTTATCATAGGCCACAGGCATTTTCTTATGTCTGAATGAGGTTAATGCACACCTGGCTATGGATAACCAAACCATGACAGAATTTATCCTCATGGGCTTCACAGACATTCGTTGGCTCCAGATCCTGCTGTTCTTTCTGTTGCTCTGTGCCTATCTCCTGAGTTTAGCTGGAAACCTGGTCATCATCTCCATCACCTTGGTGGACCATCGCCTACAAACACCCATGTATTTTTTCCTCCGGAACTTCTCTTTCTTGGAGATTGGTGTAACCTCCACCACCATCCCCAACGTTTTGTTCAATCTGGTGTCAGGCACTAAATCTATCTCTGTAGCTGGGTGTTTTGCCCAGTGCCTTTTCTATGTCATTGTTGGCACAACTGAGTTTTTTCTGATGGCAGCTATCTCCTTTGATCGGTATATGGCCATCTGCAAGCCACTACACTACACTTCCATCATGAACAGCCAGCTCTGCAGGCAGATGGTGCTAGGCTCTTGGCTCCTCAGTTCTGTGTATGTGATTTCCCCATTCATTATATATTTCCAGCTGCCCTTATGTGGCCCATATGTCATTGACCATTTCTTCTGTGATACCGTGCCATTGCTTAAATTGGCCTGCACCGATATACAGTATCTAGAAATACTGATTTTCCTTTTGGCCACAGGCAGCATAGTTGGCACTTTCTCCATCACCCTCATCTCCTATATTAACATCATCTCCACAGTGCTGCACCTTCCCTCAGCCACAGGGAGGCAGAAAGCCTTCTCCACCTGTAGCTCCCACCTGACCGTGGTTTCACTCTCCTATGGTGGCTGCATCTTCCTGTATGTCACCCCCCAAGGAAGCAGCAGAATGGACCTCAGTAAAGGGGTGGCTCTCTTCAACAATGTGGTGTCCCCTCTGCTCAACCCCTTCATCTATAGTCTCAGAAACAAGCAAGTCAAGGATGCCATGAGAGATGCATTCAGATGAACCATGATGCTTGCTACAAAAACAAAACTGTGAGGGAACTGATATGGGGTGAAAAGGAAAGGAGTAAAGAAAATCTGTGTGTGTGTGTGTGTGTGTGTGTATGTGTGTGCACTTGCATATTCCTCCCATCTCTCTCTTTCCATTTCTGTCTGCATCATTTTGTTTATAAACAAAGTCACAGCCGAAAAGAGTTGTAATATGAAGAGGGGCTATTAGTCACATTGTCCATGCAGTATTTTTCAGATGCTAGTAAGGTGAATGGGTCTATTCAAGGAACAGAGAAAGTGGTAAGGGCATCAGAACCTGGTATCATTCTTTCCATGATTTCAAACATACTCATGGCACTAAACTATGATCCACTATATTTATTCACCCTGTAAGCAACTGGCCTCTCCAATTTGATTGTGCAGGTCTTCAGGCACCAGTCACTGTTAAGGTGACCTAGGGAATTTTGTGATTCATTAGGGTTTGCCGTTAAAATCTCAGTATTTTCCATCATCAATCTGATTCCACCTTGCAATTGAGATCTGTTTCGTTCAGTTAGATACTTAAAAAATATAGCCAAATTCATCATTTCCCTTAACTACTTTAAGGAATGTGTGTTAAAAATTATGGTAATGGCAATTCAAGTCTCTTAGATTGCTCTGGTATATTTGTCCCGTGATAATAATGGTGAGGATGATGGTGATTATTAGTATTAACCACAAGATAACCCTTACCAGAAAACAAGAAACAGCACAAAAGGAAATGAAACCCAAATAAAGAATAGGTGCTTGAAATGCTCTGTTTTCAAAATGAAGAGGATAGGATTTTTGTGGGTGATATCTTTTAGTGAATCAGTTGCTTGCTTGGGAGAGACGTAGAGAACCTTTGAAATTCAGTGCATTTTTCTTCAAGTCTGTTTTAAAAATAAAGACATTTCATTCTGACAGATGTCCTACATGAGTAATTAAAAAAACCTGAATGGAATGTACTTATATGGAAATATCTGACAATGCATAATTATCATATATTTAAGAAAGAAGTTTACCATTGCTTCCAAATGTCTTCTAAGACAAAGGAAATATCATGCCTGATGGTAATTAGCAGTTATTGTAACTTTATGTACAGGGAATTTAGAAACCCTGTCTTATGTGGATGCAGAAGAAGGACTGTCTAGCACCTCAGACATCGTCCAGGAGATTACAGTACGCTAGTAGAGCCCCTGTTTGGTCCTTCCCCAGACCTGGTGAGTGCCACTGGACAAGTCAGTTTGTAGCAAAACCCTGTTTCATTTTCTTTTTTTATTGCATTCCCTCCCCTTCCCCAACCATTTCTGACTTTCCTCTCCCTCTCTATTCCCTATAGATAAGTATAAGTGAGCTCAAACTTAGGATAAGCTTTAAACATTTTTATTTGGTAGCAAGTTTTTGGTTTTGGATATCCACTGTTTTATATTGTACTATTATTAGGTTTCTATTGGTTTTTACTGTTGTATATTGTATTATTATCATTTTTTATTGATTTTTATTGTTTCATATGGATATTGTATGGTTGAGGCCTGTGTTTGTAAGTGAACGAAAGTCATGTCAAGTTTCCATTTTATATGTTAAGCCTCCAGCTTCTGTCCTCTGCCTGGGCATCCCATGTTGCAACAATATGATTCATTGTACCCCTCCCATGTAAATTGGTTCCCTGATGAATGAGAATGATTGGGAATGATTGAAATACAATGGGAGCAGGCCTCTACTGAATGGCCTGTAATGACTGGGCCATCACCTCGCATTGATTCATCCAGGGACCACATACCTCACCCAGGAACAGAGACAAGAACAGCATTTGAAAAACAAAAGACCCTACAGAACCAGCAACTCTCACCATTAACAGACACCCAAAACTGCACATCCCTGCATGGAGCACACATGCTCAGTACCCCAGGGGCTGACCCTTACCTGGGCATGCCTCCTGTCACTAGGGTCACACAAGGTCTGCCCCTATAAAAAGGGGCAGTGAAGACAGACCCTGTGGGACACCCTTTCCATCTGAACCAGCACCATGCCACACCACCTATCCACCCAGAAGCCCTGCCGGCAACCTCCCTCTGGACAATATCTATTGGACAAGGACCCCTTTCCAGCCTGGATAGGAAGATATTACCTGCACACCTCCTCCTACAATTTGGACTCTCTCTGTCTCTCTCTCTCCTCCTGGACTTCAGTGGACTTCATCCCCTGCACCAAGCCTCTCTAACCCCTGCTGCCATTGTGTGTGCGTGCGTGTGTGTGCGCACGCATGTGTGTGTGCACACGTGTGTGTGTGGGTGGGTGGGTGGGTGCAGGTGCAAGGGAACCAATAAGACGTTGTGTCACCATCTCCCCCGTTCAATAAAACCACTGTCATTTGCAACCCCGAGTTGAGTCATGTTTTACTAAATCCCATTCCCTTCCTTATCTTAAATTCCAGCCTCATTCTCTCAGCTCCTGTTCCCACCCCCTCTGCTAGTTTCCCCATCTCCTCCCAATTCCATCTCCCCTTTTCTGCCACCTCCCTGCCTTCCCTGCTCTTACTGCCTTTTCCCTGTGACTCTCTGCTGCCCTGCCACTTGCTGCTTTTCCTGTGATTTTCTGCTGTCCGTTTCTCTGTTTTCAGGCTTCCCCCGCACCTTCTATAATCCCCTCCTCCCCACCCCAGGTTCCCAGCTCCTCTTAGCTGTCCAGTTTTCTCCAGCTTCCAGCAGCTGCTGCTGCTCTCTGCAACTTCTCTAGCTGCCCAGGGGCCATCCTCTGCCTCCCCACACCCAGAGCCCCTCTTTAACACCCACACTTTCCCTTAGTCCCATTTTTCCCTCTCCCTACCTACCTTTTCAGCTCCCCATAGCTGTGCTGGCATTGCTTCCCTGTTCTTCAGGCTCTGGGCATTGTCTTTTAATCAATTAAGATCAGTTAACCTAAAGTTACCCCTGAGCCTCAGTTCTTCAGCCCAGGCCCCTGTAGTCTACCAGTTCTAATCCTGGTATTGGTAACTTTAAACCCCTACACTTCTACTTTCTTACCTTAACCTTTCCCGAGGTATCCCAAGTACACCAAGCACATACATACATACATACCACAATACCCAACTTAGGAACTCACTTGTGTGTATGTGTGGGTGGGTAATATGTGTGTAAATTAGTGAATACACATATATATAGATATTGTGTGTGTGGGGTATATAAATTAGTAATCCACATATGTGTATTGAATGTGCAGGTGTTGGTAACTGGTAACTGATTCTGTCTAGATTTGGTGTGTGTAGTGTGCGTGAACCCAGACTAGTTATTTTGAACATGTGTGTATCTGAGTTGCTAGTGTGTGTGTGTGTGTGTGTGTGTATGTGTCATTGTGTGCATGATATACGAATTAATGATCTGTGTCTAACTTTTGGGGTTGATAGTGTATGTGCTTGAGCTGGTAGTGTGAGTGTGTATGCCTAATAGGGGTGTATGCACTTAGTGAGTGTGTGCTTAATTAATTTTTATGTGTGCATGTGCAGTTGTTCACCACGTCCTCCTGTCTAACAGCACAATATTGAGATCCTGAGTGTTAGCCTGACCCCTCAGGGAAACAAGTTCATCCCAGATTCAAGTTTATGGTGTGTCTACAACATCTTAGGCACCCAGATGTGATTTTGTTCTACTTTGTCCAAGTCCCTGCAAATCTTTTTGTGCATCTATTCTTGTAATACAGCACCATCTTCATTTTAAGGTTAAGCAATGAGGAAAAGCAGGATCAAGATGCCTTAAGTATTATCTGTTTTTGTTTCTGGGATTTGATCAAGGTAGAATAAGATTGCACTTAGGCACCTAATATATTGAGAAAACCTGGTCTTTAGACACTCAGAGCAGTGGTAATAACACTGATCTCCCCTGGGAGAGGATAGATTCACCTACTGGGGGGAAGGATGGCTGTGAAAGAAAGCTATCACATAGTAAATACCTGAAATAGAATCACAAGAAGTTTTACTGCAAGTATCCAGTCAAGAAATTCTTTGGTTGACTTCAGCTACCCACATTATTGCAGTAGAAAAATACTTGCCACAAGTTACTTCATGGTAAAAACAATTTGTCCCCCTCTGAAAGGACTGAGTATGGAGATAGTTCTTTTGGTAAAACCATACCCTGCTGCTATGATTGAACTTCCTTTGCCCTTTCTCTATGTCCACATGAAAAGGAAAAATGCATAAAATCAACAAAATATGTAACTTCCCTTTGCACAAAATTGTAGAAGGGCTAATATGAATAGCTTTCCTGTGGCAACCCCACTGAAACCATGGTCCTAATTAATCAATTATTTCCAGAGCCACCTCTTCTGTTCATGTCCAATTCTTGCATGGGCTCTGAAACTCACTTGCCTTTCTCTTGCCAAGCTCAAAAGGTATTTAAAAACAGAAGCAGTCAAAAAAGCTGCCCTGATGGATTTAGAAGTGTGTGTCACAAGAAGAGTTTGTTTCTGAGTAATGGTTGCCTTCCTGGACCCTTTGAACTCCTTGTTCCAGGTGGTGTAGATAAAAGGACCAAAGAATTTTGTCCCGTTCTTCAGATTCTAAATTGCCAAAAAGCAAAATTAAGGTACACATTAATGCAGGGTTTGGGGGGCCTTTCTTTTACTGATGTATCAGGGGGGCAATTGTGAAGGCCCCTGGTAGCCACACAACACCTGCCTTGCTCCAGCTCTTTGGGGTACCCTCACTTTTTTCTTCACCTGCCATACCTTGATAAAATTTTACAATGTTTAGGGAGGCTGCCCCAGGGCCCCAGAGTGAGCCCTAGTTCACTTTAGCCATTTGGTACTTCCCATACGCAGCTGACCCCAGTTTTGCCCATCAGGCACTAAACTGTGGCCCTCCTGGCCCTAACAGTTTCTCAGGGTACCAGTTGCCTTTTGGACTATATTCATGGTCTCCATCCTCCGCTGTAGTCATGCCTGTGCCACCTCAACAGGTATTACTTTGAGTTCTCCCACTGGGCCCTCTGGCCCAATCCATCTGTCAATTCACTCAAACTGCCGGGCTCCTGGCCTTGGCAAGGCTCACTTTTCCCTAGACCCGTGGCCCTAATCTACCTTCTGCTCCTTTTGGGCTTCAAATCCCTTCCCCAGGCTATTTAGCCCTCTTGGCCTAAGGCTGCTCTGGCTTCAACCCCTCCTTGGCTTTAGGCTCTGTACCATGACCTTAGACCCCCCAGACTTAGCCTAATTCCTCCAGACCTCTGGGCCCCTGACCTCAGCTCGGTTGCTGTAGTTCTGCCCTAACCCTGAGTCCTCTGGGTTCCTGCCCTGGCCTAGGCTGCTTTCCCTGCACCAGCCTTCAGTACCCTGGGTCCCTGATCCCAGGCTATGCTGCCTATCCCAGAGTACCATACCAGGCATCTTTCTGTGGGCCTCCATTCTGCCCTATAGCAACAGGCTGGTCCTCTGGGCTCAAACCTAATCTCAACATAAATACCAGCAAACTGCTGCACAGCTACAATCCATCCCACTGCAAGTCACCTGCCTCTGGAGCTCTTCTCCCTGCCGCAGGCATGGCCAGATTGTCTACTTGGTCTCGGGCACTGGGCTTACGTGCCCCAAAGGTTCACCCCTTCCTTTCATGTGGCTCCCCAGCCCCACATAGAGGTATCTGCTTTGGTTTGATAGCCAGTCTGCCCTCTTCTGCGGCAGCTTAATCCAGCTGCATTCAGCCTTTCCTTCTGTGCTGCCTGCCCCTTGGCTCCTTACTGCAAAACAGCTAGCTCCAGGACAGTCACCCCCACCTGCCAGTAGTAGCTTCTAGCCTTGCTGTCCATGGCCTGCTTACTTTCTAGCAGCTGGTTTTGCCCAGCTGCCAAGCCCACATGGCAAGTTTAGCCTGCCATGCTTTTCCCTTAATGTAGCCTTTGGCTTCCTGTTACAATGGGCCACTATCCTATTTCACTTCATATACCCAAATGGCACACCTCAAGTGGCATAATTGAGGTTTTTTGCACTTACACGCACTTTGACATTCTACTCCCTGTACAGGGTAAGTGTGCAACCATCCACATAACTATTATGCATGGGCACCGGGCTGTGCTGGATCCGGGCAGTTACCAAACTCCATACATGTGCACCTGGAAATGAGTCCCAAAATGACATGGAGGAGGAGGCCTCTGTATGTTTTAACCTAAGTGTATAATGGTTAGGTCACTCCACAAAGGTGGAGTTGCAGAGAAGATTGAACCTCCATCACTCTGAGTTCCCAACCAAGTCCTAAGAATACCACACCAGAGGTGGGGAAATACCCTGTGCCCTCTTCCGCTCTCCTTTTGACACTAAGCCACTACAACTTGTATTTAATGTTCATTGGACAAGATGAGTGAGTAGCTGAGGGGAAATTCTTGACCCATTAAAAGCAAGGGTCTGTGCTGGAATCCAGGACCGCTTCCTTGCCAGAAGCAAATCCATATAATTGAATCACAGGTTGTCAGGCTTCTTTGTTTTCTCATGATCTCCTCTATTTTTGGATGCCCAGGGGCCAGTTTCTAAACGAGGACCAGGGACCCTGTAATGCTACTGTATTGAACATGTTTGTTTTTCAAAAATAGCCATTTTTCTCCAATGTGATGAGTTACAGACTAGAATTTACCTGAACGTGAGTTCATTTCCCATATCCCCTCCATGAAAAGTTACTAGATTTTTTCAGTAAAAAATGTATTTAGCCCCATCAAGTATATGCCTTCATGAGGTTTGGCAGTGAAATAAGACACTTTCCTATATATTTAAGGTATTGACACTGGAACAAAACTAGAAAATTGTATCTGGAATTCTCTGGGTCAGAAAATTATAAATTATAATTATAAAAAAAAAAATTTCAGCTAGAAAATATGCAACCTTCATCTCTAGGGAAAAAAAGAAGTGTTACTGCAGTCCCCCAGTCTTTCAAAGGAGACAGTCACTCAAGGTTGTTCTAGTGGTCCCAGGGCTATTGTGCTGCTCATTAACCAATTGGTCTCAGAAGGAATTGCCATAACAGCAGTCAAGAAAAAGTCATCACAGATATACAAATGACATAAGAAGAAAAAAGGAGCCATTTTGTGATGTGTAGCATGCATAAGAAACACTCTCTATGATCACAATTTGTTTATATTTTCACAGCATACAGTTATGACACCTGAGGCAAACTGGCCAGTTAGCTAAGACAATATAAGTAACCTGGTTATTTTCTTTCTTAATTGTCCTAAATCATTAGAATTTTTACCCATGCTTATACGAGATTTTAAAAGCAGCAGTCTGGAGAACCAAACACTGACAGAGTTCATCCTTGTGGGCTTCACGGACGTTCGCTGGCTGCAGATCCTGCTCTTCTTTTTGCTTCTTGCCATCTATCTCCTGACCCTGCTGGGGAACCTTGTCATCATTGCCATTACCCTGCTGGATCATCACCTCCAAACTCCCATGTATTTTCTCCTCAGGAACTTCTCAGTCCTGGAGATTGCCTTGATCTCCACCTCCATCCCAAGAGCTCTGTTCAACCTGGCATCAGGTACCAAGTCAATATCTTGGGAAGTGTGTTTCGCCCAATGCTTTTTTTACATCACTGTGGGCACCGCTGAGTTTTTTCTGCTGGCATCCATGTCCTTTGATAGGTATGTAGCCATCTGTAAGCCCCTGCATTATGCTTCTATCATGAGCAATCAGCTATGTGCCCAGCTGGTGCTGGGCTCCTGGATTACAAGTTTTCTGTATATTATTGTCCCATTTATTCTGCTGGCTCGGTTGCCCTTCTGTGGCCCAAACATCATTAATCATTTCTACTGTGATAGCATGCCAATGGTTAAACTTGCCTGCACAGATACCCAAAACCTACAGTTCTTTGGTTTCCTTTTGGCCACAGGCAGCGTCCTAGGCACTTTTTCTATTAACGTCTCCTCCTACATCAGGATCTTCTTCGCGGTGCTGCGTATCTCTTCTACCTCTGGAAGGCAAAAAGCTTTCTCCACATGCATCTCCCACCTGATTGTCGTCACCATCACATACAGCAGCTGCATCTTCATGTACCTCTCTCCCACGGGCAGTGGCAGAATGGACCTTAGTAAAACAGTAGCTGTCTTCAATCATGTTGTGGGACCTCTGCTCAATCCCTTTATCTACAGCCTGAGGAACAAACAAGTCAAGGAGGCCTTGAGAAATACTAGCAGACACATACTGGTGTTTGTAAAAGTGCCTAAAATGTAATTGGCTCAAGCCCCGGGTGGAAAACAAAAGGAAAATATTTTCTCACTTTTCCTGTCTCTCCCCTCTCTGCCTGCCTGATCTCTCTCTCTCTCTGTTTCTAAGAACTGCTCTAAGCCATAACAAGGATAATGTCAACATACTCCGTCATGAGTTATTTTGAGCGGTACAGTATTCTGCAGGAATATCTGCTACGTTGAGTGGTTTTGCTCAAATAATAGAGTTCTGAAAATATTTTTTAATAAGGGCATCAACTTCTGTTTGTTTGTTTTTACCATGTCTGGTCCTTTTCCTAATGCTATATTTCGCAGTATTTTCTAATCTTGTTAAAAAATATAGCAATAATAACAATACACCCATTAATGGCGCATACAACTTCAAGCTTTCACAGTTGTTGATAGCAGAGGGGAACTTTGTCATTCTGTGTGCCTGGCATTTAAAACCCCAATTATTCTCAATGTGATCCTCATTCCATCTTATTTTGGGGATTAGTGTTACTGAGTTGAGCCAATAGAGTACCTTCTTGTCATGTATTTAAAAACATAGTAAAGTGTTGGTAAAATGTGCACTTCTTCATTCCTACAAAGATTTTAGGAAAAGACTTTAAAATTACAGGTAACTGGGGATTCAGCTCTTTTAAATTGTGAATTTATAAAAGAGATTTAAAATTGCTTCCCTGCTGCCTTTGTAGAAGGAAAATGTAGGGTGCCTATACACATGCAGGGCAGGCATTTCCAAAGGGGCTGTAACTGTTGTGTTTTATTTAAAGTTCATTAGGTACAGTGCCTTAAAACTTAATAGGCATTCTGTAGCAGGGGTGGGAAACATACAGCCCATGGGTTGGATACAGCCCACCAGGCCATTCTGTCCAGCCCATGAGGCCCCTAAAAACTTAGAAAATTAATATTTATCTGCCCTCATCTGCCTGTCAAATATGACAGCAGCCAAGGGCAGTAGGACCCAGGGGAAGCCACGGCAGTCTCCTGCAATAACAGGGCCCTCCTGTCCATCCCCTCTCCCCACGCCAGCCAGAAGCTTCTAGCCTGGGACTGTGGGGCTCTTCACATGGCCTGAGTTGGAAATTCAGATAAGAAGGGGGTGGGGGGACGGGCAGAAAAGTGGGGAAAGTGGTGGCAGGGGTGGGGGGAGTGGAAGGGAGTGGGCATACAGGAGCACAGGGCCCATGCCAGTGTCCCAGGGCCAGCACTGTTGGGACCTAAAGCAGGGTGGCAGGAGCATGGGGCATAGGCTGCAAGGGGTCAATGGAGCCGGGCTGCAATGCACCAGCAGACAAAGAGGGGAGCTTGCCTGGCTCCATGGAACCCCAGTCATCTGGGACCCTGCGCTCCTGCTACCCGCTCTGGGCCCTGCCAGTGCTGGCCCTGGGGCACTGGTGCAAGTCCTGTGATCCCACCCGGATGCCACATGCTCACTCACTCCCAGCTGTGCCAGCCCCAGCCCCATGGCACAGGTGGGGACAAGTGTGCAGCCCGAACCCTGTGCCATGCTCACCCATCTGGACTGAGCAGTGGTGGTGGGTGGGAAACAAGCTGCTGCTCAGCACAGTGTTGCAGAAATGGCTGCGATTCGTTTCTCGGGAGGCGAAGAACTCTCAGACACACGCTATTAGCAATACAAAAGGTATATTTGCAAATAGGGTCAGAGCAAAGACAAAAGACCACACTCTGCCCGCGGGGACAACTTCTCAGCAGGCTTTATCCCCTCTCTCCTGAGCACGTGTGCAGAAGCAGGAACTCTTACAACTCATTTCCGGTTCATACAAACATATATGAAATGACGTCACGTCATCCGTCGCATGTGCATTATAATTAACTACTTAAGTATGCGGGGCGGATAGGCTTATATGCATTAGCTAATTACGCCTGCTCAGAAAGCTCTTTAGGTTACCAAAAGTACAAACCTTCCCTGTCTTCAAGGACAGGATCATTAAAAATTGCAATTACTCTTATCTACCCAAGAAAATGAAGAAAGCATGAAAGGGAGGGTGATTTAGTGTAACAAAGAGATAGTAAATTTGCAAAACAAAGAGAGTGATACCTTAATACAAAGAGCCCTTAGTAGCTTCTCCTCCACCTCCCCCTCCCACCAGGGAGAGCTGGCAGCTGTGCTGTTCTAACAACACTATTCATAATGCATTTTTAATAATATTTCTAACAACAGGAAAAAAGTGTCCCCTGCCCCTGCCAGCACTACATGCAGCAGCTGCCCAGACCCCATGTGGGGCTGTTCTGCCTCTCCACTGTGTCCCCACTGAGAATGGGCACAAAATAATGGGCACAGGCAGCCCTGAATGGGCTCTAAGCTGCTGCTGCAGGGAGCACCAGTGGCAGAAGGGGAGGGGCTGCATTTCCCCTGCCCCAGGAGCAGTTTGTGCTTCACCACTGCTGCTGCTCTGCCCATCTGGTGAGCCTGCTGCCACCACAGGGCCCAAGCTCTCAATGGCAGTGACAAACAAACTGCAGCTGAGCACAGTGGAAAAGCACCCCCCTTCCTGCCACTACTGGGCAGTCTGCCAAAGCCTGCTCTGCACTAGGCTTTCCTGCAGCTCCTTTGCCATCAGCTCTGTGCTGCCCAGTGCAGCAGCAGTGGCCATGTGGAGCAGCCATACTGGGCAGCACAGAGACAGCAGCAAAGGAGCTGCAGCAGAGCCTAGTGCCATGTGGGCTCCCCCACCGAACTCTGCCCAGCAGTGGTGAGGCGCAGGGTGCACTTTCCTCCCCCTCAGCAGCAGTTCATGTCCCACTGCCACTGCTGCTCAGCCTGACAGGCAAGCCCAGAGCCAGTGCAAGCCCCAGGCACATGCAAAAGGGAGTGCCAGTGGTGGGAGGAAGAAGGGTTGCTTTTCCCTGTGTGTTGAGAGTATCTTCTTTCCCACCTGCTGCTGCTGCTCAGCCCAGATGGGTAAGTGCGGGGTGTGCAGGGTTGGAGCTGCTTCCAGTCATCCCTGCCTTTGCCATGGGACTGGGGCACGTGGGGCTGGGAGTAAGTGGGCACATGGCAGCCAGACAGGAGCCATGGCTTATGCCACTGGTAGTTACATGTGGGTAGTGGGGCAGCCCCAGAAGGGAGGCAACTAGCTCTGTATGCCCCATCCCACTCCCGCTGCCATAGCTACAGCTGGTAAGGTGCTGCCCATGCACTGGGGCCTGCGCCAGGTGGGGCAGGACCCTCCACCCCTGCCCACAGCTGTAAGCAGGAGGATGTGGACAGGGAAATGCTCATGGCGGAGGACAAGGAGGTAGCTCTGCTGCTTGCTCCTAGGAAAAGCAGCAGAGCCCCTTCTTCCTGGGCAGCCTCAGATAAGTCCCTCTAGGCCACCACTTGCAAACCCCCCTCCTCTGCAGGGTCCCCTGGTGCCCCAACTCCATCCAATCCTTGCAACACCCTCCCCTAAAAATTAAGTTTAAGCATGTAAATTAAATTTAAATTTCTAAATTAGACAGTTTGCAGGTCCGCAGTATAAAAAGGTTGGGAACCCCTGGCATAGACCCCTGCCAGCCTGCACCCCATGCTCCTACCACCCCATTCTGGGACCTGGCCCTACACTTCTACACACCTACTCATTTCCACTCTCCCTCATCACCACCACTTTCCTCACTTTCCTGCCCACCAGCTGGCTGCTGTGCACCCTGTGGCTCCCATACCCACAATACCATACCCACACACACACATCCTCACAAACCTCCATAATACCACCCGCCCACAACTCACCACAAACCCCACACCTACCCCATACCACCTGACACCCATACACACTCCACACAATATACAGGTAAGACTGCATTTTGAGCTTTCATACAATCACTTCTACACATGCAGCACAAACACACACAAATCAAATCAAAAATATATATTTTAAATTAAATTAAAATATATTATAATGGGTTTTTGAGTTTTAGTATATAATTTGAGTTATTTCCCCCCTAGGATGGCAAACACTCTGCCCCAAAGGAGTACTTTAAAGGCCAAAAGCAGGGACTTCTGGTGGCAAAGGTCAGAGGTTAAGGAGGTTGGACTTCTGGTCCCAAGATGACCAGTTGGGGCTGAAGGCAGTAAGGAGAGGAGCTGACTGGGCACATGTGGGGCTCCACTTGTATGTGTGCCCCCGTTACCTGAATGGAGGCAGCAATGGTGACAGCAGAGGCAGAGGCTGGGGCAGCAGCAGCTGATCCCCCGAAGGCAAGTGGGGCAGAGGAGCCAGCACAGCTGGGGCAGATCCAGAGGGGAAGCCCCCCAGATCCCTTTTAGTTGAGCTGGCAGAGAGCCATAAGGGCATGCTGGTGTTTGCACAGGCATTCACACAGGAAGGCAAGCAGGAGGGGCCAGGAGAAAGTCTTCAGCAAGGGAAAGGTGAAGGCACCACACTAAAAAAAACCCAAAAATGGTATTGACGCCAAGTGCTGCTACAGCCTCGGCCTGGGGGATGCCGCCTACCCAGGGCTTCATAGATTCATAGATGTAAGGTCAGAAAGGACCTGAGCAGATCATCAAGTCTGACCCCCTGTCTGGGCAGGAGAGAATATTGGGCTCATATGACCCCAGCTAGGTAACTATCCAGCCTCCTCTTAAAAACCCCCAAAGTAGGAGCCAGCACCCCTTTCCTTGGAAGTTGGTTCCAGATCCTAGCCACCCTAACTGTGATGTAGTGCATTCTAATGTCCAGCCTGAACCTACTCTCAAACAGCTTATGGCTGTTATTCCTTGTTACTCTGGGAGGTGCTTGGGGAAACAGGGACTCTCCCATTCCCTGCTGATCCCCCCGGTAAGTTTATGCATGGCCAACAGGTCTCCTCTCGGCCTTCTCTTGTGAAGGTTGAACTGGTTCAGGTCCCATAGCCTCGCCTCATAGGACCTGCTCTGCTGCCCCCGATCATGTGAGTGGCCCTCCTCTGGACTCTCTTGGTGCTGGCCATATCCCTCCTGAAGTGCAGCGTCCAGAACTGGATGCAGTACTCCAACTCTGGCCTGACCAGGGTCACATAGAGGGGGAGGATCACCTCCTTGGACCTGCTTGAGATGAATCTGTGGATGCATGACAAGGTGTGGTTGGCCTTCCTAACTGCATCCCCACACTGCCAGCCCATGTTCATCTTGGAATTAATAATGACTCCAAGATCCTTTTCTGCCTCTGTGCTGATAAGAAGGGAGTTCCCCAGCTTGTAGGTATGCTGCTGGTTCTTCCTCCCCAGGTGTGTACCTTGCACTTGTCAGTATTAAAACCCATCCTGTCCTCACCCACCCCTGTAACCTGTCCAGATCTAGTTGTAGCCTGTCCCTCTCCTCTAGCATGATCCTCTCCACTTCTCCCAACATCTTACTGTCATGCGCACATTTGAAAAAGGTGCTTTTCACCCCCCTCATTCAAGTTACTAATAAAGAAATTGAACAGTGCGGACCCAAGGACCGAGTCCTGGGAAACCCCACTGCCTACATCTCTCCAGGTCGAATAAGACCCATCCACCACCACTCTGTGGGTGCAGCCCCCCAGCCAAATTGCGACCCACCTAACTGTAGGCATCAACACCACAGTCACCTAATTTTTTAATGAGAATGAGGTGAGAGACAGTGTCGAAGGTCTTCCTAAAATCCAGAAAGACTACATCCACAGTAACACCTGCGTCCAAGGATTTTGTGACCTGGTTGTAGAAGGCCACCAGGTTGGTCTGACAGGACCTCCCTCTAATGAACCCATGTTGGTTGCCCCTAAGTATAATCAATCAACCCTGCTGGTCCCTCGCAGATGTGCTCCTGGATAATTTTCTCAAAGAGTTTCCCCAGGACCAAAGTAAGACTAATGGGCCTATAGTTTCCTGGGTCCTCCTTCGTCCCTTTTAAGAAAATGGGGACCACATTGGCCCTTTTCCAGTCCTCTGGCACCTTGCCACGAGTGCTCATAAAGTTGTTCCAGGGGTCCTGCAATGACCTCTGCCAATTCCCTCAGCACTCTGGGATGGAGATCGTCAGGACCTACTGATATGAACATGTCTAGTCCCACCATAAGTGCCATGACTAGGTCCTCACTGACCCTAGGCCTGGCTGCACCACCCCTGGGTAAAGACAAGGAGGAAGTTCCTGACCCATTAAAAGCAATGGTCTGTGCTGGAATCCAGGACCTTCTCCTTGCCAGAGGCATATCTGTGTCATTGAATTATGGGCTGTCAGGATCCTATGTTTCCTTGTGGTCTCATCTATTTTTTGGATACCCAAGGGCAAGCTTCTAGAGGAGGACTGGAGCCCATGTAGTGCTACTCTAGTTGAATATGTGTTATTTCCAAAAATGCCATTTTTCTCTTACATGCTGAATTAGGCTAGAATTCAGCTAACCATGACTTAATTTCCCATATCCCATTCATGAGAGAATGCTAGATTTTTTTTTCAGTTTAAACATGACTTCAGCCCCTTTGAGTCTATGCCTTTGCTTGTTTGGCAATGAAATCCCACACTTTCCAAGTATTTAAGATAATGGCATTGGAGCATAAATTAAAAAATACCCCTGGAATTTTCTGGGTCAACGTAAAAAACAAACAAACAAAAAAACTTTAGGTAGAAAAATATCCACCTTCAACTGTAAGTGGAAAAATAAGTCTGCGAGTCTTTCAAAGGAGACAGTCACCAAAGGTTTTTCTAGAGGTCCCAGGGATATTGTGCTGCTCATTAATCAATTGGTCTCAAAAGGAATTGTCATAACAGCAGACAAGAAAAGTAATCATAGATACTAGAAACAAGAAGGAGCCATTTTGTGATGTCTAGCAACCATAAGAAACTCTCTCTATGATCACAGCGTGTTTATTTTTTCACAGCATACAATTATCACACCTAAGACAAATGGTGGCCAGTTAGCAAAGACAATATAAGTAACCTGGTTATTTTCCTTCCTAATTGCCATAAATCATAAGAATTTGTACCCATGATTATATGAGATTTTAAAAGCAGCTGTATGGAGAACCAAACACTGACAGAGTTCATCCTTGTGGGCTTCACAGACGTTCGCTGGCTGCAGATCCTGCTCTTCTTTTTGCTTCTTGCCATCTATCTCCTGACCCTGCTGGGGAACCTTGTCATCATTGCCATTACCCTGCTGGACCACCACCTCCAAACTCCCATGTATTTTCTCCTCAGGAACTTCTCAGTCCTGGAGATTGCCTTGATCTCCACCTCCATCCCAAGAGCTCTGTTCAACCTGGCATCAGGTACCAAGTCGATATCTTGGGAAGTGTGTTTTGCCCAATGCTTTTTCTACGTCACTGTGGGCACTGCTGAGTTTTTTCTGCTGGCGTCCATGTCTTTTGATAGGTATGTGGCCATCTGTAAGCCCCTGCATTATTCTTCTATCATGAGCAATCAGGTATGTGCCCAGCTGGTGCTGGGCTCCTGGATTACAAGTTTTCTGTATATTATTGTCCCATTTATTCTGCTGGCTCGGTTGCCCTTCTGTGGCCCAAACATCATTAATCATTTCTACTGTGATAGCATGCCAATGGTTAAACTTGCCTGCACAGATACCCAAAACCTACAGTTCTTTGATTTCCTTTTGGCCACAGGCAGCGTCCTAGGCACTTTTTCTATTAACATCACCTCCTACATCAAGATCTTCTCCGCGGTGCTGCACATCTCTTCTACCTCTGGAAGGCAGAAAGCTTTCGCCACATGCATCTCCCACCTGATTGTCGTCACCATCACATACAGCAGCTGCATCTTCATGTACCTCTCTCCCATGGGCAGTGGCAGAATGGACCTTAGTAAAACAGTAGCTGTCTTCAATCATGTTGTGGGACCTCTGCTCAATCCCTTTATCTACAGCCTGAGGAACAAACAAGTCAAAGAGGCCTTGAAAGACACTATCAGTCAGACGCTGAAGTTTGTAAAAGGTACAAAAATATAATGGGCTCATACCAAGGGTGGAAAGCAAAAGGAAAATATTTTCTCACTTTTCCTGTCTCTCCCTGATCTAGTTGGTGCTCTCTTCCTGTTCTTACCAGCAACTGTAAGTCCTAACAAGGATAATGTCACCATATTTTGTCATGAGTTATTCTGAGCAGTACAGTATTCTGCAGGAATTTCTGCTGCTTTGAATGGTTTACTCTTTTAACAGAGTTCCAGAAAATGTTCTTTTTTAATAAGGGCATCAGCTTCTCTTGCTGGATTTTTTTCACCATTGTGTTCTTTTTCCTTATGCCACATTTCACAGTATTTTTTAATCCTGTTAATAAAATATAGCAATAATAATATACTCATACATTATTTGAACCTCTTCAGTCTTTCACAGTTCTTGAGGGCACAAAGGAACTTTGTCATTCTGTGGGCTTTGCAATTAAAACCCCATTTTTTTCTTAATGTGAATCTGATTCCATCTTGTTTTTGAGATTAGTGTCACTTATTTGAAGATAATTGAGTAACTTCTTGTCATGTATTTTTAAAAGATAGTAAAATGTTGGTGAAATGTGTCTTTCATTGATACAAATATTTCAGAAAAAGTCTATAATAATATGGTAACTGGGAATTCAGCTCTGGCAGGCACCTGTCATTTTTTTCTCCTATTTCCATTTCTTTGCATTTGATTATAGTTTTCAACTTTAGCTGATACTCATTAGGAATTCTAAACACAGTTTTTCCTTTCTTGTTTAAATGCTACTTCTGTGTCCAATCTGCTAGAAATTCAGAGCGTTGATAGAATCGCTGGCTTTCAGCTCCCTGGGGAAGTGTCTCAATCAGTTGTCTATTGGAGTTACGGGTAGTTGGGCTGTCCTCTACACTACTGTGCAAAAGAGATGGGGTGGTACTCATGCTTTTCCATCAAACAATGGCTTGTCACATCTTGTTTTTCCTATCATGTTTTCACCAAGAACATACCTACCTAAGTAATCTTATTTGGCCCCAGAGGATACACAGCTATAGTGGCATAGGTAGTACAGAAACACCAGGAAACAGAATCTAACATCTGCTTAAGGTACACTTTCTTTGCTAATTTACAGGTATACAAGTAACACTGAGGTGCAGGTCAAGGTGAAATAGAATTTGGACCTTAATACCCAGATGCTTACGGTTGTGGTAATTGCTCCATTTACCCATTTTGTCCTATATGATGTCTTCATTTCTACCCCAGCACAACCCAACCTTTTATCATTTGTCATTTGATAGAACTTTGCTAAAAAAAAAAAAAAAAGAAAGAAAAGTGGGGAGGGGGAGTTTCATGTTTAAAATGTTTCTTTTCCAAATCAAGAAATTTCATTTGGAAAAATATTCTATGCAAGATATAATTTAACAGAATATATCTGCATGGCTATTTCTGATTATGAGGAAACTTTGTGTCTAAAAAAAAAAAGATTTTCATAGTTTTATAGTTTCATAGTTTCTAGGGTCGGAAGGGACCTGAGCAGATCATCTAGTGCTTCACTGATTTCTTCCTAGAAGGGAAATGTAATGTCTATAATCATTATTAACAATGAGATAGATGAACTTCTGAAAGTGTTGTTACAGTCTGTTTCCTTCCATTACAAGGGCAGCATCTGTAGCTACTACTGCTTCCATGGGTACAGTTATGGGGGGTCCAGAGCCACAGCCCAAAACTGAATCTCACTAAGTAGGAAGGCGGTGGAAGAGCAGAGCAAAGAGAAAACAGGAATTGCTTGCAGATCATGCTCTACCATGGAAAGAGGAAAAACCTCACAACCATAACTGGATATTGGAAATGTTGTGTGGTTCTTTACCAGCAGTCAGGAGAAGAAGTCAGAGAAGCATTATTAATGTTTAGTCACATTATGAAATATGGATTTCACAGACATAATAGAACACTGCAAATTCATAGCTCAATCAATCTAATTATTTCATTGATTAAGTAGGTGACTACTAATAAATGCAGATTGTTGGCCCTTTTTCATCAAACAGAAGATGAAAGTAAAATAACCAGCTGCCATGGAGAACCAAACCATGGTCATGGAGTTTACCTTTGTGGGATGCATGATGGTTCACGGGCAGAAGATCCTGCTCTTCTTCATATTTCTCATTATTTAACTGTTGGCCTTAGAAGGAAACTTACTCATCATTGCCATCATCATGCTGGACTGCCATCCAGACTCCCATGTACTATCTCCTCAGGAATGTTTCCCTTAGAGATAACTTTAACATCCACATCCATCCTGAAAGGTTTTGCTCAACTTGGCAATAGGCACCAAGTTAATCTGTGTGGTCAGGTATTTTACCCAGTGCTTTACCCACATCATAATGGGCACTGTGAAGTTTTTCTTGCTGGCATTCATGTCTTTTGATCACTACCCAGCCAATGGCGACTGAGTTGGCTAGTTTAAGATTAGCTTGGGGGTGCCTACATGAACAGTCATGCAGTCATGCTATTGACCTGATGAAGAATGCCTTGTATATGAAAGTTTGTCTGATTTCATCCCAACCATGCTGTAGGTCCCACAAAAATCTCTCTCTTGCATGTAAACAGCAATAGCTTTCACCCAACTCTTTAAAACAAAACCTCAGGTCTCTGATTCCATGTAAGATCTGATGTCATTGTAACTCAAGTGAACCAAACAGGGTTGTTTACATGCACATATTTTATAATCTCAGCTGCATTTGACATTTCTTTTTTATAAACAGTTTAGGTTGTGATTTTCATAATGACATTGGTGAAGATTTCAAATACATTACACAGCTATGAAGTTCTTGTCATAATCATCATTTCCATTGAGGCCATCATTACAGTCACTGTCATCATCAGCATTTTTATTAGTAATTGTGTGAGTAATAAAATTCTTCACTTCTCTTTGAAGGGATTTTAAAAGATCTGTGTATATATATAAGTGTGTGGGTGTATATGTATATATATATGGGGGTGTGCGCACGCGCGTGTGTATATATATATGTGTGTGTATGTGTATATATAGACAGTAGCCAATTGCCTGTCAAGAATGATGGGGGAGGTGGGGACAGAGCCACCACCCGGCGCCCTGCACTGCTGCCGCTCTGCCTCTGGCCCTGTGAGCTCCACCCAACCCCCTGCACCACTGGTCTCACTCCCCCGCTCTGGCCCCTCAGTCCCCACTGTCATAACAGCACTTCTGTCTATGCAGAGCACTCTGATTGGTTGTTTCAGTAAGCATGGTGATTGGCTGCTGAGACAACCAATCAGATTGCGAATAAAACATTATGGACAAACACATAGACTAAGGCTTTTATAATATTAGATTATGTAGTGAGTGAGTTACAGAATTGCACCTGGGCAAAAACACATTAGTGGACGAGGCAGATGGCATGAAATGTGCATCCAGCAAGGCCTGGGGGGGCAGGGACTGGAGACTCCCACACCTGTCCTGCAGGCGCCCGCCTTAGGGCCCTGGAGGCGCAGGTGAGGGAGCTCCAAGAGGAGGTTAGCAGGCTGAGGGGAATCAGGGAGGCAGAGGAAGAAATTGACAGCTATTTTCTTTCCCTGCAGGGTTGTACGACCAAGGAGGATGCACCTCAAGATGAGCCCTCCACTGCTAAGTGGAAGACGGTCACCTCCCGTGCCAGGGCTGCTCGAGACATGGCAGCACCACTTCCTACTGGAGAACAGGTACAAAGCTCTGGCAGACCTGGAGGAGAAAGACACAGAGGACGAAACCGGGGAGGAGGCAACTCCACACACACCGCATCCCATGCAAGCTGAAGGAGGCAAGAAGGCCAGGAGGAAGAAGCGTCGCTTGATTGTCATTGGTGACTCCATCCTGAGAGGTATGGAGAGCCCCATCTGTCGCCGGGACCCCTCAGCACACGAGGTATACTGCCTACCTGGAGCGAGGATTCAGGACGTGAAAGGGATGCTCCAGACCGTAATCCAGCCCACCGATTATTACCCCATGGTCCTAGTCCATGTGGGCACTAACGATGCGGCCAGGAGGAGCCCTGATCGCCTGATGGAGGACTACCAAGCTCTGGGGTGCGTGCTGAAGGAGATGAGCGCACAGGTGGTTTTCTCTTCTATCCTGCCAGTGAGTGGACGAGGCAGATGGCATGAAACGTGCATCGCGGAGACCAACTGGCGGCTACAGGAATGGTGCTTCGAGGAGGGCTTTGGCTTCCTCAGCCACGACTGGCAAATCACAACGAGAGACATGCTGGGATGGGACGGGCTCCAACTTTCCCCTCAACGTAAGCGTGTGTTCTCTTCTAGGTTGGCGGACTTCCTCCAGCAGGCTTTAAACTAGGCTCGTTGGGGGAAGGGGAAGATGAGGGTGGAGGAAACATCAGATTGCCAGACCAAACAGCACCCACAACTACAGCCCAGCCCAGACCAACGGGCGAAGCAATCAAACAGGTAAGAGATAGGGGCCAGGGTAATGCTGGGACTAGGGGGTCAGTACACACACCCACAGGAGGCCTCAAATGCCTCTACACAAATGCTCATAGTATGCAAAACAAGCAGGAGGAACTCACCCTCCTGCTGGCTGACACCAGCCTGGACATAGTGGGGATTACAGAAACGTGGTGGGATGAAACGCATGATTGGGCAGTGAATGTCAAGGGCTATAAGCTGTACAGGAGGGACAGGATAGGAAAGAGAGGTGGGGGCGTGGCACTATATTAAGGAGGAATACACATCCTTGTTAATTAGCAAGGAGTCAGGGGAGGGGCACTCTGAAGTGCTTTGGGTTAGAGTACAAGGCAGTCGAGGGGTAAGGGACTTAACGGTGGGAGTCTACTACAGACCTGCCAACCAGAGAGAAGAGCTTGACCAGGAATTCTTGGGTCAGCTCACAGAGGTAGTGGAGGCTAAGGATGTGGTAGTCATGGGGGACCTGAACTTCCCAGACATCTGCTGGGAAAAGCAGTCAGCCAGCTCTGAACGCTCACGTAGGTTCTTGGCCAGAGTGCAGGACCTCCATCTAACCCAGGAGGTGCACAGCCCCACCAGGGGGGATGCCTTGTTGAACCTAGTGCTGGCCATGGGTGATGATCTGGTGAGGGGGCTGCGGGTGCTCGACCACCTAGGTGACAGCAATCATCGCCTGCTGGAATTCATCATCCAGCGCAAGGTGGCAAAGGCATGCAGTAAGGCAGCGGCCCTAGATTGTAGGAGGGCAGACTTCAACGAGCTAAGGAGGATAGTTGGAGAAGCACTGAGGTCCCAGAGGGGAGGGGAGCCAGGTGTCCAAGGAGAGTGGTCGCTCCTTAAGGAGGCGATCCTCCAAGCCCAAAGGAAGGTAATCCCAACCAGGATCAAAGGGAGCAGGAGCACACACAAGCCTCCATGGCTCACCAAAAGCATCCAGGAATGTCTCCTTGCTAAAAAGGAGGCTTACACCCAATGGAAAGAAGGGGTCATCACCAGGGAGGACTATTCTGTAGTTCCTCGGAGATGTAGGGAGGTAGTTAGGAAGGCCAAGGCGGAGGTGGAACTGGGACTGGCTTCCCAGATTAAGGACAATAAGAAGTCCTTTTTTAAATACGTAGGGGGTTAAAGAATGTCCCAGGTAATGTGGGACCCCTGCAGGACGCGTTGGGAAATTTGGTCATCACACGAGACGGCAAAGCTAACATATTTAACGATTTCTTTGCCTCCGTCTTCCTAAGTAGGGACCAGAACAGCCACCTCCCTGCTGGGCCCCCCTCAGGCCCCAGGGGAGGCACACCTGGGCCATGGGTTAGCGAGGATTTAGTTAGGGAGCTTCTGGAGGGGTTGGACGTATTCAAGTCAGCCGGTCCGGATGATCTGCACCCTAGAGTTCTAAAGCAACTGGCCGAGGTCATTGCAAGTCCCCTGGCACGGCTTTACGAGCACTCGTGGTGCTCTGGTGAGGTACCGGCGGACCCTCAGGAAGAGGGCCAACGTGGTTCCCATCTTCAAAAAAGGCAGGAAGGAGGACCCAGGAAACTATAGGGCGGTTAGTCTTACCTCGATCCCAGGCAAGCTGTTTGAGAAAATTATGCTGGCACACATCCAGGAGGGGCCAGCAGGGGACTGCATGCTTAGGAGCAACAAGCACGGGTTCATCAGTGGCAGGTCCTGTCAGACCAACCTGGTGGCCTTTTACGATCAGATCACCAGATCATTAGATGCAGGGGTGGCAGTGGACATAGCCTTCCTGGCCTTCCGGAAGGCTTTTGACACTGTCTCTCACCCCGTTCTCATTAAGAAACTGGGGGGCTGTGGTGTCGATGCCCACACAGTCAAATGGGTCACCAACTGGCTGGAGGGCCGCAACCAGAGGGTGGTGGTGGATGGGTCCTTCTCAGCCTGGAAGGACATGGGCAGTGAGGTTCCACAGGGCTCGGTTCTCGGGCCCGCACTGTTCAACATCTTCATCAGTGATTTGGATGAGGGGGTAAAAAGCACCCTGTTCAAATTTGCTGATGACACTAAGATGTGGGGGGAAGTGGGCACACTGGAAGGATGCAACAGGCTACAATCAGACCTAGACAGGTTACAAGGGTGGGCGGATGAGAACAGGATGGGCTTCAACACAGACAAGTGCAAGGTGATGCACCTTGGGAGGAACAACCGGCACCATACCTACAGGTTAGGGAACTCCCCTCTTGTCAGCACGGAGGCGGAAAAGGATCTTGGGGTCATCATTGATTCCAGGATGAACATGGGCCGGCAGTGTGGGGAGGCAGTTAGGAAGGCCAACCGCACCTTGTCATGCATCCACAGATGCATCTCGAGCAGGTCCAAAGAGGTGATCCTCCCCCTCTATGTGACACTGTTCAGGCCGCAGCTGGAGTACTGCATCCAGTTCTGGGCACCACAATTCAAGATGGATTTCGACAGCATGGAGAGGGTCCAGAGGAGGGCCACTCGTGTGATCAGGGGACAACAGGGCAGGCCCTACGAGGAGAGGCTAAGGGACCTGAACCTGTTCAGCCTCCAAAAGAGAAGGCTGAGCGGGGATCTTGTGGCCTGTTATAAACTAGTCAGGGGGATCAGCAGGCACTGGGGGAGTCCCTGTTCCCCCGAGTACCGCCAGGAGTGACCAGGAATAATGGTCACAAGCTGGCAGAGGGTAGGTTTAGGTTAGATATCAGGAGGCGCTACTTCACGGTTAGGGCGGCTAGGATCTGGAACCAAATTCCAAGCGAAGTGGTGCTGGCTCCTACCCTGGGGGTCTTTAAGACAAGGCTAGACATTCACCTTGCTGGGGTCATTTGACCCCAGTACTCTTTCCTGCCATGGCAGGGGGTCGGACTAGATAATCTGCTCAGGTCCCTTCCGACCCTAGAAACTATGAAACTATGAAGACAACCCTTCTATTTATTTGCTATATGCTAAGTGACAGCTAGTGTTTCTTCCAGCAACAAAAAGCAGAAACAGAAAGGGGAGAGGAATGTGTCCAGCTTCAGACGCAAAACATAGGATAGAACCTTGTTCCAGTTTGAGACATTATTCAGTAGGCAATTTTGCCTGCCCTGTTAGGTATACTGACACATGCCTGCTGCAGTGTGGAAGGGATTTCATGCATTTCTAGTTTCTACATTACTTAAGCAATGTTGTGCCACAGAAAATAAGCATATTATGAAAAAATGAAATCTTTCTGACAATGATTGAACTCCAGAGCCAAAGTCTAAGTCTAGGAATGCCTTTGAACACACTGAGTCAAAGTCCTCTGCTGATTTCAGGGTCCAAATAGACTGGAAGAAAGTGTTATCACTGGTCCCTTTTGGAAAACAGAGGACCTAGACTTCTGGAGAAGGAATTTATTTATTATGGACACTCACCATGTCTCTGGAAGAGCAGGGAAGTGACACCAGATTCCTCTTATCTCCAGCAAAGTTTTCATGTTCTGATCACCTTCCCTCTCTAGAACACCTGGGCCTTAGAGAAACTTTGGACACAGAACACTTCTAGTCACCATTATGAAAGTATAGTCAGTTCTTGATTCTGCATGGGTACTTGTCTTTCCATTCTCAGGAATCTCCCTAATTTTTTTTTTTTTTTTTGCATTTATTTTGTTTCATTTCCATTTCAGAAGAGAATTTTTTTTTAAGTACTAATGAAACAATTTTGAAACCGAAATCTTTTCAACATGACCATTTTTCTTGTAAAAGACGTGCAACTGGCAATTAAAACAACCAATGAAAAATGTCAGTACATACCAATGAATGATAAAATACATGACCTGAGTGGCTTACAGGAAATAAGCATATTCTTGCCATGGGGGAAAAAACTGTGTGTAAATGCAGATTAACAGAAATATACCATGCCCAAGAAAAGCTAATAAAATCCGGGGGCTAAAACTAAATATGCCTATGATGATTATGATGATGATGATGATGACAATAGTGATAGCAGCAGCATCAAAAAAAAAGTTAGTGGTTTTATCAGAGCTCCTCTCTAGTATGTTTGAATTCCCGTTTGGGCTTTTCTAATATAAACATTACACTCAAATATACTTTGTTAACAGGGGATTGATTTTCAAGAAAAAATCAGTGCTTCTTTTGAATGTAAAATAATTCCACCTTGCACCATAATTCCACTGGTACACTATGAAAAGCTCTGTGCTTGTTTCATAGATTTCATAGACATTAGGGCTAGAAGGGAGCCTGGAAGATCATTGAGTCTAGCCCCCTGCCCCAAGGGCAGGAAGTCACCTAGGGACAAAGTATCCCAACAAGATAGATATCCATATGTTTCTTAAAAGAGTCCAGAGTAGGTGCTTGCACCACCTCTGGAGGCAGTCAATTCCAGGCCTTGGGGGCTCAGACAATAAAGAAGTTCTTCCTTAAGTCCAGCCTAAAATGGTCTTGGAGGAGTTTGTCACCATTGGTCCTCATCATGCTTTGGTGTGCTCTGGTGAAAAGACATTCCCCCAGATCCTGATGCACACCCCTTATGTACTTATAGGCTGCCACCAAATCACCCCTGAGCCTGTGCTTTTCCAGGCTGAAGAGTCCCATGACTCTCAGCCTCTCATCATAGGGCCTGTTTTCCTGCCCTCTGATCATGCATGTGGCTCTCCCGTGGACTCTCTCAAGCTTTTCCACATTCTTTTTAAATGGTAGGAGCTCAGAATTGGATGCAGTACTCCAGCTGTGGCCTCACCAAGGCCAAGTATAGTGGGAGGATGACATCCTGGGATTTGCCTGAGAAGCCTGTATGAATGCAAGCCAGAGTTTTGCTCACTTTACCAGCAGCAACATCACATTGGTGGCTCATAGTCGTCTTGTGGTCAATCATGACCCCCAAGTCCCTTTTGGCTGCAGTGCTAGCAAGCGTAGCACTGCCGAGCCTATAAGCGTGCTGCGGATATTTTTCCCCAGGGTGGAGTACCTTGCATTTTTCAGTGTTGAATGTCATCATGTTTTCATCCACCCAGTCTGAGCCTATCAAGGTTAGTGTGGATCACCAACCTATTCTCAAGTATGGACACTTTACCCCAAAGTCTGGTGTCATCGGTGAACTTGGCCAGTCTGCTTCAGACACCAATGTCTACACATTGTTAATAAAGATGTTAAAGAGTATAGGCCCAAGGATGGAGGCTTGGGGGATCCCACTGGTCATGGTGCACCATGATGATTTACTTCCTTTGATTACCACACTCTGGGTCCAACCTCGGAGCCAGTTTTCCAGCCATTGTACTGTGATGTATCTGATGCCACAGTTGGCCAATTATTCCATGAGGAGGTCATGGGACACCAGATCAAAGACTTTTTAAAAATCAAGATATATGACATCAATATCTTCTCCCTTGTCCAGGTGATAGGCCACCTGGTCATAGAAGAAGATGAGACTGTTCGGGCAAGACCTACCCACAACAAACCCGTGCTGGCTATCCCTCAGGATGTTGCTACCAGCCAGCTCGTCAAGAATGGTCTCTTTTTTCCAATATCTTCCACAGGATAGAGGTCAAGTGGATGGGCCTGTAGTTCCCTGAATCTACTTTCCTCCTTTTCTTGAAGATAGGCATCACATTGGCCTTCTTCCAATCTTTGGGCACTACACCAGAGTGCCAGGAGTTCTCAAAGTTCTGTGCCAGTGGCTGGGCTATGATGCCTGCCAGCTCCTTAAGTACCCTGGAATGTAAACTGTCTGAGCCAGCTGACTTGAAGGTGTCCAGCTTCTCAATGTGTTCCTTTACATGGTGTACAGTGATATAGGGTAACAATTCTCCTCACCCTGGCTGTCCTGTACCATGATGAGCAGGGTGGTGCCTTGGGGCTGGTGAAAAGCTGATGCAAAATACCCATTAAGCAGCTTTGCTTTTTCCTGGATGTTGGTTGTCAGTGTCCCATTTGGTTTATCAGGGGTCTGATGTTACCCTTGCTTTCCTTCCAGTTCCCCACATATCTAAAAAAGGACTTTTTGTTGTCTTTGATATGTGTAGCCAGTTGGAGCTCAGTCACAGCCTTGGCTTTCCTGATTCATTCCCTACAGGTTTAGACCAGTGCAGAATACTCCTCCTTGGTGATGATTCCAGTCAAACATCCTTTATAGGTCTTTCTTTTTAGATGCAGGAGTCCAACAAGTTCCCTGCAGTTCCAAGGGGGTTGTTCTGCCCTTTTGCTACCTTTCCTCCAAGATGGGATAGACATTGCTTCTGCTTTTAGGATCACTCCCTTGAGGAGCAGCCACTCTTCCTGAATTCTCCTCCCCTCCCCTCCTTTCCCCTTCAAGTCGTGGTCCCTTAGGACTTCGCCAACAAGCCTCCTGAGTTTGTCAAAGTCAGCTTTCCTGAAGACAAAGACTTCTGCATTGCTGACTGACTTGCCAGCTTTGCAGTGGATAGTGAGAGTGATCAGCTCATGGTCACTATCTCCCAGCTTCCCTTTGATTATTAGGTCACTGACTAGATCATCCCCCTTTGCCAGTACCAGGTCAGGCAGCACTTTACGTCTTGTCAGTCTATAGACTTCTTGAGTCAGATAGAGCTCATCCATACATGTGAAGAAGCTTTGCGACCATTCAAATTTGGCTAAGTGATCTTCCCATGAGATGTCTGGGTAGTTGAAGTCTCCCATGACAACCATGCACCAAGAGTATGCAGCCTCAGTCAATTCCTGGTTGAGCTGTTGTGCCTGATTAGGAGGTCTGTAGTAGACTTCCACCATTGTGTCCCCTGTGCTGTGCATGGATTTTAACACAGAGGGTATCCAGTGATCCTCCCTGGGTGCCAATGTCATCTATCCCTATGAGATCATAGTCATTCTTGTTTAGGAGGAGGACCAGTTCCTTCTGTTTGTTCCCCAAGCTCCTGGCATTGGTATACAGGCACATAAGTGTCCCATTGGAGGCCCTAGTCTTCCCTTCACTTCCAGGAGGACACAGTTCCAGGGCTGGGGGATGGGTGGATTCCCTTGTGCACCTTAGCCTGCTCGTTTTGCAAAAGTTGCCCTGTGGCCTTCCTGTGGCAGTAGTCCCTCCATCCCCTGGCAGGCTTAATTTAAAGCCCAGTCAATCATGTCAGCCATTCTAGCTGAGAAGAGTTTCCTCCCCAGTGAAGTAAGGTGGAGGCCATCTCTTCCCAGCAGACCACTGTCTCTCTCACAAAAGAGCAGGCATATTTGTTAAACATGACATCTGAGTTTCAGATACCCTTTCTTAAAATGCATCAAGTACAAAAAGCTGAAGGAAAACGTTTCCACTATTTTTATTGTCTCTAGAAAATATAGTAGTTGTAATTGGTGTCATGGATGCTGTTAATATGAGTATTATGGGCTGGAAACCTCCTTCAAGTATAGAAAATGGTGGCATTTTGATGACATGCAAGGACTATAAAAATCAGAGCTAAAGAAAGGATAGGTGTTGCTGTTATCTTTATTGTTTTTTCCAGCTGTATAAGAAGAACTGTTATTATATAAGGGCATACATCCCACTCAGTCCATTACATATCTATGGCATTACAGTCCACTTATCCCCAAAATATTAAATGTAGCCTCAGAACATGACTTTCTTCAACCTGGTGAAGTCCAAACCTCTCCCATTTTTTCATTAATAATCATCCTAGCAAGCCTCTGGTAAGACCAACTGTCCCATCTTGCAATCACAGAGCTCTCTCATTCTGGCAACATAGACCCTTCTATGATTCTATGGACAGATTCAGTTTCACCTATAGACGCCCATACCTTTCCCATCTCTCCGCCAGCAGCCTTAGCCTAACCTTGTTTTAATTAACTAGCTTGATTCTAGCAGCTATGAAGTGACAGTATCTCCTGCACCACTGTATCCATGTGACAGGAAACAATGTTGGTATCACTGTAAGGGAAAACTGGTGTTTCCCTTTATGATGGATGGGTGAAGACCTTTCCTACATTTTCTCAATAGCCTCTGTGACCAAGGCACTTGCTCTTGAAGCAGGGAAATTGGATGCTAGGTATAATAAACCCAGAGGAGCTTTAGAACATATATTTCCAACCTGAGATGCATAAAAAGGAAGTTTTGCACCTTGGGTGTTAATGGTGCTGATAGCAGTGCTGGGAACCAGGCTGGAGGCTGCACAAGTGGCAGCTGGGCCAGCGGCAGTGGCTGCCATTCTTGTGCCTCCTCCAAGCTGGTGCCTGAGACCAGTGCCTTACTTGCCTACCCCTAGTTACACTGATGTTCTGCTGCCCCACATGGTCCTTTTAATTTCCAGGCCTTAGGATAGATAGGGCTGGAAGACTCCATCATTCCTTCAAGTTAAATTGGGCTATTGTGTAACCAGAATTAAAGATTTATGAGTCCAACAAAAGAGGAAGTCCATTGAGTTGTAGATTCCTGGCCCTTGTTTCCAGAGAGTTTATGTAATTTGTACTCAATACACATAAGAGAAAAACTTTGGGAAGCAAGACTCTGAGCTTCCTCATTCCAGCGGTAATGCCGATCTGGCTGGGATGAGCATCATGTTCATATTTTTTTGCTGTCCTTCTTCCAGGATTCTTCTGTCCACAGTATGAAAAGTCTTACAATGTTCATAAGCAGGAATATAAGCAGAAACAGAGTGAGTGAATAGCTTGTGTCCATTTTCAGTGGTAGAACCTAGATTACAAACATGTTCTCAGGCACCCAACCAAACACAGATAAGAGATTGCTCAGTCTCCAAGTTGGGTACCTCTCCCAGTGACTTTTCAGGTAAACTACATTAGGTGGTAGTCAGGGACACATCACAGTGGCACAGGTCTGAGTATGGGCAAGGAAACCTACATAAGATACAAGGACATTATTTGGGGGTGAATCTCCCCTCTTCTCCCCAACCCCACTCTCTAAGCTGCTAGACTGCAGGAATTACTTGAAAGGGCTTGTGTACAATGACCTCAGGTACAATTCTATCAGTTAACAGTTCTCTTTCTGAATGCAGAGCAGATATGCATATTGTCCTTGACTGTAGCAAGGCTTTTGCTCCGACAACACTCCCGAAAGCAAGTTAATGGACTGTGGTTGGATGAATGAACTGTAAAATGGCTGCCTGGATTTTCAGGCTCAGTGTGTAATACCTGATGGCTTGATGTCTAGTTGGCAGCCAGTATCAATTGGAGTGCTCCACTGGTTGTTTCAGGGGCAGCTTTGTTCCATTTCTTCATAATCAAATCTGGACAAAGGGAGAGAGTGCACCCTCAGCAAAAATACAGATAACACCAAGTTGTGGGGAGTAGTAGATACACTGGAGGTTAGGCTAGGACTTCAACAAATTGGAGAATTGGACTAAAAGAAATCTCACAAGGTTCAATAAAGACAAGTGAAAAGTCCTCCACTTAGGATGGAACAAACCCATGCACTGTCACAGGCTGGGGACTAACTGGCTAAGCAACAGCTCTACAGGAAAGCTGTTTACAGTGGATAAGAAGCTGAATATGAGCCAACAGTTTCTTCTTGTTGCAAAGAAGGCTAGTGGCATACTGGGCTGCTGTTAGTAGGAAAGTTGCAAGCAGATAGAGGGAAGTGATTATTCCCCTGTATTCAGCACTGGGGCAGCTACATCTGGAGTACTGTGTTTGGTTTTGGCCTCCTCCCCACCCAACTACATAAAGGATATGGATAAATTGGAGAGAGCCCAGTGGAGATCAACAAAAATCATTAGGGGCCTGAGGAGGGTAGTAAAGCACTAGAACAGGTTACCTAGAGAGATGGAATTTTCATTCTTGGAGTTTTTTATAACCCAGCTAGACAAAGCCTTGTCTGGGATGATCTATTTGGGAATGGCCCTACTTTGAGCAGGAGGTTGAACTTGATGATCCTCCAAGGTCCCTTCCAGCCCTAATTTTCTATGATTCTATGATACTGTAGACTCTACCCTTCTCCAAGGTCTCATTAAAGCAAGTTGTAGTGAGAAAGACTATGCTCTCACCACTTTGGACAGCTGTTCCTCCTGCTCAATTTCTTCCTCTTCAAAATAACATTAAGTCCTTGACTGCTACTGTTATTAACTGCCGGCCTCTTGGTTTCCCTCTAAAACTGAGTGAGGAAAATGCAAGTGGGCCTTATGTTCCATACCCTACATTTCATAAAGGTTCTGCTTCAATTAGCAGAGAAAATGCCCCTGGAGCACTAGCTAAGGCAGATGGTTACCAATATTTTGGACCAAAGGGCCACTTTCATTCCTCATAGATATCCAAAGGGCTTCCATAGTCCATTATTCTGAATGCTACTGCTCCTTTTTGAGGGGTCAAAGAGGGGAGGGATTATTTGTTTTATTTGGTTTTTTTTCCTGTTTCAAATCAATTAATTTTCCTTAAAGCTAAGTAAAAAAATCCCTCTTGTTTTGATATTTAAACTATGTACAGTTCTTCTGCAAACAAGAGACACACTGGTTTAACACAATGTATTTTGATGCAGGGATTTTCTATTGCGACATAGCTAGAGTCTTCACATTCCTGTACTAACACAAGCTGTATGTGCATGAGGCAAGGATTTCTCATTCTTCATTAGATCTGATGAAGAATGTCTTGCATTCAAATACTTGTCTAACTGTATCTCAGCTACATAGTTGGTCCAATAAAAGGTATCACTCTAAGAAATTCTTGCCTATCACATAATTTATGGACTTACAGCTACAACATCAGTCCTATACTACCAGGGCAAGTTTAATATCTATACCTATATCTAAAAACAGAAAATTTGACATAAATGTATAACTAGGAACTTTTGTGTGGATGTAGGTAATACTGATTTCAAGTTCAATGTGTAATCAGTTCCATTATATCAAGACAATCTGTAATATTAACTTCAAAGAAGCACTGAATGACATTTCTTTGGTGTACTCAAGGATTCTGAAATCTTGACAGGAAATACACTTATAAAAGGTATGGGGAGGTTGCCTATAGAGGATATAGATACTATGGATCACATTATAAGTGGAAAAACCTGAAATATATAATGCAAATTATGAAACACTTACTTTTTTTCCTAGATTCTGATTCTTTGTAAAATTTAAACCTGTTTAATTAAAAGGAGGTTTTTTTACAGATGACTAAACCAATTTGCTAGTAGCCTCTTTATACTGGCACCTTTTTACAGAGAGGGAGAGAGAGAGAGGAGAGAGACAGAGAGAAAAATGGAGAGAGAAAGAGAAAAAAATTCCTTTTGTGGTTGTCAGTCTCTCATCTCAGAATTTTTTGGCTTCTTATCAAAGATCATGTTCCAGGTGACAGTGTTTCTCAAGGCTTTCTTCACCTGTGTGTTCCTCAGGCTGTAGATGAAGGGGTTAAGGAGGGGGGACACAACATTGTTCAGAAGAGCCACAGACTTGCCAAGGTCCACCCCACTGCTCCCTGTCGGCTTGATGTACATGAAGATGCAGCTGCCATAGGTGATGGAGACCACAGTGAGGTGGGAGACACAGGTGGAGAAAGCTTTCTGCCTTCCTGAGACAGAGGGGATGTGCAGAATGGTGGATAAGATATTGATGTAGGAGATGATGGTGAGGATGAAAGTGCCCAGGACGCTGCCTGTAGCCAAAATGAAATCCACAAATTCTAGGTACTGGGTGTCTGTACAGGCTAATTTAATGAGTGGTCCACTGTCACAGAAGAAATGATTAATAACATATGGCCCACATAGGGGCAACTGAAAAAAGAAAATGAAGGGAACAACATTATACAGAAAGCTGACTGCCCAACAGGACAGCACCAACCAGCTGCACAACTGGTTGTTCATGATGGAAGCATAATGCAGTGGCTTACAAATGGCCACATACCTGTCAAAGGACATGGATGCCAGCATGAAAAACTCAGCAGTGCCTAAGATGACATAGAAAAAGCATTGGGCAAGACATCCAGCTGCAGATATCAACTTGGTGCCTGATGCCAGATTGAACAAAACTATCGGGATGGTAGCAGAGGTGAAGCCGATCTCCAAGAGGGAGAAGTTCCTAAGGAGAAAATACATGGGGGTCTGGAGGTGCCGGTCCAGCAGGGTGAGTGAGATGATGACAACATTTCCCAATACAATCAAGAGATAGATAAGGAGAAGTGAGAAGAAGAGCAGGATCTGCAGCCAACGAACATCTGTGAATCCCACAAGGATGAATTCTGTCACCTTTGTTCTATTCTCCATGCCAGCTAATTGTTTAAATCTTGTTTAGTGGCAACTGAAAATGTTGGTGGTCTATGATGATTAGTAATATTAATAATAGAACAGCCATGTAACTGATTGAATATACAACAGCAGTGATATAGGTAAGGGATGCCAAAAAATGCTGTCTTTTTCTGTGAAATAATTATTTCAGTCTAGTTGAACAGAGTGACTTCTTACCATGACTGCTGCCTATGGCAAAGGGCCATTTGTGTTTCTAGGTCCCATTTATTATCTTGTCCTTTTTACTTTTCCCATATGCTGTCATAAGAATTCCTCTAGAGACTAATTACCTTATGAGGAATAGGATCCAACTGGGACATTAGGACAAGCCTTATGTTGATCATCATTTCAGAAAGTTTGGAAAGTGCCAAAGTCTTGTTTTCCTTTCTCAAAAAGTTACAAACATGAGAGGTGGAAGGTTGTGCTCTGCTTGCTTTTATTTTCCTGTTTCCCAAATGTGTTTTTTATTGTTCTTATTGTAATTATTATAAGCCCATTCATGTGTTGCCCTGTGGGGTCAGGCCAACCCTCAGGATCTCAATATTGTGCTGTTAGACAGGAGGGTATGACACAATTGCACATATACAAATACACAGATCAACTGGATGCATACACACACACTACCAGCTCAGGCACATTCACACCCAAACTAGCCTAGGCACATGCATACCTATCACCAATTCAAGAACATACACTATACACCCCAAATGTTAGACAAAAATCAGTTGTCCATACATGCACACTCAGTACACATACACAGGTCACTAATTCATATATCATGCACACAATAACATATAGATATACACAACCCACCTACACAGAGGTAAGTTCCTAACTTGGATGGCACAGTATGTATGTGTGTGCTTGGGGTACCTGGGGGAAGGTTAAGGTAAGAGAGAGAGAGAGTTACAGTGTAGGGAATGGAAGTTACCAGAACCAGGATTAGAACCAGTGGACTAGAGAGAAGCTGGCTGAGGAAATGAGGCTTTGGTTTACTTAAGATCAAGTGGCCCTAGGGTTACTCAAGGTCACTGATGCAAGGGAGGGGAAAAAGAAAGAAGCCTAGTGGCAAGAAGGAAACAGCCAGGAAAGATGGAGACACAGAAACCTGGGAGCTTGGGGCTGGAAACTGAGGCAGACAGCTGAGATATTGGGGGGAGGAGAGCAGGAGCAGATAAGTGGCAAGGAGGAGACAGCCAGGAAACAAATTGAGGCAGAAACCTGGTTGCTCAGGGGAAAAGGAAAAGGCAGAGGAGATAAGACAGTGACAAAGAAACAGGGGGGTTGGAGGCAGAGAAGAGTTCAGAATAGATGCTGGAGGTGGCAGTGAGCCAGAAGCAAGAGAGGAAGAAATGAGACAGAAGTTAGAGGGGCGAGGAGCACAGATTGGAGCAGGGCTGAACCATAGTAAAGCAAAACTCAACTCAGGGGTCCAAATAACAGGTTTATTAAACAGACAACATGCTAGACAGCCCCATGAAGTTATTGGTGCACACACAAGCACTCACAATGGCAGCAAGAGAAAGAGACTCAGTGGAAGGTTTGGAGTCCAGGTAGGGAAGAGAAGCAGAGTCCAAGTCCTTGGTTGAAGAGAGGGTGGGGGGTGATAGCTACCTATCCAGGCTGGAAAGGAGTCCTCATCCAGTAGGTGTTGTCCAGAGGGGGGTTGCCAGCAGGGTGGATAGGTGGTGTGACATGGTACTGGTCCAGATGGAGAGGGTGTCCCAAGGAGTCAGTCTTCACTACCCCTTTTTATGGTCAGACTACCTCTGATCTCCTATAGGGAGGGCCTGTCCAGGCAAGGTCAGTCCTGTCCCAGAGGGTTCCAGGTGTTCTTACTGAGCATGTGCAGCCTGGAACAATAGTGGGTTGCCTTATCTTTTGTTTCTTGAATGCTGAGGGTGGTCCCAAGGACTGGGTTGTTGGTCCAGGTATTGATGTTGATAGTTCGGTCATTCAGAAGGAGCTGTTTTTAGACCTACTGCCATTGTCTCTCAAGCACCCTCATTCATCCCCATTCATTCAGGAACCAAGTTACATAGGAGGGGTAGGTATGAGTCATAGGTTACACAACAGGGCATGGGGATAAGATAGAGGTTTGACATTACTAGATGGAAACTTGACATGACTTATGCTTACTTACATATATAGGCCTAAAACAGTAATCACACAATATAAAAGCAGTAAAAAAAATACAAAACATAATAATTATCACTTACAAAACAGTGGATATCTATATCAAAATAGCAAGGCACTTATTTGCAAAGAAGGGAGAGAAAAATAAAACTTATGACCTAAAATAAAATGTTAAAGCTTATCCTACATCTTAGCTTACTTTTACTTATCTAGGGAATACAGAGGGAGAGAAAAAGTCAGAAATAGTCGCGGAAGGGGAGGGAATGCATTTTAAAATAAATTTAAAAAAGAAAAACTGGGGGGTTTGCTACGTATGGTTTTATTATAGAGAATTTTTTGGTTTCTTTTCAAACTTCATGGTCCAGGTGAGAGACTCTCTCAAGGCTTTCTTCATCTGTGTGTCCCTCAGGATGTAGATGAAGGGGTTAAGGAGTGGGGATATAGTTCAGGAAAGCCACAGATTTACCAAGGTCCACCCCATTGCCCATTGTCAGCCGGATGCTTTTTCTCACCCAGAGTGAGAAATCTGAAACTCAAACCCATTTTTGAAAGGATGGTTAGAACTCATGTCTTCCAGTTTTATACACAGTGCTTTAGCTTCTGTATGATTGCTCAGAGCTCCAGTATGAAACTGGAGACAGTCCTTTGAAAGTCTGTGGCTTAGAGTCAGAGGGGAGAGCAACAAAGGTGAGGATGTGGTGGGAATCTGCTTTCCCTTGCAGGCACAGGCAACAGGACAAGTAGAAATGGTCTCAAATTGCAATAGGGGAAGTTTTGATTAGAGATGAAAAAGAGCATCCTGGAAATTTTCAAGAGCTGAACAGACACTGAACTGGGATGGTCTAGTCAGGGTTGATCCCACCTAGGATACTGCAGTACTGCAGTTCTGAAGTATTTTTGGATAACTGAGGAAGCCCAAACACTCAAATGGGACACCCTGGTTATATACAGGCCAAAGAATGCACTATGGCCTATACTGTAGGGGAAAAGTGACTGAAGTCAAGAAGCGTATTGTCAGATTCTAATAATCATACAGAACCACATGCAGAGAATAGTGAAATTATAGGATATTGAGCTCTTTAGTGATGGCACATTTCTTTAAACACAGAGGCAGAGAGAGAGAGAGAACAAGGGCAATGTAGGAAAGGAGGGACCCTTAGAAAGAGGGGTTTCCCCTTTTCTTTGTCTTCTTTCATTACCTCCCAAAATATTTGGGCATGTTCAAGAACATCATAGTCTGGGTGACAGCATCTCTCAAAGCCTCCTTGACTTGTTTGTTCCTTAGGCTGTAGATGAAGGGGTTGAGGAATGGGGACACCACACCATTGAGAAGAGCCACACTTTTGCCAAGATCCATCCCGCTGCCCTCCATGGGCTTGGCGTACATGAAATACAGATGGTATAGGTGATTGAGACCACTGTGAGGTGGGAGATACAAACAAAGAAGGCTTTCTTCCTCCCAAAGGCAGAGGGAATCTGCAGCACAGTGAAGATGATGTTGATGTAGGAAATAATGGTTGTCACAAGGCAGGGTCCTAGGGTGACCGTGATCCCCCTAGCGCTCCCTTACCTTGCCAAGTTTGCTTTCAAGCACCCTCAAATCTCGCCTGCCACATCTTGGTCTTAGCTATAAATAAAAGTGAGGCTGCCTTTCATCCTCTTGGTCCCGGTTCCCCTGTTATCACTGTCCCCGCTCTGTCTTGGGGTTCTGGTGCACCCCAGCCTTATGGGCTATGTGTGGCTCCAACCGCCCCTTTACCATGCCTGTAATGGCCAGATCCAGAAAGGTCAAATGGGCAGCTTTAACCAAAAAGATTTGCTTTCTGAGGTAACTGCAAAGTGGCTGATGAAGCAGATCCCTGTCTGTCTAAAAAAAGATTTATATATAGCTTTTTGCATTAATCTCCAGACAGCATGAACTTTAAAAAGCAGAACTGAAAATTACAATTGCAGACATAGCTGATTTATAAAATTTTGCTTAGAAACAGTAAAAAACTAACGAATGTAATCACAAGATATAATTAACATAGTGAGTTGAACTTAGGTGGGGACATGTTAATCTGAGACCCCAAAGTGATGTGGTGTATTTGCTTATTGGGTAAACCCAAGCTTGGGCAGTAACTTATTATAATGATTTCTAACACATTTTAACCCCCTAGAATAACAGTTATAAAGTAACACTATGAATGGCTATATAACCAAAAACATAGCATAAATAAAATGTAAAAGAACACGCATGTCAAAATAACCCTTGGGAAGGACGGAACAGAAGGGTCACTGCTGCTCCATACCCTCATGGATCTCTCTTACTCCCTGTGAGAACGGAGACCAGATCCTGACTGAGGTGCTTCCCCCGGTTCCCCTCTCTGACAGCCCAGTTCAGAGACATCTGACTTCACTGAATCAGTTGGATGTGCATCTTCTAACTGAGGGACTATCAATAAGTTACTAACCAAGTAGAAACTCTTGGTTAATTTCTTTATCTGTTTTATTATTACTATCAATTTTAATTTGTATTGTTATGTTGTCTGTTTATTAGCTCAACCTTTTTACTAACTGTCATATGTGCAAACTATATCTTTTGTTGTCATAAGTAAAATTTATTCTTTTTATAAGTAAAACTTGTCATTGTTTTCCCTCCCAACGTCACCTCCTCGATCCTGAACCAAAATAGCCCAATGGTTAATAAAGTTGCAGTGCTCAGTCAGTCTGCAACTAAACTGATATACTCACAGTGCCCAGCTGGCCTGTGACACAGGCGCCAAGCCTTGCAGATGTACCAAACTTTGTTTGGTCTGTCTCTTTCTCTGCGCCCTCTCTGGTGCTTGGGCTTTCCACAGCCCTTGTCTCTTAACCACGCCTCACAGGCACTCTGGCTTTCCACAGCCTTATCTCACAACCGCACCCTGTAGGCGCTCTGGCTTTCTGCAGCCTCGTCTTACAACCGTGGCCCAGAGGCACTCGTCAAGTGCTGCCCCCATCTGAGCTTTCTCACTGCACCCTCTGGCGCTCACTAATCACTGTCCCCATCTTGGGCTTCTCTCACTTCCTCCTTTTCTCTGGGGCTTCTCTTGCTGCCCCACTTGTGTGGGGCTGGGATGCACCCCAAAATGCTGCACCTTCCGGTGCCAGGGTCCCCACGCTACCATGGAGCCCCTATAAGGCCTCCTCCAAACCCTAATAGCCTCACCCAAACCACCGTTGTAAACCATAAACACAAACTCAAACCCTTTGGCTAGAACATAAACTAAGCCATCTGGCTATAATGCCATCCAAGCCTATCACAGGGTTTCTCCATCTCTCACCAGTATCGCATTGTTCAGTCACCCGGGCACCTTCCTTTTCCTCACTCTGGCAGAGTTCTGTGCGAGGATCCAGAGCTGGGGAACCAAGCTCACGGTCTTGGTCACGGTTGGTCGGTCGAGTGGTGGCAATTTGGAAACGGACAGGTTGGGATTAACGGCGGTCAAGTCTGAGTGGTACGCACGTTTATGGTTCCAAATTAATGATTTATTGCACTTACGCTTTGATGGCATAGGTAGAATCTTCAGTTACAGTTGCAGAATGAATACGAACAACAAACAAAGGGGTCTGTTGGCCCACGAGGTTCACCAACAGGGCAAGCCTGTCAGATAAGTCCCAGGGCTGGTCAACAGCTCATAAATGGAAAACACAAACAACAAAACGTAAACTGTAACCCGCTGCACACGGTAAGTCGCGTGACGCCAGTCCCACAGGACAATGATGAGAAGCTGTGATGTCGGAAGCTGAAGTCAAAACCAGGTAAGTTGAGCCGAGGTTGCAACCAAAGTCCAATGGATGATCCGGAATCACAGTCGGTAGTCAGTGCCAAGGTAAGTCAGAAGCCAGGTAAATAGATGCAAAGCCATAATACACAACACGAGCAACACGAAATGCCAAGCGAAGGAGGAGATCGATAGGCCCTAAAGCCTGACTGGACAACAGTCCTTGGAGCACCAGCCTCTGTCTCCAGCTCACGCGATCTCCCCCCGAGGGAGGGGCGCACTGAACTTTTATATGAATTTAGTGGCCAATCAGAACGCTCTCTGCAGATAAATTTCTAGTCAGATTACCTCATGTCAGGTTCTGACTGAGCATGCTCTCAGTCAGAAGCTGACACAATCTGAGCATGTGTCTGTGGGGAAAGTAGGTCAACAATGATTGACAGGTCCGCAGGTCACCCAGAGGGCAAGGGCTGGGTGAGCCTTGGAACTTTCCATTCACAGAGTCCAATATACATGTCAGTCTCAATCTTCTGTGTTGGCAGGATCTAATCAAAACTTTGCTCTGACAAGTTCCTCCCCCTACGGCTGCTGGCAGGGAACCCCCTACCTGGTCTCCACCTGGGAGTTATATAGGAGCCAGGTCCTGCCCCTTCTCCTAAGCTGACTCCCACCAGTTACCCTGGCAACCAACAGCTGGGCTTCTTACTTACTGACCTACAATGGTAATGGCAAAAGTACTCAGTATGCTGTGAGTGGAGAAGTGGAACACCAGGAGACCTAGCAACTGGGTGTCTATACAGGCAACTTTCAACACAGCCACGATGTTACAGAAAAAATAGTTAAGGACATTTCAGCAGAAGAGCAGCTGGAACAGCACAATAAGAGGGACAATCACATACATGAAGCTGATCATCCAGGAGCCCAGAACCAACTGGCTGCAAAGCTGTTTATTCATGATGGTGGCATAGTGCAGTGACTTGCATATGGCCACATAGCTATCGAAGGACATGGCTGCCAGCAGGAAGAACTCAACGGTGCCCACACATAGGCAAAGCACTGAGCAAAACATGTGGCCATAGAGATGGAGTTAGTGCCTGATGCTTGGTTGAACAAAGCCTTCAGGATGATAACAGATGTGAAGCCCATCTCCACCAGGGAGAAGGTCCTGAGGAGAAAATACATGGGGGTGTGCAGGTGCCGGTCCAGCAGGGTAATGGTGATGATGATGATGTTTCCTGTGAGGGTCAAGAGGCAGATGAGGAGGATCAGAAAGAAGAGTAGGATCTTCAACCAGCCAACATCTGTTAAACCCACAAGGACAAACTCTTATCACCTCTGTCCGGTTCTCCATGGCTACTGCTTATCTATTCATTGTTATAAAAAAAACCCGTGACTTTTCAGGTGTAAGTAATAAAGCACCAGCCTAACAGATCTAATAATTTTGAAACCAAGCAGCAGTGCCCTGCTTTACAACTGTGAGAATCTTGTCTTGCAATATAGCTGAGCAAGGACCTTTTTCAGTCTGATTGCTTCCCATGGCAAATATCCCCTCCTATTTCCAGTACCCATTAATAATTTAATTTCTGTGATTACCCCCCCTACCTCCCAATTATTTACTTATATCTACTGTTTCAGCTCTAAAACATTAATGTATCTTGAACTGATGGTCTGTTTTCTAGAAAGAGGTGGAAAATAATTTCCATTTTTGTGTTTTATGCCTACAATATAACCACCACCACCACTACCACCATCATCATTATGATTATACTTGTCATGCTTATTATGATTGTTATTATTATTAACTTTCCTTGGAATATGGACAAAAGGACTATTTCAGTCATAATGAGGAAAATGACCAAAATCAGAACATAAAACCACGTAATGTATTTTCTTGTCCTATGCCCCAGTGAGAGGCTTTCACCACTCATGCCATCTTCTACTGCAATTGGCTTGGAAAAACTACAGGATTCCTCCCTGCTAGCAAAAGCTCCTTCTCCACTCAAAAGGAATATACAGCCCTTGGACTAAGGGGGGTTGTCTGTACTGCCATTAGGAAACATCCAGGAATCATTCTTAGAGTTGTTCTTTACAGAGTAAGAACAGCACAGTCAGTTTATCTAGATTTATCTAAGCATCTGCTTGGCCCCACTGATGACCTAGAAAGCCTTGAGAGAGTCAAAGAAAAATTCTTGCAACAATAATGGTGTGAGAGAGTGCTTATGCTAAGCAAGGCCTAGCATTAAAAAAAATGCACTAAAACTCCCAGAATGCTTCAAGGAGGTTGAGGAGTCAGCGATTGACATTCTGGTAATCACTTTCTGACCCTTAGATGAAAATACTGAACTTCTGACCTTTGAACAATGATAAAAATAGCAGACTTGCCGCTTACATTGTTAAGAATAGGAAACTGCATGGCTAAACCGCAATGACGAAAAAACAACCGCATATTATGTCAGATTTGACATTTTAACTCTGCAAAAACCAGCAAAACATATAGATGAATAATGTATTTAGGTTATAGAAAATTAGCATAAGAAATATAAAGGTCATTAAGAATTAACATAAGAAGCGTAATGATTATAATACAAAGCGTATCACCTGATATTATAATATAGATAAGTTAACTAAATAACCAATAGAAGTAAGAATTAGAAAATGCATATGTATAAGTGTTATCATATATAACTAATAGTAAAGTTATTTTAGATGCCTCACTTCCACCATGGGGACAGTTTTGTATCTTTTGCCTAAAAAAAGATAAGGGACTCCTTTTAAATGAGCTGTTGACCAGTTCTGAGACCACTGAATCAGGCAGCCGCACCTAGCCTCCGGGTTAGAGAGCAAGGGCTTGATTTGGAAACCTCGTGAACCAACAGACCTCCTTTAGTTTATGACTTTGTGAAACAATAAAAGTTTTAAATTGAACAGGTCTGAGCCTGTGCTTAATTCAGTCCTATATAATTCAGCATCGAGCTCCCACAAATGGACTTCCCACATGCACATATACATAACTCAAATAATTTTATTTATCACCGTTCCAGCCATACTGTAGAGGACCATGGTATGTGAAATAAGGTTTTGAGACTGTTAATTAATCCACATAATTTTCATCCCCTTCTCTGACACAGATAATGGTGGGAGATCAAAGAAAATGACCAGCCCTAGAAATGTCTTATGATTTTTGACCCCCAGTTCAATTTATTTAATGAATGAATTGACCAGCATTTTGTTAAACACTCCATACAGAAGTTTACAAATGAAGGGAGGATCATGGCCTCCTAAATAGTTCAAACTCTCTGATTTAATTACATATCCCAGAATGCCCCCTGGCCACTCTTCTTAATGAGGGGAGGTAGACCATGGCTACTGCCCTTCATGGGAGTTGTAATTTATCTGGAGAGCCCTGTCCATTCTCAAGAACAGGGACACAAGGTTATTTAATGACATTTTCCCAATGAGGAATGGAGGCAGATTTTCAGTTCTGTGAACAAAATTATTTTGTTCCCTCTCCCTGCCCTGTATGGACATCGTATTCAGAAAGTAAACACATTTTCTTATCCAAACAGTATTGTCTAAAACAAAATTCTTTCACCACCACCCCCCCCACAAAAAAAAACCAAACAAACATTGGCATACAACTTCCAACCTTCTTTTACAGATAATGTTCAGAGCAAATACTCAAATTTCCAAATCCAGATTCTTAAGGGCATTAAGATAAATTGAGGGGTTTTCAGAAGTATCCAAGAACCTAATCCCTTTAGATGAGTTCTACTTTCTCTATTTTGTCTTTTTTAAATACAGGTGGAAGTGCTTCTAGAATGTGAATTCTGAAAACCCCAGTGAAGTGATTAGTGTTACCCAGTGTCTTTTGAAAATATAAAGATGTCTGAACTGGAATCCAAACTTTTGGAAGGCAGTGAGATCCTTCAGTAAACATCAGAGTGGGGACAAAATGGGGTTACATTCCATACTCTGCTCTGTGAAGTTGGGCAGGTTGCTTTACCTTGCCTTACCTTCGTGTCCCCTCTGTTTGGTACATTTGGGTATTAATGCTGGTTTACCTTTAACAGGGATGATCAAAATCTGCTATAAAAAAGAGTAACTTCTTGAGGCCTCCTTGCTGACTTGGTGGCCTACATGCTGATTCAGCTGCATAAGGCTGCACATCCCTTATGCCCATAGGCACTTTTGTCCATCCATCAGAGTCTCCACTTATTAAAAAACCTAGCACTTAAGTCTCTCAGTACCTCCTGTACTTGTTTGTTTCTCAGACTGTAGATGAAGGGGTTCAACAGAGGGGTGACCACCGTGTTGAGAATGGCCACCCCTTTGTTCAGGTCCAGTCCCCTGGCCCGTGTTGGCCGGACATACATAAAGATGCAGCTGCCATAGAACATGGTGACAACGATGATGTGGGAGGAGCAGGTGGAGAATGCCCGTTGCCTCTCTTTGGCAGATGGGAGGCGCAGAATGGTGGAGATGATATGGATGTAAGACACAGCTGTGATGCCCAATGTCCCTAGCAGTATGATTACAGCTAGAATAAAGTTAATCAGCTCAATAAGCCACGTGTCAGCACAGGCCAGTTTGAGGAGAGGCAGATTATCACAGAAGAAATGGTCAATGACATTTGGGCCACAGAATGGCAGCTGGGAGATGATAATGGTTGTTATGAGAACAGACAGGAGGCTGCCCAGCCAACAGACAATAACCAACTGGATACAGAGGTGGCTGTTCATGATGACCGGGTAGCGGAGTGGGTTGCAGATGGCAACATAACGGTCAAAGGACATAGTGGCCAGGAGAAAAAACTCAGTGATCCCCAGAAAAAAGTAGAAGAATAATTGAATGAAGCAAGCCATCACTGAGATTGTTTTTCTTACAGACAAGAGATTGTTGAGCATCTTGGGTATGACAACAGAGGTGAAGCCCATTTCTAAAACAGAGAAGTTCCGGAGGAAGAAATACATGGGGGTATGAAGGCGGCAATCCACCAGGGTGATGGTGATGATGACAATGTTCCCTGCCATGGTCAGGAGGTAAGTGAAGAGGAGAGCCAGGAAGAGCGGGATCTGCAGCCATCGGGTCTCAGTCAAGCCCAAGAGGATGAATTCAGTCACTGCTGTTTGGTTCTGCATGGTACCTTGCTTTCAAAACTCTTGGACTAGAGTAGAATAAACAGTTTGAAATAAATTGTATCCCTCTTTATGGGGAAGACCACCCAAAATTTTATGAAAAATATCATACAGAAGATGGTAGATTGTTTCTGTACTCCATTGTTTCGTGGTGCCTTGGCTACAGATGTTCACCAGCCACACTGGAGAATTTTTTTGTCCCAAGAACTTATTACTGATTTCAGATTATTCAGAAAACAGTAAGTAAGAGTTTATTTGACCTTGAGAAACTCAGGCTAGATACAAGGTTCTATGTTTTTTAAAGCAGCAAAGGTGCTTTGAGACCTTGTCTTTTTTGGGCCCAGTTGTCAAAAAAGGTTGAATAAAACTCAGTGTTTGGGACTAGGTCTTATCCTTTGAATAGTGTGAATAATGTTCTTCTGTCTTTCTAAAAGGTATACAGTAGCTCAGTCACTTATTAGGTTTTGATACAGAGAGAACTGGATTAAATCATATGATCTGAATCAAGTGGAAAATCAGGGCAGATGGTCAAAATAGTGTGTTATATTTTAAATGCTAAGGCCAGAGAGGATGATACTTATCAGTTTCAGCAGAACATATAACACAAAATCTAACCCAGCTCATGTTTATCTAATGCACTGGGCCAGTTCCTATTCCACCTTTAGATGCCTACATGGATTTAGGCATCTACATGTAACCCTATTCCACTCTACTCCATTCCCTGAAGAACTATTAATGTGAAAATCACATAGTTACTCCTCCTTGTCACTGACTTTTTTGTGTTATTGAATTATATCAATAGTTAGCTGCCCAGACTCTTCTGATGCAGAGAAATCAAAGGGGGTGACCCTCTTCTGGTGTAAATGGACATTGTTGCACAAGCTACAGCATAGAATCTGCTGCTGTTCATTCAGAATGTGTCACTGAGACACACATTACACAAGAAAACACTTTGGCAGAGTCCCTGTGCTCTGTCCATTACCCTAAACATGCATATAATTGATCACAGAAAAGTTAATACTCTCCAAAGTATCATAACCATCTTCAATAACAATAATACATTTTCAGAACAGTTATGATGTTACAGAACCACATCCATGGAGTTATAGAACAGAGCGCCAAAAGAAAAATGGAACAACCAGGACAAAAAAAGTCCTCTGCACAGCAGAGCAATATATCTTCTGTAACTATTGTGTCATACATGTTCTTATATCAACAACTGATGTGAAGGTGTAATAAACTGGAAGCACTTCCCATATTTTAGATGCTGTGTAATTAATTTTTCTTTCTGATTTGGACAAACTGGAGTAGGATATTATCTTTCTTATTTCCCAGTGTGAAAACTATTGATGCATCAAACAGCTCCTAACATTTATGGAATCTGATTGCTTGTTGAAGTCACTAGGAGCAAGGAAGAGGATTTTACTGAAACAGAGGAAAGTTTGGAAGCCAACAGGAAAAATGCAAACACTTCTCCACTCTATCATTCCAGCCAATTTGAGCATCCACAGTGATGTCACTCTGCCACTATATTAGGTTACAAATGTCCAGTGAAAACATTCCCCCGATTTATTCTTTTCCCTTGAACCATAAGATCTGTCCTTCTGTTGAACACCCATATAAGTGGCATCTTCAGACTTAAAATTACCCAGATCACCCATCTTGAAACCTTTTGAGTCTCAACCAACGCAATGCAAAAGCAATGCAGAGATTCCCCCTGACACCAGTCCAATCTGGGTTGGGGCTGCAAGAAGCCCATACAGTTCATAGTACTTACAGTTTTGGAGATGCAGATGATCAAGGGCAGAATCCTTTGTCAGAAGAAACAGCAGCTCTGTGTGACCAAAAGCAATCTGTGCCTGCTCAAGTTCTCTATTCTGCTCTGGTTCCACACATCTCATTCAACCCTTCCAAGCTCCAAGTTCTAGTTTTAACGGAAAGAGGATTTTTCCCAACTAATTCTCTCTTAGAAGGATAGTAGCAATGTTCTTCCCCTTCTTCTGAATGCAGAACTCGGATTTCATATCTTGGACAAGTCTGCAAAGCTCCCATTAAGTCTAACTCAAAAATCCATCCTGAATCATGAGCAACTGAGAACAGCAGCTGAGGTGTTGTTGCCTTTGCTGTTTGTGACTTCTTAGCATGGCTTTTTTTCCTCATTCAGTCACTTTATCAACCCAACCTATTAATCTCCCATTTCATATACACTGACCTAAAGCTTTTGGGGACATGGATAATGTTGACTTGAGATTGTGGGATGAAGAATGCTGTGTAGGACCTCTACCTCATCCACCTCAATACTAAATGACACCCAGCACAAAAACCTCTGCTGATCAGTAGTAATTTAAAACTATGTCCCCCAAATCCTGCTCCGGGCTTTAGTTAGAAGTTCTACTGGTGGAGATTTTAGAAATGTATGCAACAATAATAAAATATCTACACCTCCTTCCCATGAAGGAGGTAGGCTGTGGTGTGTGAGCTCCTCTTTGTCACCCCTAGCTGGGACCCAAGGGATCAATTAGACCTTGAGTTTTGCTGAAAAAATAAACAAACACATTAATTAATTAATTAATTAATAATAACCATTCCAATTCCTTTTTCTCAAAGGGTGGAGAAGTGGGAAAACTTGGCTACATTCTTTGCTGTCTACCTTCTAAAACATGTTGCAAGCCTCTTCATTTCTGTGGATGGCTCTGTGGAGAACAGACTGAACTGGGACTGTTCTTGGCTATGTCCTTGTCCTGCCAAGTGACATTCAGCATAACATTTCCATTGTCAGTGACTCTGTTTCCCCAGCTTTGCAAAAGAGACCCTGAACTTGATCCACAGCCCAATGTCTTTGGTTCCCTTCAGCTGACAAATGCTACTGAAGTGCAGTAGTCCTGAATCAGAACAGGCTCATGGGCATCTCCACTGAATCTTCAGTGCACAAAAGAAATAGGCTGCTTGCTGCTGCAGGGCAATCTAAATCAATGGGCTAAAACACCTGGGATCCTTAATGAATAAACGGAGGAAAGCCCAGTGCTTCTGAAGGGTGATTCAGAACCGCAAGGCTTTGAGTTGGGAAATGACTCCAGGTGGTCCATAGGTAACCATGAATACAAGGGCACATATAAAATCCCACCCCTCATCTCACCTCAGTGCCTGATTCAAGGAGGCAGCAGGTAAATTAGGGTAAACATGGAATAGGACAGGCACGTCAGGAAGTGTTGGTGTGTGGGGTACAGAATTAAGGCCAAGAAGTTATGTTCTCATCTTTGTGGCAGACTTTCTGCATGATTTTGGTTATAACGCTTACTCTCCTGACGCTTCTTGGCCATCTCCAAAAACTGGGGATGAAGTGATGGCCCATCCCATATGATAAGGAAGTCTTTAAGGTGTTTTCAGTTGTCTGAAGCCTCTCCATAGGCTTCAGATTCTCAGTAAAGAGAGATAGGGGGAGAGATGTTTTTATCCCCTTGTCAGGTGGTTAATACTGTACTATTTAAGCTGTATTTGAAAACACAATATAGACCACAGTCAGTTAGTTTACAGACAGGACATATCAGAGATAAAATCAGTCCATAAGATATCAAGTGACACCTTCTGCTTCCAAAAGAGTGGTCTGTTGTGGGGACCAGAGCAGGGACATGAAATGAGCAGAGCTCAGTGGATTGGTTTCACACTCCCATCATCAGATCCCAGGTGTTTGCAGCATCTGGGATCTCTTATTGAACATCTTCCATTCTTTCATATTTCCCTACATTGAACATAGACTGTGAAGTCCTCATGAAAGATTTATTTGATGATCTGGCTGTAACAAAATATGCATAATTAAATAGGGAAATAACAGGAAGTATCCAAAGTTGAGGTGACCAGACAAACACAGTATTCTGACAAGATAATTCATGTTCATCAAGTTTGGCACAGGGAGAAGGTTATTTATGTTCATAATTAGTTAAGGACATCTGGGGTAGTAATATATATTTGAAGAGCTTTCTAAAGTTATGAAAAGGGGGAGAGATGGCGACATTAACCCCAGTTAAAAAGACAGCTTTCATTGATAGTGAATGGGAAAGCAGACGTTTTTCCTGCACCTGTCAAAGTCAAGCCAAACATCCTGACTGACCTCAGTTAAGAGTTACAGTGAATTATTTGTACTGCAATTATGCATGCATGGACACCCATAGCAGCCAGGTTTGTACTAGCCACTGCACAAACACAGAATAGAGACACAGAGGGAAGCAAAGAGCTTCCAACCAAAGCAGAAGACAAGAGACAGTAGCTGACATTTCTGAGTGGGCACAAGGAAGCAATGAGACAATACTGGTCAAACTGAAATCCACTAGTCTGTTCTCATGGATTCCAGTTCTGTGACTGGTCTGCTGATTTGGGGGGGTTTTTTCCCCCCAAAAATGAAGATAAGGAAAGGTTGGGGAGAGGATTTTTAGGGAGGACATAGAGTGGGTGAGACAGCTTGGGACAAGCATGATGTACTGCGATCACTATCTAGACTGAGGAAGGACTTGATAATATAGTAAATATAAGAGACATTATGTCACATGTAGACATTCCAGGAGGCTCTTGGACATGAAGGCAATTTTCTTCTTCTTTTCTAACATGAAAAATATACATGAAGGCAGGAGAAGGATTCACACAGAATACTATTGATTCTAAGACAGGCATGGGGAAATTACTTTCATAGTGAAAGGGCTTGTGTGGTGCCAAATAAAAGAAGTCTATCATTTCTCTGTATTCCACATCTCCAAGTAATAGGCAGACTCTGAGCTGTGCTACTCCTGTAGTTATGTGCATAACACAATGCATTGTATGAGGGGTGCATATCACACCCAGAATATCTAAGCCCTTCTCTCCTGGCTACTGTGGCTGCTGGTGTTGCTACCAGAAATGACTACACAGCCATGAAATAAATATAAAACAGAACATGAGAGTGATCAGGCATTGGAACAGGCTTTCTAGAGAAGCTGCAAATTCCCCCTGCTTGGAAACTTTCCAAACCAAGCAAGACAGGCACCTGGCTGGCATGGTTTAGGCAGGGACAATTCTGCCTTCAGCAGGAGGCTGTACTAGGTGAACTTGTGGGATCTCTTCCAGCCCTACTTTCCCATGATCCCTTAGCACATATAAGAAACAAAAAAGAAAACAACAGTGTGGAGGATTAACTACCCCAAAAATGGAAAAGAATTAGAAATAAGACACGCATTTCAAAAGGAATGGGGAGGAACCATGGCGAAGGAGGCAGAAACAAAATTGCAAAGCAATTTCTGAGATCTCCACATCAAAACCGCATGGTTTTCAGGAAGATGAACCATAACCAGACAAGAATATTGGGCCTAATAAAAAATAAACAAACCTTGCGTGCAATTCAGAGGTCTGGATCATGAACCAGCAAGAATTCATGCTCTCTTTTTATTTCATGATGCATGTGTCAATGAATCCAGACACTTCAAGGTCAGAGAAAATACCCTGAAGTACAGATTTCTTAGGGCCTTTTTGACCTACTTGTTCTTGAGTGTGTAGATGTAGGGGTTAAACAGTTGGGTAACTACAAAGTACAGGAAGGAAACAGTCTTGTCAAAATCCTGACCACCCCTCTGAGCTGGACAGATGTACCTGAAGATGGAGCTGCTGTGTTAAATGCTGACTACAAGGAGGTGAGCAGAGCAGGTAGAGAAAGCTTTCTTCCTGCTGGTGGATGATGGAATGCGCAAGATGGTGGCAATGATGCAGCCATAGGAAATGATGGTTACTGATAAAGTGCCAAGTAAGATAAATATTAGTGAAACCAGCAACATGGCTTCATTCAAATGATGTGTGTGTCCATGCAAGAGAGCTGGAGCACAGGGTCTGTGTCACAGTAGCATCCCTTAACCCCGTTCACAATATGGCCCTCCCCACCCTGCCATTTCCATTCTCACAATGATTCTCCTGTAATATTTGCTTCATAGAATCACAGGGCTGGAAGGGACCCCAAACAATCATTGGGTCCAGTCCCCTGCATGAGCAGGAAAGACGTGGGGTCAGGTGACCCCAGCGAGGTGACCGTCCAGTCTTCTCTTGAAGACTTCTTGAGTAGATGATTGCACCACCCCTGGGGGGAGCTTGTTCCATAGTCTGGACAGTTGTGAAGAAATTTTTCCTAATGTTCAGCCTGAAACTGTCTTCCAGGAGTTTGTGGCCATTGTTTCTAGTTTTCTCTCAGGGCTCCCTGGTGAAGTTGTTCACTGAGCCCCTGATGTACACCTCTAATATAGCAGTAAGCTGCAATCAGGTCCCCTCTCAGCCTTCTTTTCTTTAGGCTGAAGAGTCTGAGATCCCTCAGCCTCTCCTTGTATGGATTGCCATGCAAGTCCCTTTTCATAAAGGTGGTCCTTCTCTGGACCCTCTTGAGCTTTAACCCATCCTTGTTGAAGTGCAGCACCCAGAACTGGATGCAATACTCCAGCTGCAACCGCATCAATGTTGAGTAAAGCCGGAGAATCACTTCTCTGGATTTACTAGAGATGCATCGACTGATGCATGCCAGAGTTTTATTGGCCCTAGTGGCTACTGCATTGCATTGCTGGCTCATATTCATGCTGGGGTCCATTGTCACCCCCAGATCCCTTTCATTTGTAGTGCTGGTCAGGTTAACGATGCCCAGCCTGTAGGTGTGCTAGCTAGGTATGCAAAACTAGCTTTCCTGTCTTTATTTCCAAGAGCTGCTCTGGCACCTTCCCAACATACCAGGCATTGAGACATCAACTCCCACCTCCAGTTGGCCAGGGATGATAACTGGCATCACACTTGCTATAAATAGTTTGAGGGGTGCAGGCATTAAGGGGCACCATTGACAGCCCAGAGATTGCATGTCCAGGGCCATAGCAAAAATGCTCATGGTGTAATCCTAACAGATTATTTAAAGAAAGCCCTGGCAGCTGGGTCTGGAAGGTCCCACTCCCCTACCCATACTATTTGTCTTGTTTCTCACCTGTCCCAGGACTTTTTTACTTATGGCTAACTAGTGACCCAGCTCAGTGGTTCTCATTTCCAGCCTGCATTTGCTTCTTTATTCAGTGCTTAGGTTGTCTGGATTGCACTTTAGAAATACCTAATTCTGTAGCAAAGAATTTTCATAAAGTCATAAGAACTGTCATAAGAACTTCCACAATTAGAAATCAGCAGTTTGTCTTTTCTTCTTTTCAACAAAACTCCTTGGCTAATTGGTCTCATGAGTTGAAGCCTGTAGTGACAGAGAAGGATCCTGAATGTCTGAGCTCTAATAAGAGGAAATCTTAAAAATAAAAAAATAAAAAAAAATAAAAAAGGAGTTATTTGTCATAGGGAATCATCATCAACAGCTATATCAGCTGTATCATTTGTCATAGGGGATCATCATTAACAGCTGTATCACCCAAAGGTATGTATCTAGAAATCCAGATTAGATCTGTTCTGTAACCAGAAGTGCTGTTTTAATGGTGTTCAGTTGTTGTCCTGTGCATTTTGAACATCTCCATGGTCAGAAGGTCCAAATAAGTTTGAGGGCAGATTTGAACTGTGGTGGTAGTAGAGGCAAGAGGCGGTAGAGGGCTAAAGAGTGAAAGGTCTAGAGGTGATACAGTGTAATACCAATACTGTAGTAGCTTTTGTGTGCAGTAAGAGGTAGAAGTCATTCCTGAGGGATGTGTGCTTGAAAGCACTAAGCCAATATTGTTCATGTCCCTGAAAACTCTCTGTTTTAATCTAAACTGGGAGATAAATCTGTTAGGTTAATAAAGAGATGGGACATAAATCAGAAGCTGACACTGAGACAGTTATGAGAAGCGCAGGTGATAGCACACCAGCCAGGATGAGATTTCAGGCTGCGTTGACAGCAGGAGAAAAATGGCAGCTGCCCAGGTGCTTATGAATTACAGGATCTCTAAGGGTCACTTTCAGCTTCAGAAAAGAAATGTTGCTGCTGAACTTCTAGTAGTCCCTGTTAATGGAGACAGTTAATTGGGGAATGTCCACTTCTGTGCCACTTGGGCTGAGGTCATACTCTTATGTCTTGGATTCAAAAATCTGATCCAAAAAACCTCACATCGACCACCTGACAACCCAGAATGATCTGTCTGAGAAAGGATGGTACTGTTCTCAAGATAAACAGCTGGGACAATTAAAGGAGAAATTTGTGGCACAGAGTCAAGGGAATAGAATAGTAAAACTGGTGCTAGGAAGGGGTTGATGAAATGCACAGAAGCAAACTAGCTTAAAGAAAGTGATCCAATGCAGATTTATATATATGTAACACAAAGAGTTGCTATTTCTTCTAATAAACATTTCTCTCCTTGACCATCTATATCTCCAAACCTGTAAGTACATTTTCATATTGATTAAAAACTGACTGTGATTCTTAGGGTCCTGTCAACCTACTGCAGCTTCTTTTGGAGAAAGCATAAAATGAGAGTTTGAGGGATTAAAAATCAAAGGGTCCAAAATATGAATCTATTTAATGGAAAGTATGCCAGTGGGCTGGGGATAGAAAATACAGTTCATGAAGGAAACATCTTTTGAATTTATAACCAGTGCATAGAGATGGAGTGACTCAATGGGCTATTAAGTCTTAAAAGCACTGGTGACATTGTCCTTGGAGTGGCATTGCAAAGGTCTGCATACTGCTCTTCATTTTATCAGATAACCTACAATTCTGGGGTGTGGGGAAACCAGATACTAGTTACAACAAAAGTCTGGGGGAGTAGGGAAATGTGAATTTAAAAGCTCCATCCATCCTTTTAGCTGTTTGCAGTCAATCATGGTCCAGTGCAGTTTTATAAGTTATCATCTATATCCCCAAACTCAGAAGAATGTTGTATAGTATTTTTGCATGGGCATAAATAACCCCAACCTGACTAGAGTCAAAGGAAACTTCTATCTGCCCTTTGATCAGCTTTGGTTGAGACCAGTACTTGGACCTCCAAGTGATTTAACAGTTGGCTATCCAAATTGTGCTGCTGGACATGTCTGATGATCTAAGGGAGATGATAGAGGTGGAATTCTTGCACCAGGAATATTGTGAACATGCAGAGACATCTGTAACATCTGACTGGATGTTCACACTAGCTGGGACAACAGATCAGTGAAGCATTTGAATTTCTTTTCTCTCCCCTCTCCCTTTTTTTTTTTTTCTTATTTGAGTAATATAAATCAAGACATACATCCAACCCTACATGTATGCTTCTCATACCCCCTCTCTGCCTCCCTCTCTTTCTGTTTCATCCTGTTAGTATGTTTATTGTCTCAGAAAACTTATAATGTGTTTCAAAATATTCAGGGATATTGGATGTCCATATCATATTCAGGAAGTCTGTTGTGTTTATTCTATTAACCAATCTCCAAGCACAAGGTGTCACCCCCTCACCTTTTTTTTATATTGTGTCTGGCTTTACTAATGTCATTAAATAATGATATTTCCTAAAGATATGACATACAGATGAACTATACAGCAGTGACAGAGTTCATCCTCCTGGGCCTGACCAGCAACCACTATTTGGAGATGATCCTGTTCACAGTTCTCCTTATTATCTTCCTCCTGATCCTGCTGGGAAACCTCACCGTCATCATAATCACCCTGGTCGACCATCACCTTCAAACCCCCATGTACTTCTTCCTCCGGAATTTCTCCCTTCTGGAGATCTCTTTCACCTCCACATTCATGCCCAGGACTCTTTACAGCCTCCTGATGGAGAAGAAAGCTGTTTCCCCTCCAGCTTGTTTCATTCAGTTATTGTCATTCTTTTACTTGGGTACATGTGTGTGGTTCCATGTGGCAATGATGTCCTTTGATCGCTATGTGGCCATCTGCCGCCCCTTGCACTATCCCATTATCATGAATAGCAAATTCTGTGTCCAGCTGGTGTTGGGCTGCTGGGTGATAGGTTTCTTTTTGATTTCTCCCCCCACTGTTATGATTGTCCAGTTGCCATTTTGTGGCCCAAACATTATAGACCACTTCTACTGTGACACAGACCCCTTGCTCCAGCTCTCCTGCACGGACACGCAGCTCATTGGAGTCATGTTGCTGGTTTCACTGATATTTATCTTACTGGGCACTTTATCAGTAACCATCATTTCCTATGGCTGCATCATTGCCACCATCTTGCGCATTCCATCATCCACCGGCAGGAAGAAAGCTTTCTCTACCTGCTCTGCTCACCTCCTTGTAGTCAGCATTTTATACAGCAGCTCTATCTTCAGGTACATCCGTCCAGCTCAGAGAGGCGGTCGGGATTTTGACAAGACTGTTTCCTTCCTCTACTCTGTAGTTACCCAGCTGTTTAACCCCTACATCTACACGCTCAGGAACAAGCAGGTCAAAAAGGCCCTAAGAAATCTGTACTTCAGGGTATTTTCTCAGCGTATTAGGGTATCCTAATGTGGAGCAAGAGTTCAGCGAATGTGGAAACCTTCAGGTGGCATAAAAGGGAGGAAAGTACAAGCCAGTGGGGAAGCCCAAACGTGACAACTATGTGATTTAGGAGGAGTGATCTGACCTTGAAGTATCTGGATTCATTGACACGTGCATCATGAAATAAAAAGAGAGCATGAATTCTTGCTGGTTCATGATCCAGACCTCTGAATTGCACGCAAGGTTTGTTTATTTTTTATTAGGCCCAATATTCTTGTCTGGTTATGGTTCATCTTCCTGAAAACCATGCGGTTTTGATGTGGAGATCTCAGAAATTGCTTTGCAATTTTGTTTCTGCCTCCTTCGCCATGGTTCCTCCCCATTCCTTTTGAAATGCGTGTCTTATTTCTAATTCTTTTCCATTTTTGGGGTAGTTAATCCTCCACACTGTTGTTTTCTTTTTTGTTTCTTATATGTGCTAAGGGATCATGGGAAAGTAGGGCTGGAAGAGATCCCACAAGTTCACCTAATACAGCCTCCTGCTGAAGGCAGAATTGTCCCTGCCTAAACCATGCCAGCCAGGTGCCTGTCTTGCTTGGTTTGGAAAGTTTCCAAGCAGGGGGAATTTGCAGCTTCTCTAGAAAGCCTGTTCCAATGCCTGATCACTCTCATGTTCTGTTTTATATTTATTTCATGGCTGTGTAGTCATTTCTGGTAGCAACACCAGCAGCCACAGTAGCCAGGAGAGAAGGGCTTAGATATTCTGGGTGTGATATGCACCCCTCATACAATGCATTGTGTTATGCACATAACTACAGGAGTAACACAGCTCAGAGTCTGCCTATTACTTGGAGATGTGGAATACAGAGAAATGATAGACTTCTTTTATTTGGCACCACACAAGCCCTTTCACTATGAAAGTAATTTCCCCATGCCTGTCTTAGAAACAACATTATTCTGTGTATCCTTTTACTGCCTTCATATTCTACTACTGCCTTCATATCCTTCTACTGTTTTCATATTAGAAAATAAAAAAAGAAAATTGCCTTCATGTCCAAGAGCCTCCTGGAATGTCTACATGTGACATAATGTTTCTTATGGTGACTGAAATATCAAGTCCTTCCTCAGTCTAGACAGTGATCACAGTACATCACGCTTGTCCCAAGCTGCCCCACCCCTTCCATGTCCTTCCTAAAAATCCTCCCCCAACCTTTCCTCATCTTTATTTTTGAAAAAAAGAAACCCTAAAATCAGCAGAGTGATCACAAAACTGGAGTCCTTGAGAACAGACAAGCAGACTGCAGGTTGACCTGTATAGTCTCATTGCTTCCTTGTGCCCACTCAAATGTCAGCCATTGTCTCTTGTCTTCTACTTTGGTTGGAAGCTCTTTGTTTCAGTCTGTGTCTCTCTTCTATGTTTGTGCAGTGGCTAGTACAAACCTGGCTACCAAAGGGTGCCATGGGTTTTCCTGCTATGCATAATCACAGCACAGATAATTCACTGTAACTCTTAACTGAGGTCAGTCAGGATATTAGCCTTGACTTTGACAGATGCAGGAAAGATGTCTGCTTTCCCATTCACTGTCAATGAAAGCTGTCTTTTTAACTGGGGTTAATGTCGCCATCTCTCCCCCTTTTCATATCTTTAGAAAGTTCTTCAAACATATATGACTACCCCCAAGTGTTCTTAACTAATTATGAACATAAATAGCCTTCTCCCTGTGCCAAGCTTGATGAACATGAATTATCTTGTCAGAATACTGTGTTTGCCTGGTCAGCTCAACTTTGGATACTTTCTGTCATTGTCTTATTAAACTACATGTATTTTGTTACACCCTAATCATCAAATAAATCTTTCAAGAGGACTTCACAGTCTATGTCCAATGTTGGGAAATATGGAAAAATATGGACTGCATAGAACAGAAGGTGATCAATAACAGATCCCAGATGCTGCAAATTCCTGGGGTCTGATGGTGGGAGTGTGAAACCAATCTACTGAGCTCTGCTCATTTCATGTCCCTGCTCCAGCCCCCACAACACACCACTCTTTTGGAAGCAGAAGGTGTCACTTGATATCTTGTGAACTGATTTTTATCCCTGATATTTCCTATCTGTAAACCAGCTGAGTGTGGTCAATATTGTGTTTTCAAATACAGCTTAAAGTAGTAAAATATTAACCACCTGACAAGGGGATAAAAACATCCTTTCTCCTATCTCTCTTTACTGAGAGTCTGAAGCCTGTGGAGAGGCTTCAGACAATTGAAAACACCTTAAAGAATTCCTAATCATATGGGATGGGCCATCTTGTCATCCCCATTTTTTGGAGATGGCCAAGAAGCATCAAAAGAATAAGTGTTACTGTGCCCTTCTGCCTCCCTGTCTGCGTTCACCAGCACCTCCATTCAGTGGTCCAGGGCTTTGCTGACACATACTTGTGCTCCCCTTCACCCTCAGGTCACACATGGTGGCTGGCATGTAGACCGTACTGGTCCACAAGGGATCAAGTCATTTCCTGATGCCCTCCTTTAGCCACCTCACCAGTGCCAGCAAGTCTTGTGAGAGTGGCCTGCCCCAGCCAGGAACATTGATGCCCTGCAACTTCTATATTTGGCTCTAAAGTTCCCTCACTGCCGGAATCACCTGGCTAAGGATGGCATTGCCAGCACTGAGGGTCTCAGTGTCCTTGAGGAAGGAATTGAGGACCACCAAGATCTGGGAGATGGTATCCCACGAAGCTCTGTTCAGGGGCCCACTAATCCCGATCTCCCTGAGCAAGGCCATTTCATGCATGGCCTTCTGTTTCTCCACCAGACTCTTGAGCCTCAGGTATGTGGAGGTCTACCAAGCCTGCACATCCTGCATGATTTTATCCTGTGGGATGTTCAGCTGTGCCTATTGTCCCACAGCATCTTGTCCCCCTTGATGCTCCAGTGGAAGTAGTCTGCCACCTTCCTGCATTTTAAAATGAGCTTGCTGATGGTGCTGGCACTGGCACTGGCAGCCTTGTCCCCCTCCAAGACATCCTTGACAATGAGGTGCAACTTGTGTGCCACACAGCGGATGCCAACAAAGTTGGCATCATGGACTGCCTTGACCACATTGGCCCCATTGTCAGTGACCATGAAACCATGAGTGATCTCACTCTGCTGAACAAGCCACCCCTGCACCAAATGGTTTATGGTCCCCATGATCTCGGTTGCTGTGTGGGACTCATCCATCACCTTGGCTTGAAGGAGAGCCCACTGATGGCCTGACTGGTTGCACCAGTGCCCTGTGAGGGAGAGGTAGGTGTGATCTCCACCCCAGCTGCTCCAGATATCTGAAGTGAAGTGTAAGGCCACCTGTGGACCTGTCTTGTATAGATCCTCCCTCAAGTGTTCCCTGCATACCTCATACAGGGAGGACACCACCATCCTGCTGAAGGTGTTTCATGCGGGCACTTTGTACATACAATGGGGCCATGAGCACCATGAGCCACTTGAACCCTGGCTGCTCAACTAAAGAGAAAGCCTGGATATCCAGAGCAAGCATCTTCCCAATGCCCTGGGTGATCTCGCTCACCTTGGGAATGTGCCTCACTGTGTGCCCACCTTTCCCCTGTTTGTCCAGGGTGGCCTGCCTCTGCTTTGGGGGGATGGGGGCTTTGGAGCAAGAGGAGGACTTCTTTTTGGACACACTCCCATTGGTATCAGGTTGAGGAGGAGCAAGGGTGTGGTGCCTGTAGAGATGCATCAGCATCCTCTTAGTGCTCATGTGTTTAGTTCCCTTGCCCCAGCTAGTTTTGGCTCAGGCAGATAGCATATGTGGGATCATCTGCCAGCTCAAAATGATCCCAGACCACACTACCCCTTTGCTTCTGGGGTGTGGGTGCATGTGCAGATGCTGCCTTTTCCCCCTCCTCATCAGGCAGAAGTACAGCAACATTTGGACACATATCTTGCTGGGGTCCTTTAACCCTAGGTGACTTCCTGCCCCTGGGGCAGGGGGTTGGACTTGATGATCTTCTGAGGTCCCTTCCATCCCTAATATTTATGAAATCTATGAAATCTATAAAACAGGAGGAGCAGACTCAGCTGAAGCACTTGCCTCCACAACTTCTACCTCAACCTCCTCTGAAGTGCCTTCTGGAGGTGGAGACCTGGCTTTAGGGGAAAACTGAGGGGTTTAGAGTACAAACTGAGATGATTCCCCATCCTTCCCCAGAATTTCATTCACTATGGCACTCAGATCCAGCTCCAGTTCTTCCTCCCGCTCTTCCCCTAGCACTGAAAGGCTCAGGCTGGGAAGTGAAATGGTGGTGGAGGAGACTGTCATGCTGATACTGCTTGTTGTCATGGCTGGTGGGGTTATGTCTGGTTCTCTTGGAGGGGACACAGACTCACCTCTCTTTGCTGCCAGTAGAAGCCTCATGCCTGCTAGATGTAGGAAAGCGGCCGTGTCTCAGTTTGGGGAGGAGGGGACTTACACCTCTCCCTCTACCCCCTCTTCCATCCCCTCCCCCAAAGGCTTGCCAGCTGCCTTTGCCGCATGCTTCATAGTGTTTCATAGTGTTTTTGGTGTGCTGGAAAATCTGTATGTTCTTCTGTAATGTAGTATGTATTTATGTAATATATGTAGATAATTGTATATATGTATTTATGCAATGTATTATGTATTTATGTAATAAATAAAATATATAAATGTATGTGTGTGTTCCTGTATTAATTGTATATTACAATATGCAATATATTCTGTGCTTCACTGCACAGTGAATGGAATGCACACTGTGAGAGAAAGCACAGATTTCTTTTCTGGGGGAAAAGAATCAAAATAGACTAATAAAAAAAATGAGGATTTTGGGGGATGAATAAATTGAAATGAATGACTGTAGTAATAAAAGGTATTAGGAAAGGAAAAGGTATTGGATCCCACTTGCTAGGAACAGGCTAGGAAGTAGGAAGTGATAGCCATTCGGAGTCTGCTGAGCTGCTGGAAGACACAGCTCAGTAAACTGACCCCAAGGCACAGAGAAAGCTCAGTTCAAAAAATGCTTTTTATGTTGTTTTTTCTGTCCCTCCCCCAAAGCACTGGGATTGCAAGGGGCCTCAAGGAAAGATAACAATCACTGGCCAGCCTCACAGTCAATATCAGAGCAGCCCTTCCCCCTCTTTCCTTTCCCTCTCCTTAGTTTCTCTTTAGCTGCAAGCAAGCCTGGCTTCAAAACTCTAAATGTTTCAAAACTGTTGAAATGTTTCCAGTGTCCTCATTTTGTTTCAATTTTGCTGTTTCGAAGCCTTCTGTTTCATTTTGATTTCACTGTTTTGAGCTTGAAATGCATCAAAACTTCTTCAAATGAAACATGCATCCAAGTCTTGCACAGCGTACAGGGAACCAAAGACTTTGTGTAGTGGATCAGGTTCAGGGTCTCTGTTGTAAAGCTGAAGAAACAACGTTGCTGACAATGGAAATGCCTTGCTGAATGTCATTTGGCAAGACAGGGACATAGTCAAGAATGGTCCCAGTTCAGTTTGCACTCCAAAACGCCATCCACAGACATGAAGAGGCTTGCAACATGTTTTAGTATGTAGACAGCAAAGAATGTAGCCAAGTTGTGCCCACTTTTCCACCCTTTGAGAAAAAGCAATTGAAATGGTTACTATTAATTAATTAATGTGTTTGTTTACTTGATTCAGGAAAACTCTAGGGCTAATTGATCTCATGGGTCAGGATCAATTAACCCAGGGCAGGATTTGGGGGAAATACAGTAGTTTTAAATTACTACTTATCATCAGCAATTTTTGTGCTGAATGATTACTGTGTCATTTAGCATTGGGGTGGAAGAGGTAGAAGTCCTTACACATGATTCTTCATCCTATAAACTTAAGTCAACATTGTCCATGTCCCCAAAAGCTTTAGGTCAGTGTATATGAAATGGGAGATTAATAGGTTGGGTTGATAAAGTGACTGAATGAGGAAAAAAAGCCATGCTAAGAAGTCACAAGCAGCAAAGGCAACAACACCTCAGCTGCTGTTCTCAGTTGCTCATGATTCAGGATGGATTTTTGAGTTAGACTTAATGGGAGCTTTGCAGACTTGTCCAAGATATGAAATCCGAGTTCTGCATTCAGAAGAAGGGGAAGAACATTGCTACTATCCTTCTAAGAGAGAGTTAGTTGGGAAAAATCCTCTTTCCGTTAAAACTAGAACTTAGAGCTTGGAAGGGTTGAATGAGATGTGTGGAACCAGAGCAGAATAGAGAACCTGAGCAGGCACAGATTGCTTTTGGTCACACAGAGCTGCTGTTTCTTCTGACAAAGGATTCTGCCCTTGATCATCTGCATCTCCAAAACTGTAAGTACTATGAACTGTATGGGCTTCTTGCAGCCCCAACCCAGATTGGACTGGTGTCAGGGGGAATCTCTGCATTGCCTTTGCATTGCATTGGATGAGAGTCAAAAGGTTTCAAGATGGGTGATATGGGTAATTTTAAGTCTGAAGATGCCACTTATATGGGTGTTCAACAGAAGGACAGATCTTGTGGTTTAAGGGAAAAGAATATCAAGGGAATGTTTGCACTGGAAATTAATAACCCAATATAGTGGCAGAGTGACATCTGTCTGGATGCTCAAATTGGCTAGAATGATAGAGGGGAGAAGTGTCTGAATTTCTATCACTGGCTTCCACACGTGATTAATTCCTCTGTTTCAGTAAAATCCTCCTCCTTGAACCTACTGACTTCAACAAACAGACAGACTCCATATATGTTAGGAGCTGTTTGATGCATCATTAGGTTCCACACTGAGAAAAAGAACGATAATTTCCCAGTCTGGTTTGTGCAAGTAGAAAAGAGAAATTAATTATGCAGTATCTATTGACAGGTTCAGATAAAATAAAAATAGGGGCAAATAGTGGGAAGTGCTCCCAGTTTATTACCTCTTCACATGAATTGTTGATATAAGAATAGGTATGAAAAAATAGTTACAGAAAATATATTGGTATACTGTGCAGAGGACATTTTTTTCCCCTGGTTGTTCTGCTTTTTGTTTGGAGGTCTGTTCTATAACCCCATCGGTGTCGTTCTGTACCTTCATGTGTGTTCTGCAAATGCATTATTTCACTGAAGATTTTTAATGATACTGTGGAGAGGATTAATTTTTCTGCAACCAATTATACAATTGTTTATGTCAATGGACAGAGCACAGGGACTCTGCCAAACTGTTTTAGGGGTGGGGGGGGAACCTGAATGCTAGTGACACACTCTGGATGCACAGCAGCAGGTTCTATGCTGTGGCTTGTGCAACAATGTCCATTTACACCAAAAAAGGGTCAATCCCTTTGATATCTCCTGCTTAGGAAGGTCTGGGCAGCTAACTGTTGAAATGAATCACCTGGGGATGTAGCAAATGATGCATCACATGAAGGTTTTAACCAAGAAGCTAAATCTTAGTGAAACTATGTGATTTTGTTCAAATGGATATTTGGGGCTAGATTCCTTCCCAACTTATGAGGTAGGTGAATGAATACATGGAATTAAACATATAGATCTGATGCTATTCAACCTTGTTTAAGTCCCAGAGGGGAAAAATGCATGTGTTACAAAATGTGATGAAAGGTCTTTAAAGGTGACTCACCAAGAAGGGTCAAAAATAAGAGATTCTTTAGTCTGGAGAAGAAAAGAATGATTGGGAATAACAGATTTCAAATCTCAGATGGCTGGTTATGAAGAGGGTGGTGATAGGATATTTTCTCTGGCCACAAGGAAGAAGACAGTAGTTTAGTCTGGGATGAACTTACTTTCAGAGGCTTGGAGTAGGTGACCTTCTCAGATTCCTACCAGCCCCAGTTTTCTATGTTTTATGATTCTATGATCATGTGAGCCTTAAGGCTAAATCACAAAAAAGTCAGTGACAAGGCAGAGTATCTGTGATTTTCACGTTAGTAGTTTTGCAGGGAATGGAACAGAGTAGAATAGGGTTACATGTAGATGCCTAAATCCATGTAGGCATCTAAAGGTGGAATAGGATCTGGCCCAGTGCATTAGATAAACATGAGCTGGGTTAGATTTTGTGTTATATGTTCTGCTGAAACTGATAAGTATCATCCTCTCTGGCCTTAGCATTTAAAATATAACACACTATTTTGACCATCTGCCCTGATTTTCCACTTGATTCAGATCATATGATTTAATCCAGTTCTCTCTGTATCAAAATCTAATAAGTGGCTGAGCTACTGTATACTTTTTAGAAAGACAGAAGAACATTATTCACACTATTCAAAGGATAAGACCTAGTCCCAAACACTGAGTTTTATTCAACCTTTTTTGACAACTGGGCCCAAAAAAGACAAGGTCTCAAAGCACCTTTGCTGCTTTAAAAAACATAGAACCTTGTATCTAGCCTGAGTTTCTCAAGGTCAAATAAACTCTTGCTTACTGTTTTCTGAATAAACTGAAATCAGTAATAAGTTCTTGGGACAAAAAAATTATCCAGTGTGGCTGGTGATCACCTGTAGCCAAGGCACTAGGAAACAGTGGAGTACAGAAACAATCTACCAACTTTTGTATGCTGTTTTTCATGAATGACAAAAAAAGTATCCAAAGAGAGTAAAAAAACAAAAACAAAAAAACACATACACACACACACCCAAACCTTAAGAGAATGTAATTATGGTTGCAAGCTTCATAAAATTTTGGGTGGCTTCCCCATAAAGAGGGATACAATTCATTTCAAACTGTTTATTCTACTCTAGTCCAAGAGTTTTGAAAGCAAGGTACCATGCAGAACCAAACAGCAGTGACTGAATTCATCCTCTTGGGCTTGACTGAGACCCGATGGCTGCAGATCCTGCTCTTCCTGGCTCTCCTCTTCACTTACCTCCTGACCATGGCAGGGAACATTGTCATCATCACCATCACCCTGGTGGATTGCCGCCTTCATACCCCCATGTATTTCTTCCTCCGGAACTTCTCTGTTTTAGAAATGGGCTTCACCTCTGTTGTCATACCCAAGATGCTCAACAATCTCTTGTCTGTGAGAAAAACAATCTCAGTGATGGCTTGCTTCATTCAATTATTCTTCTATTTCCTTCTGGGGGTCACAGAATTTTTTCTCCTGGCCACTATGTCCTTTGACCGTTGTGTTGCCATCTGCAACCCACTCCGCTACCCGGTCATCATGAACAGCCACCTCTGTATCCAGTTGGTTATTGTCTGTTGGCTGGGCAGCCTCCTGTCTGTTCTCATAACAACCATTATCATCTCCCAGCTGCCATTCTGTGGCCCAAATGTCATTGACCATTTCTTCTGTGATAATCTGCCTCTCCTCAAACTGGCCTGTGCTGACACATGGCTCATTGAGCTGATTTACTTTATTCTAGCTGTAATCATACTGCTAGGCACATTGGTTATCACAGCTGTGTCTTACTTCCATATCATCTCCACCATTCTGCGCCTCCCATCTGCCAAAGAGAGGCAACGGGCATTCTCCACCTGCTCCTCCCACATCATCGTTGTCACCATGTTCTATGGCAGCTGCATCTTTATGTATGTCCGGCCAACACGGGCCAGGGGACTGGACCTGAACAAAGGGGTGGCCATTCTCAACACGGTGGTCACCCCTCTGTTGAACCCCTTCATCTACAGTCTGAGAAACAAACAAGTACAGGAGGTACTGAGAGACTTAAGTGCTAGGTTTTTTAATAAGCTGAGATGCTGATGGATGGACAAAAGTGCCTATGGGCATAAGGGATGTGCAGCCTTATGCAGCTGAATCAGCATGTAAGCCACCAAGTGTCAAAGGAGGCCAAGAGAAGTCTCCTTTTATGGAAAATTTTGTTCATCCCTGTGAAAGGAGAATAGCGCTAATACCCAAATGTACCAAACAGAGGGGACACCAAGGGAAGACAAGGTGAGACGACCTGCCCAGCTTTACAGAACAGAGTATATGGAATGTAGCCCTGTTATGTCCCCACTCTGATTTCTTCTGAAGGCTCACACCACCTTCCAAAACTATGGATCCCATTTATGCACTTTGAACCACGAGTATGTGCAGCTGTGTGTCACTTCTTGTCTGTCCGCATGGGCAGGGGTACAACATTGCTTCTGCCCCACTCCAATGATGGGGACAAGTGAAACCAAGGGGACCATAACCTATTCCACCTATTAGGTATGTCAGAGACATAGGACATAAGTGTGATCCTTTTTCTCTCTTCTTGAATTCTTCCTGAAAAACTATTAACCCCAAACTTGGGTAGGTCCTCCTGTCTTTCATTGGGTTTTTTTTGTAACTTAGTCTTAAGGCTGAGATCACAGCCTGTTACAAAAGCAGATCTATTAATGGGTTTTCAGGGACTGAAGCACAGAGGAATAGGATAATACTTACCCTAAACCCCCTGAACCCGCCTATATGCACCAAGAAATCAGAAAGACAATAAATAGATGATGTGGCAGAGTAGAGTGGCACTTTATAGGCAAATTCAGAGATGTATAAAGCTTTTGTAAGCAACAGGTCTGGAACTAAGGAGACATCTATACTGCAGACACAATGATCTCACTGCACAGCTGTATTGCACTGAGGTTAATGCAGTTGGTGTGGGTTTTTAGGGTTAAGTTAGAAGGCACACAGTAGAAGGCTTTAAACTGGGTGGCTTTGGTATCAGTAGCAGCCTTGTTACACTAGCAGTGACCCTGGTGTGTCAGATAAATTATTTGGATTTTGCAGCTCTTTTCCTGAGCTATAGGTTACATGGTGGGTACAGATGAAATAGTGTTCTTGGCCTCTTGTCTAGGAGTTGCATCCTGAAGCAGGTGAAGTAAAGGGGCCAAACATATCAGTGTATGTGACTCATAGAAACAAGAAAAGAGGATGCTGATGGAGCTGGTCTCAAAATCATGACAGGTCCATCAAGTTCCATGTCAATTCAGACCAAAACTTTCCATTGCAAAATGTTGATTGAAACTAAAACAGTCACTAAGAAATCCTAGCCTGTACTAGTTACTGCCATTATTAGTTCATAAATAAAAGAGTTAACAGGATGTGTTATTTACCAGGCATTTTAGAAATTATAGTCTTAAAATCTAAGGATGGACAGAGAAATAAGAGGCTGAGAAAGGCATACATGTAATAAGGGTTTTTACATACTCCCTTTTGATTCCCTATAAGCAGCAGAGAAAAACAGAGTCTTTAGGAAAACCATATTTCTCCACAGAGCAGAGACCAAATAAACTCTTAGCAGGGACATTGTACAATTCACTGTATGCTGTTTGAAAAACCTAGTTCTCTACTGAACATATCCAGCTGTTAGATCTGTAGAGCTTCATAGAATCCTTTGGGCTTCATCCCTCGGGGCATTCTGTGGGTTTTCCTCTAGGGAGGCAGTATCCTTATTAGCCTTCGGGACCTTTCAGTCTTTTATTTTCCCCATCTCAGATAATGATATGTAGTTGGGTTTATCGTGTGAATTGTCATGGTACCCTGACTAAGAATCACTGCCTTAGTCAGCTTGACACTGTCACATATTCAGGCATTATGGATTCCTATTTCAATTGGTGACTGTTTCTAATTCTTTTTAAAACAGTAGATTCAACCTAGCAGCAGTTAAGTTCTCCTTTCTTGGTTAATCAGGAAAGGGAGGAAGGGTGAGGGAGCAGGAGAGATTAGGCTGTCTCTCTGCTCTATGCAGCCACAGCTCTGGGAGAAAAAAAAAACCAAAAAACTTTTTTTTCTTCATTCTGCCCTCCCCAAAACAAGGTGTGCATCTCATTTGGTGGTGTGTGGTATATAAGAAACTACAGTTCTTCCATAATCTTTTCCATGAAAACTGACTTAAACTGGAGAGATATAAACCAAGGGACAGAGTCAGATAGGACATTGGTTTTTTTATTTTTTTTTATTTTTACTCTTACTTTTTTTGTTAAAGGTTTGTGATTTTTGTTTTAATATAAAAGGTTCAATGAAATGCACAGAGTTTTAATTGGCATTTCATTTGAGTTCACCATCTCTTTTTCCTGTTTTTCCAATTGAACCTTTAAATTAAAAATCAGCATGCCAACACACAAATGAACACAAACAGCAATAATGAAAAAAACCTTGATATGAATAATAAATAAAACAATGAATAAACAATATATACTTACATACATAAAATACAGATTTTTTAAAATTTTTTTTAGAAAAATCCAACAGTTTACCAAATTTGAAGGAAATCTCATTAGAAAATCTGGGAGGGAAAAGATCTGAATTATTCTCTATGGCTAAATATTTTCTCTTTCTCATGCGGAGGAGTGTGGGGACAAGTTTCATAAACTCCCCCTGGATTTCAGAAGCAGTGACCAACAGTGGTTTGTTGTACAAGGGATAAAAGAGCCTAATGGGAGTAAGCATAGATTGGACATCTACCCAAATGGAGCATGTGTGGTACCATGCGCTTTATGGAAAAGAGCCAGATTCCTCAATTCACCAATACAGCCAAAAGGTAGAGATAGATAGGAAATTACTTTTTATTACACTGTGAAGGCTTTGTTTAAATGACACATGATTTACAAAAAAATGAGAATATTTTCCTTTTTCATGCAAAGTGTTCACTGACACATTTTGGGTGATGATAAATAAATAAATAAATAAATCTCCATGCAATTGTTGTTTTTGTTTTGTGGGGTTTTTTGCAAGTGGGTCCCTGTAGTTCAAAAAAATAAAGTTTTAATGTTCCATAATTCTGATTCTGGTATTTTTCTCATTATGACTGAAATCTTCTTTTTGTCTATATTTCAAGGAGAAAGTATAATAAGCATGACCAGCATCGCCATAATGCTCGTGGTGGTGGTGGTGATGGCAGTGGTTATTGTATAGGCATAAAACACAAAAAAGGGAAATTATTTTCCATTTCTTTCTGAAAGACAGACCACTAGCACAAGATTCATTAATGTTTTGGAGCTGATGTGGATGTGCTCATTAGCCAATTGGTCTCAAAGGAACTGTTGTGGCAGTAGAGATAAATAAATAATTGAGGGGGAAAATCACAGAAATTATTAATGGGCACTGGAAATAGGAGGAGACACTTGCCGTGGAAAGCAATCACACAGAAAGACTTCCTTGCTCAGATATATTGCAAGACAAGATTTTCACAGCTATAAGACAAGCCACTTCAACTTTGCAGCTGTATGTAGTTTAACAGTGATTAGATCAGTTAGGCAGGTATTTCATTACTAACACCTGAAAAGTCACTGTTTTGGTTTTTTTTAACAGTGGGTAGATAAGAATTTAAAAAGCAGTAGCTATGGAGAACTGGACAGAGGTGACAGAGTTTATCCTTGTGGGTTTAACAGATGTTCGCTGGTTGCAGATCCTACTCTTCTTTCTGCTCCTCCTCATCTACCTCTTGACCCTGACAGGAAACATCATCATCATCTCCATCACCCTGCTGGACCGGCGCCTCCACACCCCCATGTATTTTCTCCTCAGGACCTTCTCCCTGGTGGAGATGGGCTTCACATCTGTTATCATCCTGAAGGCTTTGATCAATCTAGCATCAGGCACTAACTCCGTCTCTATGGCCGCATGTATTGCTCAGTGCTTTGCCTATGTCATTGTGGGAACCGTTGAGTTCTTCCTGCTGGCAGCCATGTCCTTCGATAGATATGTGGCCATTTGTAAGCCACTGCACTATGCCGCCATCATGAACAGCAGGTTTTGCAGCCAGCTGGTGCTGGGCTCTTGGGTGATCAGCTTCATGTATGTGATTGTCCCTCTTATTATGCTGTTCCAGCTGCCCTTCTGCTCACCAAATGTCATTAACCACTTTTTCTGTGACATCGTGGTTGTATTGAAAGTTGCCTGTAGAGACACCCAGTTGCTAGGTCTCCTGGTGTTCCTCTTCTCCACTGGAAGCATACTGAGTACTTTTGCCATTACCATTATTTCCTACATCAACATCATCTTCACTGTGCTGCACATTCCCTCTGCCTCTGAGAGGAAGAAAGCCTTCTCTGTTTGTATCTCCCACCTCACAGTGGTCTCAATCACCTACGGCAGCTGTATCTTCATGTACGTGAAGCCTGCAGAGGGTAGCAGGGTGGATCTTGGCAAAACTGTAGCTCTTCTTAATGGTGTGGTGTCCCCATTCCTCAACCCCTTCATCTACAGCCTGAGGAACAAACAAGTCAAGGAGGCTTTGAGAGATGCTGTCCCCCGGACTGTGATGTGCTCAAATATGCCCAAATGTTTTGGGAAGTAATGAAAGGAGACAAAGAAAAGGGAAGACCCCTCTTTCTAAGGATTTCTCCTTTCCTACATTGTCCTTATTCTCTCTCCCTTTCTGTCTCTCTCTATCTCTGTGTTTAAAGAAATGTGCCATCCATAAAGCGGTCAATATGCTATGATTTTGCTGTTGTCTCTGTGTGGTTCTATATGATTATTAGAATCTGACCGTACATTTCTTTACTTCAGTCACTTTCCCTCTACAACCTGGCATCAGGCACCAAGACCATCTCTATGGCCGGCTGCTTTACTGAGTGCTTTTTCCATGTCCTTGTGGGCACAGCTGAGTTTTTCCTGCTGGCAGCCATGTCCTCTATTTTCCAAAAAGAGCTCATGATAACACTTCCTTCCACTCTATTTAGACACTGAACTCAGCAGGGGACTTGACTCCATGTGTTCAAATGGCATTCCTAGACTTACACTTTGGTTTTCGGAGAGAGAATTGACTCTTCCAGATGGAAAAGGATCTGGCTTCTGATGTGTTTTCATGTTGGTCATCATATGTCTTTGTAGAGGTAGAGTGTAACACACCAGGCCTGCAAGGTCTAGTTGTCAAAGGAGTGGAAGCTACCTATCTATATTGCTGAATGATTACTAAACACAGGAGCACTACTGGGACAGAAATAGGGACTGGGACACAGGGTCCTAAGAGTCCCCTGGTCAGGATTGTAGAGTTGTACTCCATTTTGTTATGCCTCCACAAAATCAAAAGGATCAGCCTCAAATGAAGGACTAGAGAGTGTTCTTGTCAATGCCTAAACCATGGGTTGGTAATTGGAGCATTTTGCTGAGACACAGGTTCAGCCAGCCCTGTTGGGGGTCTGGAACTGGGTCTCCCACACTTAGCACTAGGCTCCAGGGCTAAAGGTGAAAATGCCCCTCTCATTTCAGATTTTCCTGCCTTCCTGAGGCAGAGTGAAGTTTAAAAAATGTGTAAGTAACCCCCCACCCCCAATGCCACTTTCATGGCTCATTAAGCTGTGTTAGTTCTACTTCCCTTTCTAAACACTGGAGTGGTGCTTTAAAAAAAAAATGAAGAGCTTTACTCATAAAATGAATTGTTCTCATGTGCAGTGTTTTATTATGGCTTCTTCTTACATTTCTTTCCTGCAATTTGGTCTGCACTCAATGCAGTCCCCTGCTGGCACACATCCAGGAGGGGCCAGCAGGGGACTGCATGCTTAGGGGCAACCAACATGGGTTCATCAGTGGCAGGTCCTGTCAGACCAACCTGGTGGCCTTTTACGATCAGATCACCAGATCGTTAGATGCAGGGGTAGCAGTGGATATAGTCTTCCTGGACTTCCGGAAGGCTTTTGACACTGTCTCTCACCCTGTTCTCATTAAGAAACTGGGGGGCTGTGGTGTAGACACCCACACAGTCAAATTGGTCACCAACTGGCTGGTGGGCCGCACCCAGAGGGTGGTAGTGGATGGGTCCTTCTCAACCTGGAGGGGTGTGGGCAGTGGGGTTCAGCAGGGCTCGGTCCTCGGGCCCACACTGTTCAACATCTTCATCAGCGATTTGGATGAGGGGGTAAGAAGCACCCTGTTCAAATTTGCTGATGACACTAAGATGTGGGGGGACGTGGGCACATTGGAAGGATGCAACAGGCTACAATCAGACCTAGACAGGTTACAAGGGTGGGCGGATGAGAATAGGATGGGCTTCAACACAGACAAGTGCAAGGTGATGCACCTGGGGAGGAACAACCGGCACCATACCTACAGGTTGGGGAACTCCCCTCTTGTCAGCACGGAGGCGGAAAGGGATCTGGGGGTCATCATTGACTCCAAGATGAACATGGGCCGGCAGTGTGGGGAGGCAGTTAGGAAGGCCAACTGCACCTTGTCATGCATCCAAGGAGGTGATCCTCCCCCTCTATACGACACTGGTCAGGCCGCAGCTGGAGTACTGCGTCCAGTTCTGGGCACCGCACTTCAAGAGGGATGTCGACAGCATGGAGAGGGTCCAGAGGAGGGCCACTCGTATGATCGGGGACAACAGGGCAGGCCCTATGAGGAGAGGCTAAGGGACCTGAACTTGTTCAGCCTCCAAAAGAGAAGGCTGAGCGGGGATCTTGTGGCCTGTTATAAACTAGTCGGGGGGGATCAGCAGGCACTGGGGGAGTCACTGTTCCCGAGCACCGCCAGGAATGACCAGGAATAATGGTCACAAGCTGGCAGAGGGTAGGTTTATGTTAGATATCAGGAGGCGCTACTTCACAGTCAGGGCAGCTAGGGTCTGGAACCAGCTTCCAAGAGAAGTGGTGCAGGCTCCTACCCTGGGGGTGTTTAAGAGGAGGTTAGATGAACATCTTGCTGGGGTCATTTGACCCCAGTATTCTTTCCTGCCATGGCAGGGGGTCAGACTAGATGATCTGCTCAGGTCCCTTCCGACCCTAGAAACTATGAAACTATGAAACATGCTTGTCTACTGTATAGGTATTTAACCTACACGACGGATGAGCATCTTTTCTCCGTAGACTGTAGAACAGCTGCTGAATTGTGAAGAGCCTTGCCCTTAGACTTCCATTAATACTCAAAAATGAGTAATGAATTTAACTGTCTGTCCAACTTAAGACTGCAGTTGGAGAGGATGAGAGTGCTTATTTAAAGTTCATGGCTATTCTTCTCTCATATTTTTTGTGCTAAGTGTTTATGTAATTCCTGGATGTAGCTCTATGAAGAGATTCTTGAGTAAAGACTATCACATCTAAACGTGTCTTTCCTAGAAGAAATGGCACCTGAGATGATCAATTTTCCTTATAAAGGAACTAATTCCATCTTGAAAAAGAAACAAAACAGTGAGATAATTTTACAGCCCCTGCAAAGCAGGAGGTATTTACTGTCAGTCAGTCCCAGAAGAAGCTCTACAGGGGAAGAAGGAAGAAAGAGAGACATTTCATAGAAAGGGAAACTGTGTTTACTAGAGAGCCAGAAAGGAGACTGAATGCAGAGATCACTGGGCAGGTGATGCCTTGTGACAGTGTCGAATGGTGATGCTCAAAGACACCATGTGGCATACCCCTTTGGTGGGTATAGAGGAAGGAATGGAGGGGTCTTTTATTTCCCTTTTTTTTTTTTTAATTGAATGATTTTTATGTTGGGGGAGAGAGGAGATTTATGCATTTTAAAGGTAAATCTTTAAAAAAGGTAAGTAAAAAGAGGTTTTGTAAGCCTTGAGGTGAATGGGGATTAGGATGCACAGTTGGAATGGGTAGAGAATTGCTCTCCTAGGTAAGAGGCAGGGAAGTGAAGTGGGTGGGGTTGGGTAGTATTTTAAAAGACTGTCGTGCTGAGTGGAAAGTCTGCTCCTTTCAGAGCTTGTGGGTTGTTTGCCTGTTGTTATAAACTGCTATAAGTCTTTGTGGAAAGGGCAGGAAATATATTTATATCATCATCATCATATTAAAACTGTTTTGCTTTATGTACCCAAAGAGCACACATGCATCTCTGTAATTACAGGATGTGGCCCACAGGCATGGTTTGCCTATCAGTTATTTATGTGAATACCCAATATGGTTGGGAATGTACGTGGTAGAATAGGATCACCTGGGTTTGCACTTAAGGTTAGGTAATCCTAAAACTATAGCCAGACTACATCCCATGGCTAGTGACTCTTAGACATGTAGGGGGGAAAAGGGGAATGTGCTCTCCAATAGTTTGCCCAACAGTCATATAGTTAGGGAACTTTCCCAGAGAGCTGAAACCCCTAGTAGTCTCCCTTTGCCCACATAGAGAGGTTGTGAACCAACAGCTCCTATTTCTCACACCTTGCTATAGCCACCAGAGCAGCCATGAGTTAGGCTTTATCTAGATCCTTCTCCACCTATTCTTGTGAAGCAGGCCCCATTGGACAACCAAGAGAGTGAAGAAGGAAGAGAACAAGTGAGCAGGTATATGGTTCAGTGTCATGCTTATTCCCTGGTTTGGAACATGGGGCGGGGTTGTAGCTTGTGTTCCTACTCTCCATCCATTTTATGCAATGAATGCAAAATGCAGTGGATCCATTTCAACAGGAGAACTAGAGAGGGTCCTGGATAATGCTCAACTGGTGGGCTGGTCCTTAGGGCACTTTTGTGGTAATGTAGGTTCAAAACCTCTCGGGGTTGAGGGGAGCTAGCTACAGCCTAGGTCTCCCACTCCCTTAATCAGTGGTTCTAGACTCTTACACTGTAATTTAGAGGGGTCCATGAGCAGGGGCTTGAACCCTGAAGGGGTGGTTGACCCAAATCCCAAAGAGTCTTCAGAAGGCATTGCAGCTCCATTAACCTTCAGCAGCTCCATTTTTGTCCTAGACCTGTTTCAGTGAAGTGTAGAGGTTGATGGTTCTCATGTTAGAAATCAGCACACAGCCTGGTCAGAGTCCAGCAAAGAGAAGTCAGCCTAGACTTGGGTACCTCAGCCAGACTAATATATTCTATTTAATGAACATCTAAAGTGGATTTAGGGATCCAAAGTGAAATTCTATTCTATGTTGTTTCAGTCCCTGAAAAATCCATTCATGCCTCTTTGTTTGTGACACCATCCTCTGACCCTGAAGACTTAATCACAAAAAGTAGGGAGGAAGAGAACTATCTACCTATTTCTTACATTAAGCATTTTCCAGGGTCTTGGGTAGGATTGAAGAGAACTTCACTTAGATGCCTAAGTCCAATTAGGCACCTAATAGGTGGAGTAGAATTTGGACCTGTTTGTCATCTTCTATAAGTTGGTCTGATAGGGATTTCTTCTCATCTACCTTTTCTACTTTGCCTCAGAGTCACTTTTAGCAAAAGCATTGCTCCTTTGGTTGTTATCGTCTTAGTAAGTACAGGTCCTTTTTACAAGAGAGCCAAAATGCCATATCTTCACCACAGTGGTGCTCACCCTGGGGCTCTGGAGCCTACTCTGATGGGCCAGTGAGGTCAGAGAGCTTGCTGTGTATGTAAACCTCTGGCAGGAACCATGCGGATATGTTAGTGAGCTTACACTGGTGATGGGCTTCTCAGGCCAGGTACAGCCTGTGGCGGGCCAGTAGGGGGCGCTCCTGTGTTGAGCCGCCCACCTCCCTGCCTGACCACCTGCCAGGCTCCGAATGCCTCCCTAGGGGCGCCTTATGTCCGGCTGACCCCCTTCCTGGAGCACACTCGCTAGTCTGGGGGTAACGTCGTTGCCACCACCCTGAGAAGGGACTCTCTCAGCCCTGTGTCCTCGGGGAAACACAGGCCTAAAGTCCTAGGGGTACTCAACCCAGTACAGGCACTTGGGGCACTTCCCCAAGTCCGGGGGCAAAAAGTACAGTCTGCCTTAGTCCGCAGACCTAAGGGGTCTCTTAGGCATAATTTAGACCCACCCCTCAATAAGTCTCCCACACCAGTCACAAAGGAAGACTTTATTGGTTACAGGGGTAGGGTGAAAATAGGGTACAAGATTGAGCAATATCCTAGAAATCCTAAAGAGCAAACAGTCTGGCTGAGGTAGCCTTTTGATCACACATCTGAGTTACTGCCAGCTAGATATCTAATCAGATCTCGAGTAGCTTACCCACACACTTCATCCAGAGGCTGGTGAGATCCTTTCTAGCGTCCGGCTGTTCCTGGTTCATGAGTTTTTGGGGGAGAGGGCCCTTTCAGATGTTTATGCTCCTCTGAGTCCCCCCCTCATGGCTCCAGCCTCACCTCATGGCCGAAGAGACCACCTCCTCGCCCGTCCTAACTTATATAGCCCCTGTGACCTCATTCACCTGGTCCAGTGGAGGCCAGTCCTGGTTGTCTGTCAGCCAACCAATTTGAAATACATCACCTGTCACTGGGCAGACTCCAGCCCCCCAGGTAGATGCCCCCCACCCAGGTGGCTGATGCCAGTCCCGTAGGCAGAGGGAGCAGGTTTCCCCCCTCCCTCAGGAATGCAGCCAGCTCAGGTTACCTAAAGAGACAGGGTAAGGGTGTGGTCTCCTCTGCTGAGCCCACCCTACTCAAATGGTCACAGCACAGAGATTTTATCACATTGTCACAGGGCAGAGATTTTGGGGAGAAACCAAGGTGGCTTTCTGCCATACAGCCCATGGGCCACAACTTGAGCATCACTACTCTAGCTCATGAGTTAGATTTTAAGGGAAGTGATATGTGGCTTTAGTGCCTAGCTTATTAGACTACAAGGCCTCTATGCATGCCTGATGACTATGAAGCTCAAGCTGAGCTGGGCCTACACACAAAAGTTAAAATACAAAATATTGGTGACAATTGAATAGTGCAAGGGGATGGAAATGTGTGGCTGAACCTTCTGAAAAGAAATGAGCCATTTCTTCCATCTTATCTTACTATATTTGTGATGTTTTAAAGCAGGCTTCTATTGTTCTGGTATGTAATTGTGCAATCTCTGATAAATTAGTATAGTAAATTTTTTTTTGCAATTAGCTCGTGTTTATGTGTTGGAGGAGACATTCTCCATATGGGCTTTGATAGGTGTCTCCTCCTGATTTACTCTTGTTTTGCCTCAGTGATTCCCTTAACCTACCAAGAATGATTCCTCAAAAATCTTGTCTTTTTCCAGGTTGTTAATCAATTTCCTGATATGTTCCAACTTAGTAGAAATTGATAACCGTCTGTTACTGAGGAAGGTAATACAATCAAAATTGGGACTTTCTGGTAACCAATAATGAACAGCAATGAACAATCCTATTAATTGTTGCTTGGGACTCACTCTTGATTTACAGAACTACAAGAATGCTCTGAAGATGCTGAGCTAAATGGTATAAAAGAGGAACAAAACAGCTAACAGGGAGCACCTCCAGAATGAGAAATCACTCTGACAAAAACTGCTGCCATGCCCAGTTGATCTAAGCAAATGGATCCACACCTTGAGAAGATGAAAAGACAGAGACCACCTTTTTTGCCTGTAATGGCTGAAATACTATCAATTTTACAGCTAAATACTGGACTTTGCTTTGCTTTAGGCTCATTTAACAGGGAATACTTGTAGTAAATAAAGTCTTTCTGTCATTCATTGAATGAGTTGTCCTGGCAATCCCTTAACACTAGTCCCATTTCTTCACTTAACAATGCCTCGGAAGACAAGTTTAGGCACCTCGGGATGTTTTCAAACTAATGTTTAGGCATCTAATGAGGTTTATCATTGCTGGAATGGAGATATTCTAGTTCACTTCTCCACAGTAGGGGGACTGTTCTACCAACCTGGTTTTGTCCCTTGGATTTGCATCACTCTCTGCCTTTCAGTACTAAGCAAAGTCATTCCTGATCCCCTTTACAGATCCAGTTTTGAATCCCATGGCCATGGCCATCAAAGTTGTCAGGAATTCAATCCTCATTTCTTGAGCCCAGCTCCAGAATTTGACCTGAAAGTGACTTCTTTTCCCATGACACTTGTTTGCAGCCAGATTTCTTGCTGCTTTTTCCAGTCCTGCTATGAAAAGAAAGAAAAGGGGAAATAGTGATCAAACTCATCAGTTTGAACATGATGAGTAAAGAAACTTAACTCAGTGCTGTCCTGTCCCAAACTTTCTGAAGGAAAAGAAAAAGAGAAGTGTTTACTTTGATCATCTTCTAGGGAGTAAATTAACTAATTAGTCTCAGGGGTCTGAAGTAGGGGAGAGACACAAGAATCCCATGCACCAGAACTTTTATAAATGAGAAGTAAAAAAAAAAAGGGGGCAGGGGGATGGACTATTTGTCCATAGGGATGTCCTTACGTTCTGCTATATTCAGTGCTGGTTTTATTTCTTTTTTGTGTGTGTCTTCACTGTCTTTTACACTTTCCCTCACCAATGAGATGCTGAAGATCAGAGCATCATTTCTAGAGAGTCAGTTTGACGTGATTAGGCTTTGAAGAGTATTGAGCAGAGACTTGTTGGTGTTGTAGATCATTGCTCCTTTTACAGTTCCAGCTACTGCTTCATTTAAGAGTCTAGAAAGCATTATCTTGGGCAGATCTGATTGCTGCTCACTTTATTTCTGTGTGTAAAATGAGACAAAAACAAAAGGAAAAAGTAATGTGATTGAGATCTATAAGGAACAGAAGCTTAAGATGGGAATGAGAACATTTTCAGAATTGTGATAACCCCCAGCTGCCATTCTTAGATGTGATGGCTGCTGCGTGTCTGGAGAAGCAGTGAGCAGGCAGATAGACTAGATAATCTTGTGAAGTCTGTTCCAGGCCTACTTTCCTTTGCTGTAAGTAGGGCACTTGGGCAGCTTGGCAGATTTTTTTTTTTACAGGGCATGACATGAGTGAGGTTTTCTCACCTGAGCAGGTGAAAGGAGAAAAGCCCATTGCCATTCTTGTAGGAAACCTTGAAAAAAGCACTTAATAAAAAATATCCTCATGTGCTTCTCTTTGCACTGCAAGGTGCAACAGGTGTTCCAGCATCTAAAGCTGATTGTAAGGAACCCCATGATTGCTTGTTTCTACCCCATCTCATAGATTACTGAGGTCAGGTTCAAGATGGATAGTAATGAGAATCATGGGACTATCCTGTTCTGTGGAATTAATAGCTGGGAAAGGTATGCTGAGAAACAGAACTTTTGGAGGAGAGAAGGATTTGCACAGATGCATGGAAAGAATTGGAGCTCTTCTACATTCTGTTGGCAGACTGCACATTAGAGAAACATCTGTGTCTTGGACCCTATACATGTCATACCTGTAAGTAGTACTTTTGCTTTGTGGCACTGAATCAAGTTGGCTGGGTTCAATAGGAGTCTCTCTCTTCATTTTCACCTCCTCTGGGTCACTCTTACAACACTGCCCCTCAGACACTGAAGTGAGCCATCCAATATACATTCTCATTTAATGCATTGAGGGAAGTCAGCACTGAGGGGAAAAGGGAAGAAGCCAGGAATCATGCAAGGGAAATCATCCAAACCTGAAATTCATCAACATTGATACACCAGGCATCCACCCGAGCCAAGAATTTAAAATAAACTCTAAGAAGAGGCCAGAAAACCTCCTGCAAACTTTACTTGACAGTCAACCAAACTGCAGCTCTCTAAGGCAAATTTCTCCATCACAGACTTCAGTGCAGTTAAAAAATAGCCAACCAACCTAGCTACAGAGGACTATTTCAGGTACAAGTTCTGGACAAGCTGCAGGAGTATGGAGCTCACCGGGCCTAATTTACTCTGCTCTCTATTTGGTTGCCTCAAGAGTGACAACTTTGCTGCTGCTATGCATCCAAGCACTAGGGAAAAGCCACAGCCATTCCATTTTTTTCAGCACTGTGGCATCTGGTATGAGATAGCAGCATGGAAGCTATTACTTGGGTAGGATCAGGTGTCAGTGATTCATTCCTTGGGAATCTGTCTTTCTGATTCTCTCTTTTTGAATTCTGTCTTTCCCCTTCATGTGGGCTGCTGTTTGCTAGGTCATGGTAACAAGTTATGTCAAATAGTTTTGAAAAGTACTGAACCAAACTCGTTCTGAAAACCATTTTTCTATGGATTGTTATGCCCCAGTGTGCAAAAAGCTTTGTCATTATGGCACAATTCTTATGTCTAAGAGGGTGTTTTTAATATGATTTCTCAAGGTGTGCCTTAAATGATGAATAACACCACCGTGAAGGAGTTCATCCTTCTGGGACTCACTGATGACCACCGCTTGCAGGTCTTCCTCTTCCTGTTTCTCCTAATGACCTTCTCCTTGACTGTAATAGGCAACCTTGTCATCATCACAATCACCCTGGTGGATCATCGCCTCCATACTGCAATGTACTTCTTCCTCAGGAACTTTGCCCTCTTGGAAATCTTCTTTTCCTCCACCATCATGCCCAGGTTCCTCTACAGTCTCCTCAAGGGTTGGAAAGCAATTTCCTTTGCCAGCTGTTTGCTTCAGAATTTTTTCTTTTTTTTCCTGGGCACTTGTGGCTTTTTCCATGTAGCTATGATGTCTTTTGACCGCTACATGGCCATCTGCTACCCCCTGCAATATGCCACCATCATGAACAGCAGAGCCTGTCTCCTACTGGTGCTAGGCTGCTGGGTAGTGAGTTTTGTAATGATGTTTCCTCCAGGTGTTATTTTTGCCCAGTTGCCATTTTGTGCCCCCAATGTTATAAATCATTTCTATTGTGATGCTGCACCACTGCTCCAACTTGTCTGTGGAGACACGAGAAATATGGAATTAATGTGCATCATTACAGCTGTCATTACCCTACTCAGTACTTTAGCAGTAACAATTGTTTCCTACAGCCGTATCATTTCTACCATTCTGCATATGCTGTCTTCCACCAGCAGGAAAAGGGCCTTCTCCACCTGCTCTGCTCACCTCATGGTGGTTGTCATTGTGTATGGCACCTCCATCTTCACTTACATTCGACCAACTCAGCGGGGTGGCCAGAAGTATGACAAAATCACTTCACTTTTTTATACGGTGGTGACCCAAGTCTTTAATCCCTACATCTACTCACTGAGGAACAAGCAGGTGAAAGGGGCCCTGAAAGATGCCTGGAATAGGCAGTTTTCTAAAATGCTGCTTTCATAAGGTAAGAGGATTCAACTCTGCAGGATTGAAGTCCACCTGAACTGTCATTGCCACCATGGGAAATTTTACATTAGATGAATATGGGAATTGAGTTATCTTCTTTATTGGGAAGCATTGGGATCTGTACATCCAGCTTCATATATTCATAGACATTATGGTACGAAAAACATGAAATCCTTCATTGTGAGTTCTTATATAATATAGGGCATCAGTATGCCCCAGTTACTCCAGCATTGTGCCAAAATATTTTTGCCTTGTGAAAGGGCTTCTCCCATAAATGCATTCAGTTTTCATGAAAGAGCATCAAGAGATGGTAAAGATACCAAGCCCCTGTTTTTTATGATCCATCATTTAGTCACTGTTATGTGGCTATCCCACAATGAAGTGTAAGTTGCTCTCATTTCCTCCATGCTGTCTCACCTTTTCAGAGGGGTTATAGGTTCACACCCAGCCTTGTTTTTCTGTAGGTACTCTACTAGCAGCATCTGAGCTAGGGGTTTGAAAGCAAGCTTGGGTTTGGCTTTATTATATCAGTCACTGGTACATATCCACAATATTGTGGGGAAAGTGGGATTTTGAATACCCTTCTGAGCTGAGTATTTTGGAATATAGTTCTTCTATGTTTTGTTACACAGCCTAGACCTATGTCTTCTCTTCTCTGGCCCTGCTTCCCTTCTTGCTTGCTTACTTCATATGGCCCTTGACATCAGGGGGGATGGAAAAATGGGCCCGGGGGGGAGGGGAATAAAGAAAAGGGTGCCTTATTCCAGGGCTCATTCAATGGGTATAGACATTAGCAAGAACGAATTTTGGGTTCTTGCCCCCCTATTGCAGGTTTTTACTCAGTGGGAGCTTCTACACATTGCCTTATGGTGATGTTGTTACTTCACTATGCTTCAGTACTACCTTTTGGATGATATAGGGTAACATATAGACATGCCCACTGATTCTTTAATGCAAAACAATCTTTGGGAGAAGAGGCCAAGGTTTTCCACTTCAGTGGGTCACAGCACGAGACTTATTCTTTCATGTTTTCCTGGTCAACTCAAGACTCGTTCACTCTTCTCTGCCCAAGGCCCAGTAAACTCAAGAGATGAAGGCAGCTCTCAGCTCTGCTTGTCCAATGGGCTGATATTTAAATTAATTTCTATTCTTCCTCAAGAGGAAAGGGGGAATTACTTTCCTGAGTGGAACAAATATGTTCTGGACAAGAAGACCCTAAATTCTAAGACATTTAGTGGACAGAAAAAGACTAAGCTTCTATGAATTGGTAACTAATCTTGTTCAGATTAGAGCAGTAACAGTTGCAAAAGGTTCCTCTTATATTTTTTCAGCTTTTGATTGCTGAAATTGCCTACATTTCAAGGCTATCGCCATGCAACAGCAGCAGCAAGGAAATCAATATTATTAGCTGTTCTTAGTATTATTATTATTATATGGTTTCTTTGTAAAACATGTAGTTCTAGGCTTAAAGTATGTTTGTTCTACTAGTTATGATGCTTTTTATGCATGTCGTTTAAAAAAAAAAAGTACACTAAAATACAGCTCACTCCCAGTAAGTAAGTGGCATTCTACACACTCTGACTGTGCTATTGAAATGGCAAGTATGAATTATACCTGGATATATTTAGGAGATAAACATTGTAAATAAACATAAGAAATATGCTAATGAAAATAAATTGTCTGCATGGTTTAAACCACTGTGATTGTAATCGTGTTCTTGCCCTTGTATACCTGTGCATTTTACTATGAATATATGAGTCTATAAAGTCCCTCTGGTGCCCCCAGAGTGGAAGGCTCAACAAAATGGATGATGTGAGGAAACACCTACAGGATCTGATAAATCATGGAATCATTACAGAGTCCAGAAGCCCTTATGCTTCCCCAATAGTGGTTGTGAAGAAGAAGACAGGTAAGATCAGGGTGTGCATCGACTACCATACTCTAAATCGTAGAAAAATTGCCAATCAATACACTGTGCCTCATGTGCAAGATGCCCTGTACTGCTTACTGGGGAGCCAGTGGTTTTCCGTGTTAGATCTATGCAGTGAGTATTATCAAATTCCTCTTCAGCAAGCGGATAAGGAATAAACAGCTTTAATTTGCCCTTTGGTGTTTTATCAATTTGAGAGGATGGCGCAAGGAATCTCAGGGGCCTCATCCACTTTCCAGCAGTTGATGGAAAGCGTGGTGGGAGATATGAACATGACACAAGTCCTTGTTTATTTAGAGTTCCCACAGGGATGCAAATTATTTTGCTGCAATCTATCCATATTGCTGATGACTATTAAAAATGGGAGCACCGTAGGGGCAGGAACAGATTTTGTTATGTCAAAATCCAAGGGATCAGTCTCAAAAGGAGGGATAGAGACTGTGCTTGTCAATGCCTAACCCATGGCTTGGTAGTTGGAGAATTTTTCCTGGACATGCAAGCTGTTGGATTTGTTGGGGAGGATGTGGGGTTTTTGTGGGGAAGAGGTGTGGTAGGGTGGGCATGGGGTTTGTGTGGGGTTCAGGGGTTATGTAGGTGATTGTAGGGTTTGTGTGGGTGAGGTTTGGTGGGTTGGGTCTGAGTATGTGGGTGAGGGGTTTGTGGCGATGGTTGGGCGGTGGAGTTTGAGGGTAGATTGGGGGGATTGTGGGTGGGGGGGACTGTGTGTGGGAGAAGGGCTGCTCAGGATGGGTGGGTCCCCTGATGACTGCAGGGTGCAGCCCCCCACACAGCCCTGTGTGTGGTCCTGATCTGGGTCTCCCATTCTTACCACTAGTTTCCAGAGATAAGGGTGGAAGAGTCCTTCTACAGTCAGGCACCCTGTTATTCACTTACCTCCTGGTCCCACAGCTCACGCTTCCTTAGTTTCCCAATGGTCCAAACTTCAGGTGAGGTTTGAACATGTTCCCTCCCTCAGGCCATTAGACAACCTCATATTTAGTTTACTTTTCTGGAAAGAGGGAAAGGTGGATTTGAATTCCCTGATCATGAGGCAAATTTGAAAGGCAAAGCTCCCATTTCCTACTGAAATCTCCTCCCTCCAGGTCTCTGAGTGAAAGTGACTGTGCTGCTGACTTTAGTACTCAACCCTGTGCTGCTGGTTTATATTTTAGGAATAAATGTGGGCCACTTTGGAAAATTAGATAGAGTTCAGGCATCAACCCCTTCTGCATTGTCTTCCTTGTTTCTAGTTCATATCTTAGAAATCCATGCTTTCTGCTGTAGCATTTTTGGGCACATCTACACATGCAGGCACGTGCACTTGCAGCAGCTCAAATAGCAGCAGCACAAATTTGTGCCAGAGATTTTTGCCTCAGCACATTTTCCTGAACAAGGACCCGGCGTTTCTTCCTGCTGGTGTTTGCTAATGGTAAGTGTGGGGTCAAATAAGACCCATCCAGCACCACTCTCTCTTTTCCTCCCAGGCCAGCCTTGCCCTGCACAGGCTGTTTATGGGGTAGGGGGCTCTAAGCCTGGCTCTGGTGGCCTCTTCTACGTGGAGTGCTACCCCATCCATGAGTCCCATCTCTCTCTCACTTATACATTTGCTGCCAACTCTCCCCCTCCCCACAGCTCATCACACTCCCAAAGGGTTCCTTTGAGCAGGACCCCACCACCGCAGGCTGGGGCTGCATGTCCAAGCACCAGTGTGGGTATGGGGCAGGACTTGCAGTGTCACAGTTGCCCCTGCAGCCACAGCTCCCACCAACAGGTCCTGTCCCATTCTGTGTGTGTGGCTGGACATGCAGGCTGTTGGATTTGTTGGGGAGGATGTGGGGGTTTTGTGGGGAAGAGGTATGCTAGGGTGGGCATGGGGTTTGTGTGGGGTTCGGGGGTTATGTAGGTGAGTGTAGGGTTTGTGTGGGTGAGGTTTGGTGGGTTGGGTCTGAGTATGTGGGTGAGGGTTTTGTGGCGATGGTTGGGCGGTGGAATTTGAGGGTAGATTGGGGGGGTTGTGGGTGGAGAGGACTGTGTGTGGGAGGAGGGCTGCTCAGGATGGGTGGGTCCCCTGATGACTGCAGGGTGCAGCCCCCCACACAGCACACTGCCTGCCCCGTCCCCAACCCAGGACACAGGGCCCCTCCCTCAGGGTGGACAACTTGCCTCTGACTAGCAGTAGTGGCCACTGGGCACTCAGGGCACACTGTTGGCAGAGCATCTCTTCTGTGGTGTGGCTCCAGCTGCTTCAGACTCAGTACCACCTGTGCCCTGTGTTAGGCCTGGCCTGACCCTGTGCAGCACCAGGCCACTCTGGCTGTCACTCAGAGTCCTGGCACTACACGCAGGGGCTGCATGTTGGGTTGGGGTGTGTCCTGCCTCCATGGAGCCAGCCTGGCCCAATGGCATGTGAAGCACTTGGAGGCAGGACCCAGTCTGGCCAGACCAGCCCGATGCTGCCCAAAGCTGCACAGCTTGGGCTAGGTCATGACATGAAGCACAGGCAGTGCTGGGTCTGAGGTGGCTAGGGCCGTTCCACAGCAGAGGGCCTCTGCCGGCAGAGGGCCCTGAGCACCCAACACCTGCTGCTGTGGAGGAGGGGCTGTGCACCCTGTGGGGGACCCATGACTCCCAAGAAGCAGCCCTCACCCCCACACAACCCCCCCACACACACCCACAGTCCCCCAAAACACCCACAGTCTCCTTGTACATAATTCCACCAACCCCCACAACCTTACTTACCAGGGACAGTGCCTGGGTCCGGGTCACACCGCAGCCTTCCCCACTTCTATTTGGTGCTGGGGCAGGAAGGAAAGGGGCAACCATAGAGACCCTCTGGCCAGATGCCAGAGAGTCTCTCTGGAGGACCCTGTCTCCAGTTGCCTCGGGGTGTGTTTCTGGACCATGCCGTGTCCCACTTTTTCTCCACAGGTTTCTTTTTGATATCTGGATTACCAGGTATCAAATGTAGAGCTTACTCTGCAAATATGCAGTTCCCACTGTGCTTCTTTGTGATGTCTCAAACTGCTTTCAGACACCTTAACAAGGACATGTGAGCTTGTATGGATGCACCCTTTCTACCTTTCTGTCCATTGCCACTTCACATCTCATCTGGTTCATGTGCTTATTTTTAATTTTCCTTTTTTTTCAAGAGCTCTACATATGGTTGGCTACACACAAGTTAATAAGGTGACAGGTTTATTTATTATTAATTTGGTTTTAATACTTTTCCTGGTATATCCAAATAAAAACATATATTTTTAGTAATTGTTTTTTCCAGAAGTTGGGCCAGAAGGACTGATGAAGTTCATCCATTTGTTCCTCACCAATGATAGCCATTTAGAGACCATCCTGTTCATGGTTCTCCTCTTCATTTTCCTCTTGATCCAGCCTAGAAACCTCAGTCACTGTCATTTTGGTTGACCACTGCTTTCTACTGAATCATTATTACCATTATCCTTTGCATCCCCTCTTCTTCAGGCAATAAGGGCTTTTCCACCTGCTCTGCTCACTACATCATGGTCACAATATCATACTACAGTGCTATTTTCAGAGACATCTGGCAAGTCCGGAGGGCTGTGAAGAGATTTTAACAAAGCAGTTCCCTTTATTCTGTGATGACCCAGTTGTTCAACCCCTACATCACAGAAAGAAGCAAGTAAAAATAATCTAGAAGAGCTCTCTTCTGCAAAGCATTTTCTCAGTTGAACTGGACACAAGAAATAAAGATAGCAAGAAGCTCCACACAAGACTTTGTTGTTCTCTGTGATGGGGTGCAGGTTACAAGAAGAGGTGGAATAGAAACTGACCCGATCATCAGGAGTTGTAGTCAATGGGGTTTTTTCTTTTGACTTCAGTGGGCCTGGCATTTCATCCTTGCTGATTAGGTCCCTTGCATTTCCTATTAAAGTTTGATTTTCAACAGGCCTACATGGCTTTTTTCATCCTCTCTCTTTTCAGAAAAGTTCTCCAATAAAAGTGACTGAAGAGAAGGCTAAAAAAAGCCACACTCTCCTCGAGACACTATTGTGTGATTTGGGGGTAAGAGCAGAATTTGTGCCAGACACATGGCTATTTGAGGCATTTTCAGTAAATACAATGGACATTTTTGTTTGTAGTGGGATTCATTCTTATGTGCCAGCATCAGTTCTGTTGGAGAGGCAATGGTGGTTCCTGTATAGGTAAATCTTTAAGGTAGCTCAGAGTTGGCAATGTGGTGGGTCAGTAGGGGGTGCTCCTGTGCTAAGCCACCTGCCTCACTGTGCCCAATCACAAAAATCGGTGGGGTAACTAACTGGCAATTGCAATCCAAACTTCCCCAGTTCTGTTCTGGGGCTGGTAGAAAATGAGGATAAATTGGTGAGAGCATAAATTATTTCCGCATTGTATTTTTTCTCTCTCTGTCTGGCTAGTTATTCCCTTTGCATGCTGCACATCCTTCTAGGTGTGCCAGAAAAGAAAGCAATGACTTCCAAATATGTTTGTTAGCCATCTCACACTCAAGCTTACTGTTATCATCCTCATACTTTTTGATAAGCAGGGCCAAATTCTAATAGCATTTCTACATTTTTTCCAATTGATTTTTCTTCCTGATAAGCCATAAATGTCTAACTAAGCTGCCATGACATTAAAACATTCACTTTAGCACATTCACACATCATGAATATAATAGAAGTTTCTGTGTTGTTGTCTCGATTTACACTGAGAACTAGGAAAATTATTTCGGCCATGTAGCTATTCAGGGTTTTTAGATAAAGTGCCTAAAAGGAGGGTGAAATGTAATAGAACAGAGGGAGCACAGAAGAAAAAAGTTACGTCCAACACTGTCTTGATACATACAATTTGAACTGGCTCCATTCATGTGTAGTCATAGGGAAACTTAAGCATAAAAAGTTTGAGGACATATTTCTTCTTTTTGCCCTTTCTTCTCTTCAGCTGCATACAGTCTCTCTCCCTCCATTGATACATCATTTGTGTATCTGTCCTGATCCATGCCTGTGGTTCCAGCTGCCCTGATCTGTGTTTTCACCATATCCATAGCAGCTGTGTAGACAAAGCTTCTTCCAGGATGTTGAGTCCAATTATTTTAACAATCAGTACTCAAACACTGTATCTTTATATCTTGTTTTCACAATGTATCTGTGCTGTCTAACTGGTTTCAGTTGTGTTTTTTGTCTTAAGGTGAGCTAGAAGCAACGAACCATACCACAGTAGTGGAGTTCATCCTCTTGGGTCTGACCAGCGACCACCATTTAGAGATTCTCCTTTTTGTAGTTCTCCTCATTGTCTTCCTCTTCATCTTGTTTAGAAACCTCACTATCATCACGATCACTCTGGTTGACTGTCAGCTTCAAACCCCAATGTACTTCTTCCTCCGGAATTTCTCTCTTCTGGAGATCTGCTTCACCTCTACCTTCATGCCCAGGACTCTCTACAGCCTCCTGATGTCAAGAAAAGCTATTTCCCTCCCCAGCTGTTTCATGCAATTATTGTTGCTCTACTGCTTTGGCTCCTGTACATATTTCCATTTGGCTCTCATGTCTCTTGACCGTTACATGGCCATCTGCCACCCATTGCGTTACGCCACCATCATGAACAGCAAGCGTTGTGTTCAGCTAGTGCTGTAATGTTCGGCAGTGGGGTTCCTCATCCTCTTTCCTCCCACAGTCATGATTGTCTTGTTGCCATTCTGTGGGCCCAACCTCATAAACCACTTCTACTGTGACATAGCCCCATTGCTCCAGCTCTCCTGCACAGACACACGCCTCATTGAACTCATGGTATTTTTTGCAGCTATAATTATTGTACTTGGAACTTTATCAGTGTCTGTTGTTTCCTACGGCCACATCATTGCCACCACTATGCACTTCCCTTCTTCATCGAGCCAGAAGAAAGCTTTCTCCACCTGCTCTGCTCACCTCATAGTGGTTGTCATATTTTACAGCAGCTCCATCATCAGATATGTCCGGCCCTCTCAGCGTGGTGGGAGAGATTTTGACAAAAATATTTCTTTCCTCTATTCAGTGGTGACCCAGTTGTTCAACCCCTACATCTATGCTCTCAGGAATAAGCAAGTCAGTGAGGCCCTCAGGGGTAAGGCATTTTCTAAATGGTCTAATGCTATTGTAAAAACCAAGGCATGAATACTCTGGAAATACATAATAATTGGATTTCTTCCACTTGTACGCTGCTTGAATGTGAGGCAGGGATGCACAGGATAAAATTTCAATAGACCTAAATTATTAATTTTACAAAGTCAAAAGGTAGCAGGAGAACTTTTAGTGTCACCATCTCTGTAATACAAGTTATAGAAGTGTGCTCAGAATAACCTACCAAGTTAACCATGTATGATTAAAGCGTATCTTCCGAAGAGGAACCTGAGGTCACTGAGAAATGCACCACCAACTGTAATAGGGTCAAGATTTCAACACTCTTTATTTCAGTTCCCATTCCCTTTCTTTAAAATTGCCTTTATAATTGGCTTTCAGACCTTTGCCAATCACCATTGACCTGTTCAGAAAGTTTCCCCAGTGTAATTGACTGAAAGGAGGAGAAGGAAACAATTTTTTTTTGTGAGATTCAACAGTTGCTAGTCTGAGAACGCACTGGCATTGATATCAGACACATGGTTTCTATAATTCTGTCTGGACACACAAAAGCTTGTGGATTTGGCATGGGAAAGCAACAACCACTATTCTCTCTGTATTCACAAAGCCTGTCACCTTATCAGCAAAGGAGATCAGACTGCATAAGATCAATTTGTTGTGGACAAAACCTTGTTGGGTTTTCTTTACCAGCTTCAATTGGAAGATACAAGAATAGAGTGTCCAAGTCCCACTGAAACTAAATGGGTTTTGTCTGTGTGTGTCTCTGAAAATAATTCATGTAATTTCTTTCTGGTTCACCTTGTTCCTATTACCTATTCAATGCTTGTATATTTATTTTTATGTTGCTCACCAAATTCATGTCAGCTTAATTATTTATGCATAAGTAGAATCTATGTTAAAGCATAGAGTTGAAGGACTTTTCATTGACTTTGTGGTAGGCAACACATTAAAGGAAAGCTCTACTTTGGAAATTTACTTGTGATTAGTTGGTTAGCCCATTGAAACCTCTCTAAAAATTATGTGGTCTTTATCTTGGATGTACTGACAGATATACACAATATCTATACCTGTGACTATTTTAATATCTATATGGATATTTTACTCTGTGTTTCCTTTCCAGATGGTAAGAACGGTAGAAAAAAGAATACAAAGAATTCAAGACAACCAATAAACAGGTTTCAGAGTGCTAAGATAAATGTGGAGATTTCTATTTTCCATCACTAGCTGCAGCCACTTCACTTCAGGTTTATAGCACTTTCCTTTAAGACGGGGTAATGAGTTATTTCTATGATCCATAAATTGATTTAGCTAACTCTGCTTTCCAAATCCCAGAAGGTTTCAGATTCTCTGACTGCATCCAGACAAGCATGGCCATGCGGTATGTGGGGCTGCAGACACATCAACAACGTCACACTATACCTTCAGCTGTTCTCCACACTGCAAGGGGTATAGCAAAACCCCCAGTTTTTCTTTTTTTTTCCTTTTAAAATGCATTCCCTCCACTTCCCCAAGCATTTCTGACTTTTTCTCTCCCTCTGTATTCCCTATAGATAAGTATAAGTAAGCTAAGATGTAGGATAAGCTTTAACATTTTATTTTAAGTAGTAAGTTTTATTTTTCTCTCCCTTCTTTGCAAATAAGTGCCTTGCTATTTTGATATAAAATCCGCTGTTTTATAAGTGATAAATATTATGTTTTGTACTGATTTTTTTTTACTGCTTTTATATTGTGTGATTACTCTTTTAGGCATATATATGTAAGTTAGCATAAGTCATGTCAAGTTTCCATCTAGTAATGTCAGGCCTCCATCTTATTCCCAGGTTGTGTAACCTATGACTCATACCTACCCCTCCTATGTAACTTGGTTCCTGAATGAATGGGGATGAATGAGGGTGCTTGAGAGACAATGGCAGTAGGTCTAAAAATAGCTCCTTCTGAATGACCGAACTGTCAACTCCAATACCTGGACCAACAACCCAGTCCTTGGGACCACCCTCAGCATTCAAGAAACAAAAATGAGGCAACCCACCATTGTGCCAGGCTGCACATACTCAGTAAGAACACCTGGAACCCTTTGGAACAGGACTGACCTTGCCTGGACAAGCCCTCCCCATAGGAGATCAGAGGTAGTCTGCCCCATAAAAAGGGGTAGCGAAGACTGACTCCTTGGGAACTCCTTTTCCATCTGGACCAGACCAGCTTCACGTCACACTGACTATCCCCCCCAGAGACCCTGCCGGTGACCCTCCAATGGACAACACCGAGCTGAAGGAGGCCCCGACTGGCCATCGAGGACCCACTTTCAGCCTGGGATGGGTAGATATCACATGCATATTTCCTCCTCCAATTTGGACTCTTATCTCTCTCCTCCTGGACTTCAGCCCCTGCACCAAGCCTGTTTAACTCCTGATTCCATTGTCTGTATGTGTGTCTGTGTATGCAAAGGAACCAATAAAATATCATGTCACCATCTCCCCTTTTCAATAAAACCACTATCATTTGTAACCCCTATCTTAAATTCTGGTCTCTGTCTCTCTCTCCCTCTCTGCCCTGTTCCCACCACTTTTTGCCTCCTCTCTGACCCTTTTCTGCAGGCTCTCAGCCCTGCTGCTTTCTGAAGGCTCAGTCTTGCTCCTGCCACCTTTTGCCTCTTGCAACCTCTTCCCAGTCCCTATCTTTCTCTGCCTTCTCTTTCACACTCTCTCTCTCTCTCTCTCTCTCTCTCTCTCTCTCTCTCTGTGTTCTTCAGCCCCCAGCCCCACTCCCAGTTTTTCTCTCCTTATGTACCTCTTGGCTCCCCTGTAGCCTCCTTGCTCCAGCTTTAGCCTCCAGGCTTCTCCCCGGCATTGCTTCTTTGCTCTGCCAGCTTTTTGCTTTCAATTAACCTTAAATTACCCCAACTTCCCTCCAGTCTACCAGTTCTAAACGTGGCACCAGCAACTTTCATCTCAGTCTCCACCAGCAGTAACCTAAAGTAAGCCCAACCATCAGCTCTTCAGCCTGGGTCTCTCTAGTCTACCAGTTCAAATCCCAGTCCTGGAAGCTTTCACCCTCTCTCTTACTTTAACCTTCCCCGTGATATCCTAAGTACACCAAGCACATGCATACACACCACAACACCCAAGCTAGGAACTCACCTGTGTGTATGTGTAGATGAGTGGTATTTATGTGAACTGATATACATGCATGTCATTGTGTGCATGATATATGAATTAGTGATATGTGTATATGGGTGTGCAGGTATTGGTAATTGATTCTGGTCCAATTTCTTTTGGTCTGTATAGTGTGTATAGGTGCTTGAATTGGTGATAGGTGTACATTTGCCTAGGCTGGTAATTTTGGATGTGTATGTGCCTGAATTGGTAGTGTGTGTGTGCACGCCTGGTGGGGTGCATGCACCTAGAGTGTGTGTATGCGCCTTAGTGTGTGCATGCACCTAATTGATTTTTGACTGTGTGCCTGTGCAATTGTACACCAAACCCTCCTCTCTAACAGTGCAATATTGAGATCCTGACAGTTGGCCTGACCCCAAAGGGTAACAGGTGCAGTGTGGGAGCTTTTTTTTGACCCCTGGATGTCGAGGTCTCAAAAAAAAACATGTAAAAAAAAGCAGAGTAGTGCATGTGGGGGCAGCATGTGCTGCTCAAAACCTCACCTGAAGTCCACCTGAACTGTCACTGCCACCATGGAAAATTGTTCATCAGATGAATATGGGACTTGAGTTAGTTTCTTTATTGGGAAGCATTGGAATCTGTACATCCAGCTTCATATATTCATAGACATTATGGTAAGAAAAACATAAAATCCTTCATTCTGAGTTCTTATATAATATAGGCCATCTAATATGCACCAGTTATTCCAGTATTGTGCCAAAATATTTTTGCCTTGTGAAAAGGCTTCTCCCATAAATTCATCCAGTTTTCATGCAAGAGCATCAAGAGATGGAGAATATGGAGAGATGGAGCAATGGAGACTCCTGTTTTTTATGATCCATCACTTAGTCGTTCTCATGTAGCTGTTGTATAATGAAGTGCAGGTTGCTCTCATTTCCTCCATATTGTCTCAGCTTTTCAGGAGGGTCAGGTTCTAATGCTCAGCCTTGTTTCTCTGTAGGTACTTTACTACAAGCACCTGAGATAGGGGTTTGAAAGCCAGATTGGGTTTGGCTTTACTATGTCAGTCACTGGTACATGTCCCCAGTATTGGAGAGAAAGTAGTATTTTAAATACCCTTCTTATCTGAGTATTTTGGAATAGAGTTCTTCTGTGTTTTGTGGCAGATTGACACCTTCTCTGTCCCTGCTTCCCTTCTTACTTGTTTACTTCATATGGCCTTTTCATCAGGGAGGATGGCAACATGGGCCCAGGAAGGGAGGAAATAAAAGGCTCCCTGACACCATGGTTCATTACAATGGGAGTAGCCATTAGCAAAAGGGAGCTTTTGAGTCTGGATCCTGCTTCTAGGACTGTGTGAAATTTTGCCAGGTGTTTCGTTCCAACACTGTTTCGACCAATTTCAAGGTTGAAACACCAAAATCAGAATAAAACAAAGGCTGTCAAAATAGTCTCAAAACAAAACAAGGCTTATTGAAATGTTTTGAAAGTCGAAATGTTTCAACCATAGGCTGAGGATGGGAAGTCAGTCCAGATGGCCTGACTTCCTATCCCCAGTGCAAGATCCAGCAGGGAATGAGAGGCATCCCAGCGGGGCTGTTTCCAGGTGCCCCATACTAGATCACCTCAGGAGTGGGAGGCAGCCTGACTGGGCTGCTTCCCCAACCCCCTCACTTGATTGCACTGGGGGCAGGAGGCAACCCAGTGGAGCTGCTTCCCTAACCCCCATGCTTCATCACACCGGGGTGGGAGGCAATCCAATGGGGTTGCTTCCCTGACCCTCCCCACACACATACTTCATCATGCCAGGGGTGGGAGACAACCCAGTGGGGCTGCTCCCCCAACCCCCATGCTTGATTGCACTGGGGGAAAAAGGCATCCCAGTGGTGCCAGTGTGATGAAGCATGGGCATCAGGGAAGCAACCCCACTGGGTTGCCAGCCACCCCCAGCACAATGAAGCATGGGAGTCAAGGAAGCAGCCCCGCTGTGTTGCCTCCCACCCCTGGCATAATGAAGCAAGGGCATCGGGGAAGCAATCCCGCTGGGCAATCTAGCACTGGGGATGGGAAGTCAGCCCAGCTGGTTTGAGTCTTCATCCGCAGCAAAATTCAAAACAGTGGCAAAACAGTCTTTCTGTTTCAATGGAACGAAACGGAACAGCTGTTTTGACTCAAAATGAAATTTGAGATGAAACACTTTTCCATCGAACCATCGAAACTCAAGGCAAAATGGAATGGCACCATTTCGCAGACTCCTACCTGCTACCCAAGGTTTTACTCAGTGGGTACATCTACACATCACCCCATGGCACCATTGTTACTGTGCTGTGCTTTAGTACTTCCTTTTGGAAGACGTAGGGTGACATGTAGATGCATGTAGTGAGTCTTTAATGCAAAATACTCTTTGAAAGCAGAGACCAGGGTTTTCTACCTTAGTGGGATGCAGCACAAGACTCATTCTTTCATGTTTTCCTGGTGAACTCAAGACTCTTTCACTCTTCTCTGCCCACGGCCAAGCAAAACTGAAGGGATTAAGGCAGCTCTCAGCTCTACTTGTCCAACGGGCTGATATTTAGGGTAATTTCTGTGCTTCCTTAACTGGAAGAGGGAATCTCTTTCCTGAGTGGGATAAATATGTTCTGGACAAGAAGGCCCTAATTTCTAAGACATTTTCTGGACAGAAAAAGACTAGGCCTCTATGTATTAGTAACTACTTTTATTCAGCTTAGAGCAGTAAGAGCTGCAAAATATTCTTTTAGATTCTTTTAACTTTTGAATGCAGCAGCAAGGAATAAAAATTAATTATTTTTGTTACCATTATTATTATCATGGTTTATTTCTAAAACAAGTAGTTCTAGGCTTAAAGTATATTTGTCCTGCTGGTTATGATGCCTTCTATGCACCTCTTGGAAGAAAAAAAAAAGACACAAAAAACACCGAAAATGGCACAATACAAAAATAGTTCATGTCCAGGAATGATGAATGGCTATGCAAGTGGCATTCCACAGACTCTAAGTGTATGTCCAGATGAACGTGCATGTGCCTGTTGCAGCATCTCAAGCCAGTTTGAGATACTGCAAGAGGCATGCTGAAAATGAAACAATGTTTCCCACAGTGCATATTTGCAGCATGCACTCTAAATTTGATACCTGGGTTTCCTGAGGCGGGGAGAGTCTAAAATCTGTGTAAATGTCCCTCTCCCCCATATTTGCCTGCATTAGTTCTACTTCCCTTACTAAAGTCTGGAGTGAGATATGGTCCCTTGATACTACATGTTCAGCTTCTGTAGATTATAACCAACACCTTCCATATCCCTGTCAAGTACCCTAACCATCAGGTTGTAGAAGAGTAAGCTATGAAGCTGAAGGTCTCTGCAATCAAGTTTGGGAAAACCATCATGTCTGGAGTGGAGAGAAAAAAGAGTGAGTCTTAGATTATAATGTAGTGCTCTAGGAAATCAGCTGGGAGGAACTCTTGAGTCCTGACTTTCAGTCCTACTTCTCTGCAGTATTTCTATCAGCTCTGTTATTTATTCATTTTTTTTTTTAAATTCAATGCCAGGAGAAATAGAGGCACAGTGCAGGGGTTAGACCTCAGTATACATGCTGCTAACCTCCAGTTGAGTCAGGCACCCTCTTATTCACTTACCTCCTGATCCCACAGCTCATGCTTCCCTAGCTTCCCTATGGTCCAAGCTTCAGGGGCTGGCAAGGGCTCCAAGTGGCTGAAGCATGGGGCGCTGGCCATGGGGAGGGGGAGTGGCTGCTTTTCCCTCACACTGAGCAGCAGTTTGTTCCATGCCACTGCTTCTAGTCTGTGCCCCACACCAGCTCTGGGCTCACAGTAGCAGCTAGGCAGCAACTGCTTCTCAATGTGGAGGAAATCATCCCTCCTTGCTTGCCACTGCTAGGCAGTGTTTGCAGCAGCTGCCTGCCCGGAGCTTGCACCATGCTAGGTTGCAGTGGAGCTGCTTCACCACAACCTCTGTGCTGCCAAGCGTGGCAGCAGCGGCCATTTGGTGATGAGGTTAGTGATGTTGAGCGCTTGTTTGAATTTACAAAACTCTTTTCACAGATGACCCTATGAACTTCACTTCATCAACCTCCTAGATACAGAAACTCATGGACTCAATATAGACATTGGATTTATGATACATTATAACCTGCCTGACATCTGACTCCTTAGGTACCTGTCCACTTTTACCTGCCACGTCCCCCTTCGCCTCCCCCCACCCCAGCCTCTTTCTCACCTGTTGACACCTCAATTTACATTTTCACTGACTGGCTTTCTTGCCTGAAGCCCAGCCCCTGGCTTCTTTACTATTCCTTCCATCCACGAAGAGCACACACACCAACTGCAGGTGCTTCCTCAGCCTGACAAAGGGTTTTTAAACCTAAAAGCTTCCCAAAATATATTTCTTGAACTATTCGACTAGTCTAATAAAATATATCACATCTACTCAAAGAACCTTTCCTGCCTGTTCCTTAGACCAACATGGCTACAACCAGAAACCCAATTAACACACACAAGTGACACAAGTTTTGCCTTCAACAATTTGAGGTGCACTTTCACAGAAGCCCCTGCACCTATCTCCTTAAAACCTGGAAGGCTTCATACCCTCAGAAGGGGCTACCATCCCTGCTGGTTTCACCTTGATCTGCCTTAACATAAACACACAACATGAGTTTTGCTTTCAACAGTTTGATGGGCACTTTCACAGAAACACCTGTATCTATCTCCTTGAAACTTGGCAGGCTTAATGCCCTCAGAAGGCTCTGTTGTTCCTTATGTTTTCATCCAATTCAGAAAAAAAATGACAAAGTTAAAGGTATTTTAGTGATTCCTGATTCTAGGCTACACCCTGCACTACCAACTACACCCTGCACTACCTCTCACCCCCAATAGCCTGTGACCATGAAATGCATACAACCTATGCTGAAGGTCTAAAAAGAACTAACTTAAATTGCAGGTTTCAGTTCAAGGACTTGCCTCTGCTGCAGGGCAGGAAAGAGCTGTGAGGCTAGGACAATTTGTAAGTGTGTAGTGCCATGCATTGTATGATGTGGTAGTGATCTATTTCAGGTATCTAAATACTTTGCAAACTATAAGTGTTATTACTACCCCCATACCAACATTGGTGATTATCAGGAGGAGGAGGAAGATGGTGAAAAAATACCATCATAAATAAAAGTGACAAAAAAACCCAATAACATTAACAACAAAAGGAAATTCAAATTAGAAAAAAGGAAAACATTTCTAACATAGAGGAAAAAAGAAGTCTTGTGAAAAAAACCAATAACCAAAGCAACATGTACATTTGCTATTTTTGTGGCCTCTAAATCAAGACTGGATGGTATTCATGAAGGTATACTTCAGTTAAACATGAGATATTGGGCTCAGCAAAGGGATTCTTTCTAGGTTAGACAAACACCTTGCTGGGGTCATTTGACTCCAGTACTTTTTCCTGCCATGGCAGGTGGGTTGGACTTGATAATCTGTTCAGGTCCCTTCCCACCCTACCAACTATGAAACTATGAAACTATGATTATTGTGTTAGGCAGTAAAACATAGCTTTCATGAAAAGCTTGTATGAAAGATCAAAGGATTCCTTTTGATTTCCTTATCTGTGACTGAACCTAGAGACTTAGAAACAAACTCAGTCTTCCAGGTTGCTTATGTCCCACCAAATGCATGGAAAACACTAGAATGGAGTCAGTCAATGTCTGTGGATATTGTGCACCTACTTTGCACTCCATAACAGCTGCAACAACCTAGAACAGACCTTGCCACAGAGATCTCTTCAAACCTGATTCATTTGCTTATTCCTGAGGATGTAAATGTAGGGGTTCAAACCCTGTGTCACAAATGTATAGAGAATATAAATAATCTTGTTGGAATCTTCAATGCCCCTCTGACCCTGGTGGATGTATCTGAAAATGGCACTGCCATACAATAATGAGACTACCATGAGGTGATAAAAGGCTTTAATAAATATAAAAGGCTTTCTTCCTACCCATGGAAGATGGGATCTCTGCAATGGTAGAAATGATGCAGCCATACGACACACTGGTCACTGTGAAAGTGCCAAAGATGATGAATAAGAGTGCAGTCAAAATCATGACTTCAGTGAGAAGTGCCTCAGTGCAGGACAGCGGGAACAAAGGGGCTGTATTATGAGTATTAGAAGTGGTTTATGACTTTGGGGACACAGAACAGCACCTGGACAGTCATAAGAGTAGGAGAAAAAAAATCAAGAGAAAACTCCCCACCCAGTATCCCAGCATCCCATCACCAGCTGAACACAACACCTGCTATTCATGATGGTGGGAGAATGCAAGGGGCAACAGATGGCACATAGTGGTGAAAGGACATCTAGGCTAAGTGCAAAACTATACAGGAGCCAAAGTAGAAAGAGAATAATTGGATAAAACAACAGAGAGGGAAATAGCTTTCTTTTCCATGAGGTGGCTGTAGAGAGTCTTGGGGATGAAAGTGGAAATGAAGCCAATGTCCAGAAGGAATAAAATCTGGAGGAAATAGTACATGGGGTTTGGAGACAGTGTACAACCAGGGTCATGGCGATGATGAAAGGTTTCCCAGCAAGATCAAGAGAAAGATGATGAGAAGAACCACAAACAGGACCATCTCCAGTTGACTGCCATTGGTTAAGCCCAGAACATGAACTCTGTCACTGTTGTATGATTCCGCATTTACTCCTAAACAAGAAGGAATAAAGAAATTGATGAAAGCTTTTTCCTTAACCTGGAAATGTCATGTGAAAGAAGGTAGTGTGTTTTCTATTGTTATATGCAACAAAGAGTACTGTCTCCACCCTATCCCTCGCCCTCTCCCTTTAAATAATATGGAAAAATGATACAAATCTTTCCTAGACAACCAGACACAAGCAGAGAAACAAGACAATCAGGCAGAAATTAGGGTAAGGTGGCACCTTAGAGACTAACTGATTCAGAGTCAGGAGATTTCCTAGGACCCTATGTAAAACAAACTCCAAACTTAATAGGCATGGAATAAATGGGATATTTAGCTTCCTAGCAAAGCAATTGTTTTAGGCAATCTGAAGGCATGTGGAGTTGTTACTCTATCACAATGCAATCCCTACAAATTCAGGAGATGGTTCTCAAATACACTCCAGTTTCATTCTCTCTCCTCAGTTGGATGACCCACCTTCCATTAAACAAAGGCAGATTTTGCACAATAAAAAGTTTGATTCCTTTTTTTTACTCCTTCAGATAATCAAACCACAGAGAAGTCGTATCTGGAGGGACCTCTACAGGTCATGTAGTCCAACCCCTGAAGCAGGATCCTTCCTTTCCAAATCATCCTATACACATCCGTTGTCTAACCTATTAGAAAAACTACATGGTCAACCCCAACACAATCACAGGACATAACACTCGAATCTGCCACAGGTAAAGCAGGGGGACATTGGGAGCCAATGCCCTGTTTCTGCAAAGGTTTTTAAAATACTTGAGATGTCTAAGGGAGATGGCCACACCCCCCACTGCAAAGGAAAGCAAATGTTCCCACAGACCTTATCAATTTGACCATGGGATAAAATGCCTTCCTAACCCCAAATAGGATGATCAGTCTGACCCTAAGTGAAGAGACAGGACCCTCTAGTCAGGAATCTCCAGGTTTAAGTCCCAGCACTGGCACTGCTTTTTTGCCTGTCTGGCCCATGGCTGCCCCCATGGTGCACTGCATGGGGCCAACCTGCACTGAGTGCCTGCTGGCACTCAAGGCCTGACCCCGGCCAATGCGGGCAGCTTCTGGTGGGGCAATTCCAGGTGTGGCTGCAGATGGGTGCTGCTCTGTTCCTCCTGCCCCAGTGGCAGTCCCTGCTCCTGATGTTGATGCTGCTGCATATGCTGCACCGCTCCAGGCAACCAGTTTCTGGATGGTGGCTGAGAGCTGAAACAAGAGCCCCATATGCTATGGCAGGAGCAACCTGCCCATCAGGAGTGGCATAATGCAGCACTGCAGGGGCAGGGGCAGGGGCAGGGGCAGGAGCTACCAATGGAGGCAGGGGAAGCAGAGCAGCACCCAGCTGTAGCTGCCTCAGCAGCAGCCTGCTAGAAGCTGCTCCTGATCTTGCTCCTGGTACACTGCTCCTGGCGGGTGGGCACCTTTACCTGGGTGGTTCCTGCTTCCGCAGGCAGAGCTCTGGCTTCAGCTCCCGGCTGTCTTCAAGAGCTGGAGCCAGAATCCAACACACTGGGGCAGGAGCTGTCTGGCTGAAGATGCCTGCCCACCCACCTGTAGGAGTGTGGTGTGGCAAGGGCAAGATCAGAAGCATAAGCTGCCCTTGGAGACAAGGGGAGCAGGGCAGAGGGTGGAAAAGCACAGATCATCCCCCAGAACCTAGCACCCATGCAACCCCAGTCCCACACACATGCAAACACTCCCACACCCCCCAGAGCTGTCACCACCTGTGACCCAGCCCCATGATCCCAGCTTTGCCCACCTCTCCTGCTGCTGAACACTACTCTCCCCACCACCTGCAGCCCCATAGGCAGTTTTGGTGAGCTGTTGTGGCAGGAGGGCCAGGGGCAGGGTGCTGACCTGGCCTGTGACATAGATCTCATAGATTTCATAGACATTAGGGCTGGAAGGGACCTCGGGAGATCATCGAGTCCAGCCCCCTGCCCAAAGGGCAGGAAGTCAGCTGGGGTCATAGGATCCCAGCAAGATAAGCATCCAATTTACTCTTGAAGGTGTTCAATGTAGGTGCTTGAACCACCTCCGCTGGCAGACTGTTCCAGACCTTGGGGGCTCGGACAGTAAAGAAATTCTTCCTTATGTCCATCAAAACATCTCATCAAAACTCCCCATATGGCCTCAAGGGTATAATAATGCCCACCCCTGCTTTACAGACATAGAGAATTGGATGGCTGAGGAGAACTATGATGTCAGGAGAGAGTCAGTATCTCATTGCATCATTAAAAAGGGTGGAGTTTTTTAATTTGCTCAGTTTCTCTTTCCTGGTCTCATTCTGATGATCTTACCAAACTTGGCCAAATTCCCAATATCTGCTTTTGAAACCATATTTTGCCTTGATTTTAATTTCACACCTCATCTGTGCCCTTTAATGCTCCTGGCTACCCATCCTGTAAGGGGTTAAATGTGTAACTGGATTTATTAGGCTAGATTTATTAGGTTTGTTCTCAACTAATTTTGGTGAGCTGCAGGGAATAGGAGGACTTTGTAAGACTTCTTTTCTACATAGATTCTAGAAACTGCTTTAAAATTGTTTTCCTTATGTAAGGAGTCTAAAGGACCATATAGTTCCTGGGGTCCTACAGTGCTTCTCAGCCTCAGGAGATGGAAATCCACCTTCACTGGTGGAGCCCGCAAAATCGGGCAAAAGGAAGATATGACTTCCAAATGCACATTTGGAGAGATGGTGGCCATAGGTACTGTGCTTTGTCATGACCTCAACACCATCAGAGTAGGCCTCCCTGGGGATTTATGTGAAAGCTAAACACTCCCTCAGCTCCATTCTGGATTACTCTGTATTTAGTATGTAGATGACTACAGTGCATCTGAGCATGTTCAGAAGCATAAGCTTAGGCACTGAGCAGTCTTTGTGAGATGTAGTGTAAGCCCCAAATGAATTCAGGTGCCTATGAGTTTTTACAGGCACTGCAATGCATGTATATGTGTGTCTAATCTGGATCACTTGTTGAGAGTTAGGAACAAAATTTACATCTAATCCTGATAGTTCACTCAGTACTTGCTAACCATGGCCAATCTGGAATTGCTGGTAGATTAATTTATTTTGATAGGAAGAAGGGGAAAGTCTGTAGGAAATGTGGGTGAATTAAGGTGCCCTGGTAAGAGAAGGCATTATGGTTAAGTGGAAAGAACAGGACACAGGACACTGGGGTTAATTTCCTCCCTGCACAGGCAAGAATGACTTCTGGGTGTTTCATTTCATATCTGGACAGCTCTGGAAAATAGGAATAATGTTATTGCCCTCCCTTCTGGAGGGGCTTTTATAACTCCAACTACACCAGTGTCTTTCATATAAACTGGAGTTATGATCATGTTAACTGTTTGTGTCTTGAAGATAACTGCAAGAAATCAAATTGACCACACTCACTGGTTGGCAATATAAAGATCTCAATCAATCAGTGACTTATAAAAAGTCACATTATCAACCCAGTGTGGTGTGGCTGCAATAAGATGAAGCAACAGAACAAGTTCAACCTACAGATTCACACTTATTTATTTTTAACCTACTTGTTTCCTACACCTGGTCCCTTGTAATTGCATTACTTCACCTATTTGTCTAGCATCAAATATTGGAAGCAGACTGTAAAAACATCCATATGCTTAGCCTTTCCCTTTTTCCCCCCTCTGCTTCTGGTATATCTAAAGTCATGATTCTGTAAAAAGTCAAGTGTTAGAAAATTTGCAAAAGTAGTTACAAATCCAGTGCTCATTAACAATAAATATGACCTAAGCAAAAGATCTGGTTCCTGATAAGAATTTTTTGGCTTACCTGCTGGCTTACCTATATAGGTGCGTGGGTGATTCTATCCCCCACCACAGGCACTTCCACAGCTGAAGTATGTGCATTAGGGAATACAAGAAGAGCCAGCCTACATGGGATCCAAACAGTGCATTATTGGCAAAAAATTGCAGTTCCATTTTTATGGAAATGTCACTTGGGTCCACTAAGGTGAAATAGGATTTAGCCCAAATGCTTTAGTAGGTTCAGAATTTTCAACTGGTCTTCACTAGTGGTCCTCACAACTACCACCTGGATCATCGGTAGGAAACTCAAAACTTAAATATCTTTCTTACATACAGTAAACTCTGTGACTTGTGTTATCTTTCTAGTTATAATTATAACAGTTGATCGTGCAATCGACTGATGCTGTCAGTTATGACATCTGAATCCTGCATCAATAACTACAACAACTAGGAATAAGAACACCATGAATGTGGTAATAAGGCATACAAATGTGGGAGACAAACAAGAAATAAGGGAAAGAAGGAACACTACACAAATTCAACTAAAGAAATAAGGCAGAAAAACTATTGTGTTGGGGTAAAAAGAAATTGTTTGAGTGCTAGGGTGGGAACTACACAAGGACCTCATGAATTCTGTCTTGTTTGAAGTCTCCAAATCAATACTAATATATTTGGGTCACTAGAGGGACAACTACATTTTTTTCTGGTCAGAGCCCAAGATCCAATGGTCCCTTTTGATCTCATGAGCTATGAAGCTGCTAATCTAGATGTGCTAAGGCAACGTCTATCCCGTCTATCACTCCTTCCTTACTCAAAACATGATAAAGCAATGTACGAAGTCAGTTACTGTCTTTGTTCACCACTTATATTTCTGCAATGCACTAAGAAAATGCCCTACTAAAGAGATCCCTCAGAGCCTTTTTCACTTGGTTGTTCCTCAGTGTATAGATGTAAGGGTTAAAGAGCTGGGTCACTACCGAGTAGAGAAAAGACACAATCTTGTCAAAATCCCACCCAGCTTTCTGAGATGGCCTAATGTACCTGAAAATTGCACTGCTGTACAGTATTGTGACTACCAAGAGGTGAGCAGAACAGGTAGAAAAGGCTTTCTTTCTGCCTGTGGAAGATGGGATGCGCAGGATGGTGGAGATGATATAGCCATAGGAAATGATGTTCACTATCAGAGTACCAGGTATGATCAATATCACTGCAGTCAAGAATATTAATTCAATGCGCTGCGTATCTGCACAGGAGAACTGAAGCAAGGGGGCTATATCACAGTAGAAGTGGTTCAGGACATTGGGCCCACAGAACGGCAACTGGATAATCATAGCAGTAGGAGGAACCATCAAAAAAACAGCTGCCACCCAAGAGGCCACTACCAGCTGGATGCAAAATCTCCCATTCATGATAGTGGAGTAATGCAAGGGGCGGCAGATAGCCACATAGCGATCAAAGGACATCATCGCCACATGGAAAAAAACACAGGTACCCAAGTAGAAGAATGACAAAAACTGGATGAAACAAGCAGGGAGTGAAATGGCTTTCTTATCCAACAGGAGGCTGTAGAGGGTCCTAGGCATGAAGGTGGAAGTGAAGTAGATCTCCAGAAGGGAGAAGTTCCGGAGGAAGAAATACATGGGGGTCTGGAGGTTATGGTCAACCAGTGTGATGGTGATGACAGTGAGGTTTCCCAGCAGGATCAAAAGGAAGACAACAAGGAGAACCCCAAACAGGATGATTTGCAATTGCCGGTTGTTGGTCAGGCCCAACAAAATGAACTCCACCACTGAGGTATGGTTCATCTCTTCTGGGACATCTTAAAGAGAAAAAGAAAAGGAAAGGAAAGTTAGAATCTATGCCATATTTGCTGGTATATTGTAAGAATAAATACAGAAAACATCCTCAATGACCTTTGGGTGCCCAGCCCTCCAGAAACCTCCAGAAAAAATAGTCCAGAAGAATCAATCCCGAACACAACAGATAACTAGAAAGAGAGATAATTCAGTGAAAAGTGTGGATACATGGCACTACAGAAAAAAGGAAGGGAGAAAAGAAAGGAGGAAGACTGATTTGTGTCAGAATATGACCTCCTTTCTAATCATTTCTTCAAACTAATCAGAGCACTTTGGACACTAATGTGTTGGAGGTATCAGCAGGGTGGATAATTATTGTCAGAGGTTGATAGGGTAGGTAAGAAAGAATTCACTTCAATCACCTTCCTGTTCTGTTATACACATAGAGACCAATATCCCATGCCATACCCAATAATAATAGCTAAGTATATTTTCCATAGCATTCTGCTAAGTCAATCAGCAAAAATGAAAAGCCTGATGCCACTGAAAGTACCAACATTACTTTAAAGTCTTGATATCCCTAAGTGGTGAAAGAAAGTTATTCACAGCAGTTGGATTTCAAACATTAAATAAAATGAAGTAAAATACAAATAAAAACAATATAAAATGAAAACTTTAAGTATAACAAAAAAGCCACATGTTTGTAGACTGTAAGAATACATAAAAGCTAACTTTTGCAAGATCTGATCTGTTCTATTAACTGATTGCTTCTCAGCCAGGGGCCATGATACCTTTCAAAGGTGCCACAAAATAACACACAGTTTTGGCATTAGTAAGTGTGCAAACATGATTCACAAGATAAATCCAGAGATTTCAAATAGGAATCCACATTATTAAATCATTCTGACCAGTTGTGGTCTGAGCTCTTTGTAGCAGACCAAATTCCTCTATTATGCTTCTGTAGTCAAAAACTGAGTGAAAGCTAAGGGTTGGTATTTTCTGAGGGGTGCCTTGAGTCTATCCAAGGGTACCTTAAGTCGGAAAAGGTTGAAGAACACCACTTCAATTCTTGGGCACTTTGAAATATCTTTTTTTCCCAAGAAGACCTAACCCCCTAACCTAAAGAGAGATAGTACAAAGGAACACAAATAGTGTGAACTGGAGAATGCCAGGAGACCATTGAAATATCAATTCTTTTTTCCACATTTCATCAGGTTTCACAGTTGCATGCTGTCTCTCTATAATTAGCATTGCACAAAACACCAAGGAGTAAATCTTGCAGTTACATAAGTATGCTTGTGCCATGGAGGAAAATGAAGGATTTGGACAACCATAAATTTTAGTACATTTAAAAGAGGAAAGAGAGCTGCTGCTTGGGAACACCCAGTGGCTGTTACTATCACTGTCTGAAGGATCTTGTAGTGCCCCATGATAGCCAACTCTTCCCATCTTTGATTGTGAGTGATGGGGAGTCATAATGGAGTGGTTTGGCCACACTGGGTTTGCCACAATATTTTGTAGAAATAGGAGTTGCCTCTGGACAGCTTGTGGTATCCTGTGATTCAGCTGTGACACATCTCAACACATAAAGCGAAACAGGAATTGGAAGGGGCTTATAGTGCCAGCATAGCTGTTAACCTTGTTACAGATCAGGTGTGGAGAAACAAATAGACAAAACCGACTGTGATAAATCCTGTTTCAGGCAGTCTGCAGTCAAATGCAAAAATGTTTCTGTTACTGTACCTTGCCTACAAATTAAGAAGACTATGGACTGCATGGACCTTGAAGCTGCATGGACTAGATGAACACCTTTCTGGGGTCGTTTTACCCCAGTACTCGTTCCTGCCATGGCAGGGGGTTGGACTCAATGATCTGCTCAGGTCCCTTCTGACACTACAGACTATGAAACTATGACTACAGCTTCATTCTCCAGTGCCAACCACCTGGCTTTTCCTACACTTAAAAAGGGCCATAATCTGTACAAAAAGGTTTTACTTACTCACTGCTATGTGACTCTCATCCAAAGAAGTTCAGAGCCAGTGAAGAGGCTTCTATTAACTCTACTTAGCACTGGATCAATGACAGGAAAAAAGCAAGACCTATTCCCTGGTGCTTACAGATCTGAAGCCTGGACTGTTGAGGGTAGAAATATTTTCCCAGAAAAAGCAGCTGGGCTCTGCAACCTAAAGACAAATCTGTCTCTGCTTAAGTCATATTTTTTGCAATAAGTCCCCTGAATCCCACTGAACTCTTTCAGCCTCCTAAGATCTACTTTTTAAAGCACATCTTTAGTACTTTGACTTCATGCCACAAATAACCCCTTAATGCCTACAGCTGCTCATCCCAGAAAAGATCTGACCTGCCAGTTTGGCTAAGGGTTTAATTCATGATTGTATTATTTCTCATAGCCAGTATTATAATCCAAATCTGTCATTTCTTTCCCATAATGAAACAAGGAAGGATTTCATTGGCCTACCTCTAAGGAGGATTCATAGAAAAAGAGCTGCAAAGTTCATGCACCTCAGCAGGAAGCTAAACTCATGGACTACAGAGCTTCAATGTTCCCTTCTTCACATCCATAACCTACTCACTTTTATCTTCTGACCCCACATCCATTGGTTCCCTCAAACTAAATTACTATCTATCATTTAGAGTTTGAAAACTTTCCCGGTACTGGCACTACATTGGCTTGGTGCTACAAGACACAAACCCCTAAAAGGGGACCTCTCTTTCTCCCCCCACAGCCAGCAAAAATAACAACAATAACAGTGCAGCACTGTAATGCTTGGCAATCATTAAATTGTCAACTTAGAAATCCTGCCCTAAACTTTAGTCAGATCTTGTGATTGTCAAAACTTTTCAAACATATAGAACACTAACAAAACAATGTAAAACAATAGCCTACAGCTACTAAAGAGACCTTCTCTATCTTAACTCTGTGGACTGATGCTTACCTACAAAATTAACAGCTTTTAGTAATCCTCCTTCCATAAAAAACCCTCCTTTTTAAGTTGTCATGTATAGGGGTTTGGATGTGTGAGATCCATCTTTGCCACTGGTTCAGACGCTGGGAGACCAATTAGCTAAGAAGCTTGGCTGAGGACTCTTTTAAAAAAATCAGCTGTCATCCTGAAGAAGTTTAGGGGAAAGGAAGGATGTTGTGAAAATCCTTTGCCCTACTGGCTAAAAAAAATTGCACAGACTGACTTCTCATTTGAAGTACTGCCAAGTGAAAGAGCTTTAGGATACTGGAGATATATTTTCAGTCAGTGGCTTTAAAATTGGCCTGAGGGGTATCACTAAGTAAGTCATTTCCCTTCCTTGTACCTCAGTTTCCTGAACTGTCAAATGGATTTAATGAAACTGACATCTTCAAAACAGTTTGAAGCAGTAGACTCTTGGGACTTTGGACATTTGTCTGGATAAAGAGCTATGTTCTGCATCCAAAACAACTGTCCATCTCTGCTTAGTTTTTCTTTCCAGGAATGGTTCCTTTGCATCTCACCGACTTCTTCCATTCTCCACAGATTGTATTCTGGGCACATTTCTGAATTGCTCTATGTTTCTACCACAACTGGAATGTCAAAGGAGGGTGATATGTGGAGCTGGGAAGAAACAAGCAAGTCAAAGGGAGAGTGGCCCTCTGTGGTCAGTGGGAGAGGTCCCTGGGTCCAGGACTGGATTTTTGGAGCATATACTTTCCCACTGTTTTCTGTCCATTTTACCCAGCAGGACAGAAAACTCCTTCAAAGCAAGTGATTTCAGTGATTAAGCATTAAGGGAGCTCTGGGGTGGGGGCTAGATAATGCAAAATCTGCACAATGGCCAGCCAACCACAGCATTTACATAGGTAGGTGAGGGCCAGGTGAGTTCAGTATGTGAAACAGAATCTAATCCAGCTGTTTAGTTAGTTAGCTACAGGTAGTTTCATAGTTTGCAGGGTCGGAAGGGACCTGAGTAGATCATCTAGTCTGATCCCCCGCCATGGCAGGAAAAAGTACTGGGGTCAGACGACCCCAGCAAGGTGTTCATCTAACCTCCTATTAAACACCCCCAGGGTAGGACCCTACACCACTTCTCTTGGAAGTTGGTTCCAGACCCTAGCCGCCCTGACCGTGAAGTAGCGCCTCCTGATATCTAACCTAAACCTACTCTCTGCCAGCTTGTGACCGTTATTCCTGGTCACTCCTGGCGGTGCTCAGGGGAACAGTGACTCCCTCAATGCCTGCTGATCCCCCCTGACTAGTTTGTAACAGGCCATGAGATCCCCCCTCAGCCTTCTCTTTTGGACGCTGAACAGGTTAAGGTCCCGTAGCCTCTCCTCATAAGGCCTGCCCTGCTGCTCCCTGATCATACAAGTGGCCCTCCTCTGGACCCTCTCCATGCTGTCCACATCCCTCTTGAAGTGTGGTGCCCAGAACTGGATGCATTACTCCAACTGTGGCCTGACCAGTGCCGCATAGAGGGGGAGGATCACCTCTTTGGACCTGCTCGAGATGCATCTGTGGATGCATGACGAGGTGCAGTTGGCCTTCCCAACTGCCTCACCACACTGCCGGCCATTGTCATCTTGGAGTGAATTATGACTCCAAGATCCTTTTCCGCCTCCGTGCTGACAAGAGGGGAGTTCCCCAGCCTCTAGGTGTGATGTCGGTTGTTCCTCCCGAGGTGCATCACCTTGCACTTGTCTGTGTTGAATCCCATTCTATTCTCATCTGCCCACCCTTGTAGCTTGTCTAGGTCTGATTGTAGCCTGTTGCTTCCTTCTAGTGTGCCCACATCCCCCCACATCTTAGTGTCATCAGCAAATTTGAACAGGGTGCTTTTTACCCCCTTGTACAAATCACTGATGAAGATGTTGAACAGTGCGGGCCCGAGGACCGAGCCCTGCGGAACCCCACTGCCCATGTCCTTCCAGGTTGAGAAGGACCCATCCAGTACCACCCTTTGGGTGCGGCCCTCCAGCCAATTGGTGACCCATTTGACTGTGTGGGTGTCTACACCACAGCCCCCCAGTTTCTTAATGAGAACGGGGTAAGAGCCAGTGTCGAAAGCCTTCCGGAAGTCCAGGAAGATTATATCCACTGCTACCCCCACGTCTAATGATCTGGTGATCTGATTGTAAAAGGCCACCAGGATGGTCTGACAGGACCTGCCACTGATGAACCCATGCTGGTTGCCCCTAAGCATGCAGTCCCCTGCTGGCCCTTCCTGGATGTGTGCCAGAATAATTTTCTTGAACAGCTTGCCTAGGATCGAGGTAAGACTAACCGGCCTATAGTTTCCTGGGTCCTCCTTCCTCCCTTTTTTGAAGATGGGAACTACGTTGGCCCTCTTCCAGTCCTCCGGCACTACTCCTGAGCACCGCGAGCACTTGTAAAGCCATGCCAGGGGTCCTCAAATGACCTCAGCCAATTCCTTTAGAACTCTAGGGTGGAGATCATCCAGACCAGCTGACTTGAATATGTCCAGCCCCTCCAGAAGCTCCCTAACTAAATCCTTGCTAACCCTTGGCCCAGGTGTGCCTCCCCCAGGGCCTGAGAGGGGCCCAGGAGGGAGGTGGCTGTTCTGGTCCCTACTTAGGAAGATGGAGGCAAAGAAATCGTTAAACATGTTAGCTTTGCTTTGTGGTGTGATGACCAAATTTCCCAACGCGTCCTGCGAGGGCCCCACATTACCCGGGACCTTCTTTTTACCCCCTACGTATTTAAAAAAGGACTTCTTATTGTCCTTAATCTGGGAAGTTAGTCCCAGTTCCATCTCTGCCTTGGCCTTCCTAACTACCCCCCTACATCCCTAAGCAACTGCAGAATAGTCATCCCTGGTGATGACCCTTTCTTTCCATTGGGTGTAAGCCTCCTTTTTAGCAAGGAGACATTCCCGAATGCTTTTGGTGAGCCACGGAGGCTTGTGTGCTCTCCTGTTCCCTTTGATCCTGGTTGGGATTACCTTCCTTTGAGCTTGGAGGATTGTCTCCTTAAGGAGCGACCACTCTCCTTGGACACCTGGCTCCCCTCCCCTCTGAGACATCAGCTCTTCTCCAACTATCCTCCTTAGCTCGTTGAAGTCTGCCCTCCTACAATCTAGGGCCACTGCCTTACTGCATGCCTTTGCCACCTTGCGCTGGATGATGAATTCAAACAGGCAATGATCGCTGTCGCCCAGGTGGTCAAGGACCCGCAGCCCCCTCACCAGGTCATCACCTGTGGCCAGCACTAGGTCCAACAAGGCATCTCCCCTGGTGGGGCTGTGCACCTCCTGGGTTAGATGGAGGTCCTGCACTCTGGCCAAGAACCTACGTGAGCGTTCAGAGCTGGCTGACTGTTCTTCCCAGCAGATGTCTGGGAAGTTCAGGTCCCCCATGACTACCACATCCTTAGCCTTCACTACCTCTGTTAGCTGACCCAAGAATTCCTGGTCAAGCTCTTCTCCTTGGTTGGGAGGTCTGTAGTAGACTCCCACCGTTAAGTGTCTTTCCCCTTGACTGCCTTGTACTCTAACTCAAAGCACTTCAGAGTGCCCCTCCCCTGACTCCTTGCTAATTGATGAGGATGTGTATTCCTCCTTAATGTAGAGTGCCACACCCTCACCTCTCTTTCCTATCCTGTCCCTCCTGTACAGCCTATAGCCCTTGACATTCACCGCCCAATCATGCATTGAGTCCCACCATGTTTCCGTGATCCCCACTAGTTAGCAGGATACATAAATAAATAATATAATAATAGACAGAGGTGTGAACAGACTGGCAGATGGACAATATGAAATAAAAAGAGATAGAACAACAAAGGAAAGAAAGAGAGAGAGAAAGAATTGCTTGCTCAAACTACTACTGCCATTTTTAATCATCAATACAATTGGCTTGGAGCAGTTTGGGGTGGGCTTCTATTTCCTTATAGTCATTCCAGTGACATTTTTTTAGTCATCCACCTGGCATGGCATTTAGGTGGTTTCAGCCCCCTTTTGGTAAGAGTGTCATGCGGAGTCGGGGGGGGGGGGGAGGGTCATACAGGGTCAGAAGAAATAACTAAGATCAGAGCCCAAGTGTAGGAGAGCCAGTAAGCCAGGTGTGTCTGGGGAACCCAGGGACCAAATATCTGGTTCTGACTACCTACGTCTGCTTCAGTGCTCAGTTGAGGAGGTAGCAGATTGGTTAAGGCCCCAGGTTCAAGGCTGCAGGCTGATAATAACCACCCCTCCAGTGATATCACCTAGGGGTGCTGGTCCTGGTTTTCTTTAGTGGGAAGGGGTGGTCCTCATGGAATTTTTGCACCAGATCCAGGGAAAGGATATATTCTGTGTGCCCCACAAGCATTCCTACACCCTGTATCCAATCAACTAGATAACTTAGTTATCCTTGCCTCCACCCTGACTAAAATGAGGCTAAAGGGGAATACCAAGACATTGTAGTTCAGGATCTGGGCGGGGGGCAGGGGAGAAGGACTTGGTAGTGGGCATCTACTACAGACCTCCTCACCAGGATGATGAGCTAGATGAGGTATTTTCCAAGCAGCTTTCAGATGCCATACAGGTGAGGGAGGCAGTGGTCATGGGGACCTAAATTACCCAGATATCAGCTGGGAGGAACATACAGCCAAAACAAGCCACTCAAGGAGGAAACTGTGTGCAGGACCTCCACCTAACCCAGATGGTGTCCAGTCCCACCAGGAGTAGACCCCTGCTAGACCTAGTCCTAGCAACAGGGGATGATCTCATGGGGTACCTGCAGGGTAACCCAGCTCTGAAAAGTGTTTTGCATTGTAATTTGTTCCCTCTCAGGATCAGGCCTGAGAGACTAGAGGCAGAGTATTTTTTTCATGAGGAATGTGCCCCCACAGATAGTTGGGTTTTGTTGGCTTTGATAAATCATGGCTTCAGTTCTGCTGATGAAGTTAGGTGATTGTTTAAATGTACAAACCACTTTTCAGAGCTGGGCCTATGAGTTCCACTTCATCAGCCTCATAGGTAGTAGGTACAGAAACTCATGGACTCAATATACACAGTGGAATTCTGGCACACTGTGACCTGGCAGACATTTACCTCTGCACTTTTACCTGCACTGCTACATCCCTTTTCCACCCTACCCCGCACCCCAGCCTGTCCCTCACCCTGACACCTCCATTTCCATTTTCACTAGCTGGCTTTCTAGCCTACATTGTGGGCCAGGCCAGCTTCTGGCTTCTTTCATAGATTTCATAGACATCAGGGCTGGAAGGGACTTCGGGAGATCATCGAGTCCAGCCCCCTGCCCAAAGGGCAGGAAGTCAGCTGGGGTCATAGGATCCCAGCAAGATAAGCATCCAATTTACTCTTGAAGGTGTTCAATGTAGGTGCTTGAACCACCTCCACTGGCAGACTGTTCCAGACCTTGGGGGCTCGGACAGTAAAGAAATTCTTCCTTATGTCCAGCCTGAAATGGTCTTGCAGGAGTTTGTGACCGTTCGACCTCGTCATCCCTTGGGGCGCTCTGGTGAACAAGCGTTCCCCCAGATCCTGGTGGTCACCCCTGATAAACTTATAGGTGGCCATCAGATCACCCCTGAGCCCACACTTTTCCAGGCTAAAGAGTCCCATGTCTCTCAGCCTATCATCGTAAGATCTGTTTTCCTGACCTCTGATCATGCGCGTGGTTCTCCTCTGGACTCTCTCAAGCTTCTCCACATCCTTTTTGAATTGTGGAGCCCAAAACTGGACACAGTACTCCAGCTGCGGCCTCACCAAGGCCGAGTACAAGGGGAGAATGACGTCGCGGGATTTGCTCGAGAAACATCTATGGATGCAAGCCAGCGTTTTGGTCGCTTTATTAGCCACAGCATCGCATTGGAGGCTCATGTTCATCTTGTGGTCAATGATGACCCCCAAGTCTCTTTCTTCTGTAGTGCTATCCAACGTAGCACTGCCGAGCCTATAAGGAAGCTGCAGGTTTTTCCTCCCAAGGTGGAGAACCTTGCATTTTTCGGTGTTAAACACCATCAGGTTCTCGTCTGCCCATTTGCTGAGCTTGTCCAGGTCAGCCTGGATCACCCGCCTATCTTCTGGCGTGGATGCTTTGCCCCAAAGTTTGGTGTCATCGGCAAACTTGGCCAGTCCACTCCTGATTCCAATGTCCACATCATTAATGAAGATGTTGAACAGTATGGGTCCAAGGACAGAGCCTTGAGGGACCCCACTGGTCACAGGGCACCACGATGAGTGACTGTCATCAACTACAACCCTCTGGGTCCAACTACGGAGCCAATTTCCCAGGCTGCAGATCGTGGTGGAGCCAAGGCCACAACTGGGTTCTCATGGGAGACTTCAACTACCCAGACATCTTGTGTAAAGAGCGCTCAGCTAAATCCAAGTGGTCCCAAAACTTTCTCTAGTGCGTGGATGAGGTCTATCTGATGCAGGGGGTCTATGGACCAATGAGAGGTAAAGCGCTGCTCGACCTGGTACCAACAACTGTGGACAACCTAATCAGTGACCTAATGATCAAAGGGAAGCTGGGTGACAGTAACCATGAGTTGATCACCTTCACCGTCTGCCAAAAAGCTGGCAAGTCAGTCAGCAATACAGAAATCCTCAACTTCAGGAAAGCTGACTTTGACAAGCTAAGGAGGCTTGTCAGTGAGACCCTAAGGGGCCACAACCCAAAGGGGAGGGAAGTTCAGGACGAGTGGTTGCTCCTGAAGGGAGCAATCCTGCATGCGCAAGCAAAGTCTATCTCGTCTTGGAGGAAAGGCAGCAAAAGGGCACAGCAACCCCCTTGGCTCCCCAGGGAACTAGTGGAGCTCCTGTGTCTTAAAAGGAAGACCTACAAAGAATGGAGGACTGGATCCACCCCCAAGGAGAAATACTCTGCACTGGTCTGGTCCTGCAGGGAGCGAACCAGGAAAGCCAGGGCTGCAACAGAACTCCAGCTAGCTACAAATATCAAGGACAATAAAAAGTCCTTTTTTAGATATGTGGGGAGCCAGGGGGAAAGCAAGGGCAACATTCGACCCCTGCTAAACCAGATGGGACAACTGACAACCGACGCCCAGGAAAAAGCAAACTTACTAAATGCGTACTTTGCATCAGTTTTTCACCAGTTCCATGGGATGCCCCTGCCCACTATGGGACAGGGAGGCCTGGGTGAGGGAGATTCCTTACCCTCCATCAATGCTAACCTCATGAAGGAACACCTTGAGAGGCTGGATACCTACAAGTCAGCTGGCCCTGACAGTTTATACCCCAGGGTACTCAAGGAGCTAGCTAGCATCATAGCTCAGCTGCTATCACAGATCTTTGAGAACTCCTGGTACTCTGGTGAAGTGCCTGAAGATTGGAAGAAGGCCAATGTGGTGCCTATCTTCAAGAAAGGGAGGAAAGTGGATCCAGCAAACTACAGGCCCATCAGCCTGACCTCCATCCTGGGGAAAATCCTAGAAAAGTTTATCAAAGAGACCATTCTTAACTGACTGGCTGTTAGCAATATCCTGAGGGATAGCCAGCATGGATTTGTTGTGGGTAAGTCTTGCTTGACCAATCTCATTTCCTTTTATGACCAGGTGACCTACCACCTGGACAAGGGACAAGAGATTAATGTCATGTATCTTGACTTGAAAAAAGCATTTGATCTGGTATCCCATGATCACCTCTTGGCAAAACTGGCTAACTACAGCCTTGAGCCCACCACGATTTGCTAGCTGGAGAATTGGCTCCGTAGCAGGACTTAGAGGGTGGTGGTTGATAGAAGTCAATTGTTGTGGTGCCCTGTGACCAGTGGGGTCCCTCAAGGCTCTGTCCTAGGGCCTATACTATTTACCATTTTCATTAATGATGTAGACATTGGTGTCAGAAGCGGACTGGCCAAGTTCGCCGATGACACCAAACTCTGGGGTAAAGCATCCACACCTGAGAACAGGAGGATGATCCAGGCAGACCTTGACAGGGTCAGCAAATGGGTGAATGAGGACCTGATGGTGTTTAACACCAAAAAATGCAAGGTTCTCCACCTTGGGAGGAGAAACCTACAGCATCCTTATAGGCTCAGCAGTGCTATGCTGGCTAGCACTACAGATGAAAGGGACTTGGGGGTCATGATTGACCACAAGATGAACATGAGCCAATGTGATGCTGCAGCTAGTAAGGCAAGCAAAATGCGGGCTTGCATCCGTAGATGCTTCTCAAGCAAATCCCAGGACGTCATTCTCCCCTTGTACTTGGCCTTGGTGAGGCCGCAGCTGGAGTACTGCATCTAGTTTTGGGCTTCACAATTCAAAAAGGATGTGGAGAAGCTTGAGAGAGTGCAGAGGAGAGCCACACACATGATCAGAGGTCAGGAAAACAGACCTTATGATGAGCGGCTGAGAGCCATGGGACTCTTCAGCCTGGAAAAGCGCAGGCTCAGGGGGGACCTGGTGGCCACCTATAAGTTTATCATGGGTGTTCACAAAGATTTCGGGGAAAGTCTGTTTACCAGAGCACCCCAAGAGATGACAAGTTTGAATGATCACAAACTCCTCCATGACTGTTACAGGCTAGACATAAGGAAGAACTTTTTTCCTGTCTGAGCCCCCAAGGTTTGGAATAGACTTCTGCTGGAGGTGGTTCAAGCACCCACTTTAAATGCTTCAAGAGACAATTGGATGTTTATCTTGCTGGGATCCTATGATCCCTGCTGACTTCCTGCCACTGGGGCAGGGGGCTAGACTTGATGATCTTCCAAGGTCCCTTCCAGCCCTAATGTCTATGAATCTATGAATCTATGAATACATCCTGTAGAATAAAGTTCCAAATCATTCACTTCAGCATATACTTAAGAAGGGCTCTGTGAAAATAAATATAGGAATATTTAAGCAAACGTTCTCTTATCCAACAAGGGAATGTAAGCATGAGAAATGTGTTCAGGTGTTGGTTACAAGCAATCTAGATTTGAAAACATGTCATGTCCATGGGGTTTCCAAAAGCTGAAGTACCCTAAAGCCACTGAAGTTCTGTGGGCCCTTTCCATTTCAGAAAGCTGAAATGTCACCAAGAAGCTTCACCAAGACCAGAAAAGTCAACAGGTGAGGCTCAATCAATATTTCCTCAGAACAGGAGCACCCCTCTTTCCTTTCACAGTGCTACACCACAGAGAGGAAATTAAAAAGAAGCACATCAGTTCTGGGAAAAGTTACATTTAAGACCCAGATGACTCAGCTTCCATAGACCTCAGGTCTTGAACCCAGACCTCTAATAGTTGCAGGTAAATGCATTTTCACCATGCTGCCCCTGGAGACTTGACCAAAAAGAAGCCCCAACTCAGCCTTGATCTGCCCACGGGGGTGGGCGGGGTGTCCCAATAGAGGACCAGATGACCTGGGTGGACCAATAGGAGGCCTGTGGCCTAACCGGAGGCCTTCTACAAGGTGCAGGGACTTTTCTCACCACTGTCAGGGTTGATTGAAGTGTTGGTGGCCAAACCTAGTGGCTTGTCCCAGAAGATTTGCAATGTAATTAAAGGGTAGAAAACAATAAAGAGAATATGTAGGAGAAAATGCAAGAATAATCTGAGATAATTGGGGTCAGCACAATAAGCATGGTCTTCTGTAAAGCATAAGGGGAGAGAGTTGGGAGAATTTGGAGAAGTGCTCCCGGGTGATCTTGCAACTATTTGGGGCACTCTTCCTCATAGGTGATGCATGGCAGGGCACGTGATCACCCTGATAGGCTGCCGCTTCCGCTGTTGCCAGCAGCACCTGTGGGAGCTTGCCAGCTCTGCCCACATCGTTGATACCAATGGTGGTGCCTGAGGGAGCTCTCCATGTCCAGCCCCGCCACTGACATCGATGGGGGCAGGTGTCCCACCCCAGACTTAGGAGGTACCAGTTGCCCATGCTTTTCCCAAACAATGCTAGCTGAGATCTCTGACCATGTCTGGGCCAGGTGTGAGTGGGAGTTAATATCTGGTTGGCACATGAAACCTGAAGAAAATGAAGACAAATTTAACCTAGATTAAATGTGTTATAAGGGAATCCATTGAAGGAGTTCAAAGAAGTAGTTCTGAATGCTAAGGCGACTTGAAGAGAAAATTTTGGCAGCAAAGACTACAGTAGGGCCAGGCTTTCTCATTCAATGCTATTGTAATTTTAAAATGTCCCCTTGTATAGTCAAAACTAACCATTTTTTTGGCATTTGACCTCACTAATGATTAGGTCAATGGGTATCAATTTGTTAGGCTAAAAGCAACCCTCAGAAAATGTTAGTTCTTAGTTTTTACTCCTTTGTTGATGAAAGAAAATGAATAGACCAATTCTTCTGGGTCAGAGAACTCAGAAAGGCTGTGACAGGTCATCATGTTTTTAACACTTTCAATATCTGTTTGAAAACTGGGTTTATCTTGTGAGTCATCTTTGCACACCTAACAGTGCTAATACTAAGTAGCACCCTACAACACCCCAGAAAGTTTCTTAAAGAGCCCCATGGTCCTCTGAGACCCTGTTAGAGAATCACTGGATAGGAAGTAAACTTTCTAAAGGGCAATCTCTTCAATTTGTGTGTACTAGATATTGAGTAGTAGAAATGGTTCGGAAGAGATTTACCATATACTAAGGACAAGAATATTACCACTTTGTATCACTCTGAGATGTACAAATTAAAAGTTACAGCACACCTGTCTGACCTAAGAGAATCCCATTTTATTGGAAAGTGAAGCACAGCCTCAGCTAGCATTCAACTGATGCAGTACAAGAAAAAAGACATACTTAAAACACTTGGGAAGGAAAGGTGTAGGTGACCTTTGGACCCTGGAAGTTGACTCCTTTGGTCTTCCATGTGTGCGATTGAAAAACATTTCCTTATTACTTTTCTATTTCTGTAGTTACAAGCTAGCTGTTATTTCTAAGAGTTTTTATTGCCTTATCAGGGGGTCTACATCAATGCAAAAGAAGGACAGGCAAAGACTGCAGACATTCTCTTTCAAGATCTGTGGTTCAATGGTGTTTCATCTCACTCATACCAGACAATTAAATCACAGCCCATCTTCCAATAGAAATGCTTGTGCTAGTTTATTTCATTATGAATAACTTTTGGCAGTGCAGTTGACCCAATAGCTCCTGTGATAAAGCATAAAGAAGAGAGGTCTAACAGGAGAAAAAACCAACTTAGAGAGCAGGTCTTAAAAATAGGTGTGGTTCTAGTTATACGTGATAAATTCACTCATGATGAGGTTCAAATGCTTCCTAGTAGGATTTTAAACCAAAGGTTCTTATCTCAGATGATATATACAAGTGCTCCAGGAAAAATATACTGCCGGTATTAATACTTTGACTATGACTACTTCTGTTGCTACTTCTGGCATAATGATGATAGAAAAATAATACATTATGATTACCACTACCACTAAGAGAAAGAGTGGCAACTTGAGGACACTTAGCCACCCTTCTGGTCTCCCTTTTCAGGCTGTTATCTGACAAATAGTATGGTGAATTAGGAAAAGGAAATGCTAGAAATATAAAAGAAAAAACAACATTTCTAAAATATAAGAAGCATAGCCATATGGAGCGGGGGGATAGTCCAAATAATCTTGTGAATCCTTCACCTGAAATAAATAGAGACTGGCATTTATTTTTAAATCAGAAATGTGCTACTGGGCTCAGAAAGACATTACTGTATGTGGTTCTGAAAGGCCTGTATCGTGTGATCAAAAGCCTGGTGTTAGCTTCATGCCTTGTAATCTCTGAATACAAAAATCAAAATGTAGTCAGGCAAAATCAACTCTTTGTATCACTTCTGCCCCATGGGGTGCACTGCATGTAAAGGCTGGTGTGATGTCAGTGAAGAGCTGTGTTCATTATGTGCCTTTCTGGTTTCCTCAACAAGTCCAATTTCTGAGAAAATGCCTGGCCCCAGTGATCTCTTAGGGCTTGTTTGACTTGTTTGTTCCTGAGAGTGTAGATGTAGGGGTTGAAGAGCTGGGTCACCACACAGTAGAGAAAGGAAACATTTTTGTCAAAATCCTGGCCCCCTCTCTGAGTTGGCCTGATGTACCTGAAGATGGAGCTGCAGTACAGTATTATAACTACCATGAGGTGAGAGGAGCAGGTAGAAAAGGCTTTCTTCCTGCCTGCAGAAGAGGGGATACGCAAAATGGTTGAAATGATGCAAATATAGGAGAAAATGGTTGCTGTTAAAGTATCCATTAAGATGATTACAACTGCAACTAACATCATGACTTCAATGAAGTACGTGTCCACACACGAGAGCTCAAGCAAGGGGGCAGTGTCACAGTAGAAGTGGTTTATGACATTTGGGCCACAAAAAGGCAACCGGACAATCTTAATGGTGGGGGGAAAAATCAAGAGGAACCCTGCCACCCAACAGCCCAGCACCAGCTGAACACAACACCTGCTGTTCATGAGAGAAGCGTAATGCAGGGGATGGCAGATGGCCACGTAGCGGTCAAAGGACATCATTGCCACATGGAAAAAAACACAGGTGCCCAAATAGAAGAATAGCAACAACTGCAAGAAACAACCAGGGAGGGATATGCCTTTGCTCCCTGTTAGGAGACTATAAAGGGCCCTGGGCATGAATGTGGAGGTGAAGGAAATCTCCAGAAGGGAGAAATTCCGGAGAAAAAAGTACATGGGTGCTTGGAGGCGGTGGTCAACCAAGGTGATGCTGATGACAGTGAAGTTTCCCAGCAGGATGAGGAGGAAGATGATGAGGAGAACCGTGAACAGGATCATCTCTAAATGCCGGTCACTGGTCAGTCCTAATAAAATGAACTCCTCGACTGCAGTACGGTTCATCACTTCCAGCTCACCTTAAAGAAATCAACTAAAATCTATTTGAAAAACTAGAAGCTTGTGTTTGTAAAAAGGTCACAAAAACAAGATATATAAATAAGAATCAAGTGTCTGGACGCAGGTTGTGAGAATAAGCAGGCTCAGATGTCCTACATGTTATTTTTGCACCATAAACCTTTGGCCAACGTAATTTTAAAAGAAAATCTCTTTAGGGCACCTGCAACTAAGCATATGGACCACAATAAAGAGACAGGTAGGCAAAAAGGGACACAGATAATTGCTACTGAAAGAAGCATGTGTGGATGCTTAGTTGTATTACAGAGAGACAGAAAGCAGTATTAAGCATAAAACTTTGAAAAAATGCTCCAGTTTTACTGCTTCTATAAATGGACTGGAAATTTTCAAACAGCAGACTTCCAAGATGACATTAATAAGTATTTTATTCTCTGCTTCAACTGATTTTTAATAGAAACAACGTTTCCTGTAAAACTTCACCCCATTCCTAATCAGGTCATCTGACAGTAATGATAATTAAGGAGGTAAAGATCAAACCAGCAGGGCTGTAGCTCAGTTGTGATGAGCACTGCTTCAGAAAGGATCAAGCCCCATACTCTAAGCTCTGTCCATTGGCCTTTCTCTATGTAACATTTAACATTCATTTGAGCAAGCTAATAACAGGTACGTTTCCACCCAAATCTGGTGGCAGGGGCAAAGGGCAGAACCTGGGACCCCTCCTTTACAGGGAATTGTTGGTCCAAGAAAAATTATTACAAAAAAACCTTGTCTCTCATAGATGTCCATCACAGACCATCATGGTTACACCAGCACTCCAGACCAATGACAATCCATTTCTGCCAGAGGTGGAAGTGGGATCCCAAAGATGCAGATACACCAACATTTATATTTAGACAGCTTATACAAGTGCCACTTATGTGGTTCAAATTAAAATGGGATTTGGCCTATTGTTTGTCTCATTCCGCCAAAATAATTCAAGGTGATCAAGGCATCTATTCAAATTCCTCAATTATTCTCACGACTTAATGTCCCAAACAAGTGAATAGGTGGTATTCATTGTAATAGTTACATTTATGGCTCATGTTAAAAAGGAAAAATCAACTTAATAACATGATACAACAGAAGAATATAATATAGAGTGCTTACAGAGTATGAGGATAATGAGTGACCTTCTTCAAAAGGAGATAAGTAACTAACACACTTTCAAGTCTTTAAAACCTTTCTTGGACAACTAAAATAAAGCACATCAAGCAGATTGGATACCTAAACAGAGAAACACAGAGACATACAGGAAAAAGAAAGAGAAGTAGAATGATGTCACAAAATATATCCTCATTTCTTGAACAGCTCTAGAAATAAACTTCTGCCTTCATTTCCATACTCTAAATATCCTACTTTTTAATCACCACTTCTTACTCTGTGCCAAAACTAGCTTAATCCCCAGGGAAACCCATATAAAGTCATATCTTCCATAAATTTGGATTTTAAAATTTCTTGCAGCAATCTGTAAATAACTTGACACACAACTACCCCAAAACAAAACAAACCCACCACCTATTTCGCCCCTTATCCATAATGAGGCTTCTTAGAACAACAGCAGCACTGCTCTATCTTCTCAGCTGAAATCAAAATGCAGCAGATACATTTCTTGTAAAAGTATTCCTACATGACATGTATCCAGGAAGCTCACAGTTAGCGTATACTACATATATTAGTAGGAACAGTACCTGAGTTGTCCTTCCCGCCACACCCTGTAACTTTCTCACTGTTATCTTCTGCTCCTCAGTCTGGCTATCACCTGAACAGGATCAGAAAAATCTGAATGAATCTAAAAATCAGAAATTTGGGGAGGAGGGAGAATGTTGGTGTATTCTGATAGGACCCAGAGCTTCCCTGCACTGGTGTAACTCTTACTACAAACAAAACCCTTGCAGTAATTATAAGAAATGGCCATTTCTTCAGGTCATAAACACTTCAAGCGTCACCCCTTAAGCCTCAGTCACAACATGTGATGATGGAAAGACGAAATACACGGAACACTAAACAAGCAATAGCCATTCTCCACACATGCCCCTTCTCCCAGATGTTACCAAATGAAAATGCTCTCATTAAGTGTGTGGGTCAGTGCCTCGCTACAGAACAAAACCACTTAAATGGCTTTGCTCCAAACAAATACCTCCCCTCCCTTTTTTCAGGTACTCCTTTATAAGTGCTGTGTTATGGAAGTTCTTTCTCCACCATTTGCTATGACCCCAGAGACCGATTAGCAACCAAGATTTCCTGGAGATTTTGGAATAAAGTAAATTAAAGCCACTGTGATTCCCCTTCAGAAGGCTTGGGAAATAGGCAAGACTTTTAAAAGCTTTTTTCCCCCCATATTATTTCAGAAAACATTTGCCATTTGTTTTTCTGAGTAAGGCCAATGGGCTTGTTCATTAATTTGCCTGAATGATCTGGGTTTCATACCTGGCTCTCTCACTGGGTTGCTCAGTGACAGCCTCTTCTGTCTCCATATCCAACTTCCACAGACTTGAGTTCAGTCACAAAGGTGCTCTCTATCCTCCTTCATGGTTGCCTTCTCATCCTCATCTAGAGAAACTCTCTCCTGGGTGGAATACAACATACATGAAAGTCTTCTTGGGCTTGTAACTTTCAGGCTTGTGGCACCAGATGCATGCAGGCCTCACAATTAGAAGAGATCAACAACCAGCTCCACAATACATATCTGCACATGGTTGCACTTCATTTTGGCATCAACTTTTCCAGTGACTAAAGTTATGACTTAGAGTTAATCCCTGACAGGAGACTGAGGGAATTGGGAATTGGGAGAAGATCCCTCACTTGGGAAGCAGCTGGTTAGTAGGGCTGTAGGAAGCTTTGGGTGCTGATTCGATTTGGAGGAGATTCAGCCCAATTCGGCAGCCAAACCTCCAAATCTGAATCAAATCAGGAGACCAATGTAAAGGTTTGAATTGATTCAAAGCTCTTCAAATTGATTCAGAAAAGATTCAGAGAGTTTTGGTGATTTGGGCAGTCCCTACTCGCTGCAGCAGGGAGATGGACTTAGACTCCGTGCTGGTAAGTAGGGGGCGGAGGAGGCGAGGCATGATGGAGCCCTCCATTCAGTAGAGGAAAGTGGGGGGCAGTGGGTATCACCCCCCCCGACCTTGCAGCAGCCGGTGAGTGGGAGCTTTTATTTTCAAATATCTAGGAGCTGGGCCTGGGCGGGGCTGGAAGAGCAGGCAGAGGTGTGGCCTGTGCGATTTGGAGATTCAGCTGTTTTGGCAGCAGCCAAATCTCCGAAACAGATTCAGCCGAATCAATTCAGGACAGTGATTCAAATCACTAGATCGAATCGCTGTCCCCCAAATTGGCTGAATCCGAATCTGAAGTGAATACTAGCCCCTTCACACAGGTCTACTGGCTAGCTAGCTAGCAGGAGATAAAGGGTATGCAGAAATTGCCTACTGCTCCACAAATAAAATTTGTAGTTTAGTTCTTCTCGTTCATGTATATGTCTGTGTTTCTTGAAATGGGTGATCACACACTTTCTGAATGCACAAGGGTGTGAGATGTGTTGGTTACAGGAGGTAGCCTTGTTCCCCTGTGTAAATGCAAAACCGAGGTGGCTATGAGAGTAGGTCCCTCGCTCACTGGCCAGAGCCCCAAACTGACTGTTGCTGCAGGCCTAACAAATGCCCTGACAGTTAGGAACTGGCAAGAGGGTGGCAAGTGGGCATAGCATAGGACAGATGGATCTCCTTTACCTAGCAGCTCACTGGGTGAGAGCTCATAACAGAGGTATGACCAGAGGAGGGATGAGTGGGATCACAAAGAGGCATTATGTCTGGAGGCAGGACCCAACATTGGTGAACTCACGATGCTGACTACTATCATATGTCTAATGGTACATGTGATGCCTGCTCATAAAGTCATGGAGGGGCACCAAGAGAGTGAAATGGGTGGGGTAGGATACCTCCCTGCAGCAGGCCAAAGGGGTAGCACCTGGAATATGCCCCTTGCCAGTACTGCAGTATGCAGACCCAGTCACTCAGCACCTCACAATGCCAGAGGAGGCCAGTGTACATTCCCCTAGTCCAAATGCATGGTCTAAGCCAGGGGAAGTAGCTGTCTCCTGCTGGGTAGCACATCAAGGCTGAATGTGCACCACCATGAGGTGTAAGGGCATTTCCTGGTCTGCTATCTGGATTTCCTTCACCCAGACATCCCTCAAGAGTCCCACACAGCTGCCTAGCCAGCTACTGAGGGACCCTGAGGGCTCTGTTTGGTTGGGTCCCCTCTTCTCCCCATTCCAGCTGCTGACTGCAACTGTCCTTACCCCAGTGGTCAGCAACCAGTGGATCTCAATCCACTGGTAGATCTTGGAGCCTCTCGTGGTAGATCTCAGAGCTTCTTGGAGTCAGTCCAAGGCTGGGGTGGGGGGCTGAGTACCTCTTTCTCAGGCTGAAGAATCCCAGGTCCCTCAGCCTTTCCTCATATGGCTTGCTGTGCAAGTTTCTGATCATATTATGTCCCACGTGACACAAGTTTTGCTTTCAGGAATTTGGGGTGCAGTTTCTCCTAACCCCCTGCACCTATCTCCTTGAAAACTTGGCAAGCTTCGTGCCCTCACAAGGGGTACCGTTCCTGCAAGTTTCATCCAAATCTGGCCAGTAATAACAAAGTTAAAGGCTGTTGTATCCTTCCCCATTATAGTCTGTGAGCAAAACGTCAACACAGTGTCAAAATGGCAAAACATTTTGACTTGCCTTGTTTTGTTTTGAGGATGTTTCGACCCTATCTGTTCCATTTCAATTTTACTGTTTCAACCTTGAAACAGGTTGAAATAGTGTTGAAGCAAAACTGGTGGCCAAAGTTTGCACAGCCCTAGTCTCTTCCACCCCATCTCAAAACCAATCACCATGTAATTGTTGTGTGTATCATTAGGCTATAACAATGAGCATTCCATTATATTGAAATGCTTACATATTAGGAAGATTTTTTTTTCCCCCAGAACACATTCTGGTTTCATGTTCTGCTTGCTGTTCAGTGTACAAGACTTCCTGTGGATTGAATCAAGTATATTTTGTACAGCTAAGTTTTAAGTATTCAGATTTTTCGGCTCACATTTTTTTCATCACTTCAACTAAAGTAACTCAAAGTCAGTGGTGATGTTATATAGTTTCCAGTTCTAGTTTCAGATCACTGCTGGTAATAACCAAGCAGTGGTGGTATTTACACATCTGAAGATGTGGCCATTTCAGGAAATCCCAAAATGTGTGTTACATTGCACAATATTGTAGGTCTTCAGCATTTTAGACTCCCCCCACTCAAGTCCTACAACTAAGTCAGATCCTGTTATGATGAAACTGTAGAAACACAGCTCAAACTAAACAAACAATAGACCCTCTTCCACAGCAGCTACAGAACTGAAATGTTCTCATGTAGATGTGTGGACTGATGCCTCAATACAGAATATAGAAAAATGTAGGTGGTTCTTCTCAGCAAATAACTTTTCCTTGCTTAGGTTCCTATTAATAAGAATTGTGTTCTGCAAGTGCCTCCATCCCATGAAAGGGGGTGAGGATACACCAGGGTGAGTGTGATGATGACAAGGTTACCTATTACAGTCAAGCTGAAGGTCATGAAGAGGAAGACCTTTAAATGGTGATCATTGGTGAGTCCCAGAAGAATGACCTCCTTCATGGTGGGGCGATTCATCATTTAAGGCTTACCTTTAGAAAGCATATATAAAATATCCTCTTAGACATAAAAATCTGTAGCTGAAGGACAAAGCCTTTTGCAGACTGGAGCATAAAAAGAAAAATAAAAAAATATTTTTAGAGTTTTGTATCAAATACTTTTAAAATACATTTGCTGTAACTTGTTACTATGACCTAGCAAATACAGAATCCCAGGTGAAGGAAATAGACAGAATTCATGAGGAGAGAGGTGGACAGATTCCCAGGGAGTAAATCACTAACACCTGATCCCACCCAAGTAATTGCCCATCTTCCTCCATGCTGAAAAAAACGGAATGGCTGTGGCTTCTCCTAGACTCTTAGATGAATAGGAAACAGCAACATTGATGCTCTTGAGGCATCCAAATAGAGAGCAGAGTAAATTAGCTCAGATAAGCTCCATACTCCTGCAACTTGTGTAGAACTCGTACCTGAAATGGTTATCTGTAGCTGGGTTGGATATTTTTTGCTCTGCATTGAAGTCTGTGATGGATAAATATACCTTATAGAGATGTCATTTGGTTGATTGTAACAGTAAAGTGAGCAGGAGGTTTTCAGGCCTCTTCCCAGCATTATTTTAGACTGTTAGCACAGTCAGGTATATGTTTGGTGTGTCAATTTTAATGAGTTTCAGGTTTGGATGATTTCCCTTGCATGATTCCTGGCTTCTTCCCTTTTCCCCTCAGTGCTGGCTGCCTTCAATGCATTAAATGAGGACACATACTGGATGGCTCACTTCAGTGTCTGAGGGACAGAGTTCCAAGACTGACCCAGAGAAGGTCAAAATGAAGAGGGAGAATTCTATTGAATCCAGCCAACTTGATTCAGTGCCACAAAGTTTCTGTACCTAGAAGGCTGATGAAGTGAAGTTCATAGGCCCAGCTGTGAAAAGTGATTTGTAAATTCAACCAAGAACCGAACCTTGCTAACCTAACTTCATCACAAGGAGCTTCACTTCATCAGCCTCCTAGGTAGTAGGTACAGAACCCCGTGAACTCAATACAGACAGTGGAGTTCTGACACACTGCAACCTGTCAGACATCTGAGTCCCCAGGTACCTCTGCACTTTTACCTGCGCTGCTACATCCCCCTCTTCCCCATCACCCCAGCCTGTCCCTCACCCCCTGACACATCCATTTCCATTTTCACTGACTGGCTTTCTTGCCTGCATTGCATGCCAGCCTCTGGGTTCTTAACTATACCTTCCATTCAGGAACAGCACAAAGACACACCAACTGCAGATGCTTCCTCAGCCTGATGAAGGGGTTTTCAACCCAAAAGCTTGCTAAGATATATTTCTCTAACTACTCTTTTTTTTTTTTAATAATAAAGAGATGAACATAAAAACACAACCCATCACACACACCTCAAGTAATGCATCATTTATATATCCAAAACAACATCTCTATTTCTTCCATTCAGTTCTTTTATCAAAATTCTTATTTCAGTAACCATAAGCCATTTAACCCCATGATACAATCAAAGAAAACCCCTCTCTGTAAAATCAAAACACAACCACTCACTGTCCCGGCTTTCTCTAACTATCCAGTGGGTCTACTAAAAGATACCAGTTTGACACAAAGGACCTCGTCTGCTATTGCCATGTCCTTAGACCAACAACCCTACCACCTGTCCCCAGTCAGCTGACCAGGACGCAGGGCCTTGGGCACATCTAAGCCCCAGGGCTGGGGCTGGCAGGGAGAGTTCTATGGCAGCTGCTGGAGAAGAAGCTCCTGCAGGAGAGGAAAAAACGGCTGTAGTCTGTGACAGTTTGGCTGCCTGAGAAGCCACTGGTGCTGCTGTGCTGCAGTGCACTGCAGTACTTACCTGTTGTTATTTAAAGTGGTGAATCAGGCTGAGGCTGTAGAGGAGGCTTATTGGATCACATTACCATGTCATGTAGAGGCCCCAGTACCAGTGAGGGCACACCTTTAACACATACACACACAGTCACACAGTGACGGTGCACCTTAACACACACGCTGGAGAAGTAGCTCCTGCAGGAGAGGAAAGAATGGCTCTTCCACACTTTGGCTGCCTGAGATGCTTCTGATGCTACTGTGCTGCTGTTCACTACATTATTTTATACTTGCTGTCATTTAAAGTGGTGGACCAGGCTGAGGCTGTAGGGGAGGAGGAGATGTCATTGGGGCACACTACCATGTCATGTAGATGCCCCGGCACCAGTGATGGCACACCTTAACACACACACAGTGTCACCCACCCCTGTCACGAGTTTTGTTTCTCAGCAGCCTAAGGTGCGGTTTCCCAGAAGTCCCTGCACCTATCTCCTTGAAAACTGGAAGGCTTCATTCCCTCAGAAGGGGCTACCATCCCTGCAAGTTTAATCTGAATCAGCCAAAAAATGACAAAGTATAAGTTTTTCAGTGATTCCCCAATATACTTTATGGCCAAATCTTCAAATCTGTGCCAAATCTTCTGAAGCCGATTTGGCCAAATCAATTCAGAAAGCGATCCGAATCTCCAAATCAAATCATAGGCCTACAAATCAGTCAAATCGAAATCTGAATCAAATACTTCCCTATTCACACAGGCCTATAAGATAAGTCACCAAAAGATAAAATATAAAACTCAAGAGTAATTGATAAAACAGTTCCCCAAAATTTAACCCCAGGTGCTAAAAGCCTGGCCAAATAAAAAGGACGATGTACAGGTTTGGTCTGTGATGGGCAGTCAGAAGATCACCTGTTCAGTGACTTGCCCCACAAAGCGGCAGCTGGAGGCAGGGAATCAGCATCCTGAGATTATTTTTCAGTAAGGACCAGACAATGGCTAGTTTTAGAACATCTGGCATTGTGTCCTTCCAAAGGGAGGTCATTCTAGAGGAACAGGATACATTGCTCTAGGTACTCTACTACCAGCATCTGAGCCAGTGGTTTGAAAGCCAGCTTGACTTTGGCTTTAGTATGCCAGTCACTTCTAAACATCCCCAATATTCGAGGGAAAGTGGTATTTTGAATACCTTTCTGATTTGAGTATTTTGGAGAATAGTTCTTCTATGTTTTGTTGCACAGCCTAGAGCTACGTCTTCTCTTCTCTGGTCCTGCTTCCCTTCTTGTTTTCTTACTTCATATGGCCCTTGACATCAGGGAGGATGGCAAAATGGGCCTGGGAGGGGAGTAAAGAAAAGGGTGCCTTATTCCAGGGCTCATTCAATGGGTATAGACATTAGCAAGAATGAACCTTCGTTCGTTAGAAGGGTTCTTGCCCTTCTATCAAAGGTTTTTACTAGTGGGTGCGGCTACACATTGTGCTATGTTGATGTTCTTACTTCACTGTGCTTTAGTACTACCTTTTGGATGATATAGGGTAACGTGTAGACATGCCAAGTGATTCTTTAATGCAAAACACTCTTTTGGAGAAGAGGCCAAGGTTTTCCACTTCAGTGGGCCACAGCACAAGACTCATTCTTTCAGGTTTTCCTGGTCAACTCAAGACTGGTTCACTCTTCTCTCCCCAAGTCCAAGCAAAACTCAAGGGATGAAGGCAGCTCTCAGATCTACTTGTCCAATGGGCTGATATTTAGGATAATTTCTACACTTCCTCAAGTGGCCATGAAGAATACCCAGAATTTAACCCTCATTTCTTGAGTCCTACTCCAGGATTTGACCCCAAAGCCACCTCTTCTCCCAAGGCACTTCATTGTAGCCAGGTTTCTTGCTGCTTCTCGCAGTCCTGCCATGAAAAGAAAGGAAAGGGGAAACGGTGACCAAACTCATCTGTTTGTCCATGATGAGAAAAGAAACTGCACTTGGTGCTATCCTGTCCCAAACTTTCTGAGGGGAAAAAAAGGAGCAGAAGTGTTTATGTGAGCATCTTCCAGAGGGATAATTAACTAATTAGTCTCAGGGGTCTGAGCATGGCAGAGACAAAAGAATCCCATGCACCAGAACTTTTATAAATGAGAAGTGAAGGAAAAAAAAAAAAGGATGGATGATTTGTCCATAGGGATGTCCCTATGTTCTGCTATATTCAATGCTGGTTTTATTTCTTTATATTGTGTTTTCACTGTACTTCAGACTTTCCCTCACCAGTCAGATGCTGAAGACTGGGGCATTGTTTCTGGGATGTCAGTTTGAAGTGATTGTGTTTTGAAGAATCTTAAGGAGAGACTTGTTGGTTTTTCGGATCATTGCTTTGCTTGCAGTTCCAATTAGCACTTCATTTTAGAGTCTGGAAATCACTGTCTCAGGCAGATCTGATTTCAACTCCTCTCTCTATTTCTGTGTGTAAAATGAGACAAAACCAAAAGGAAAAAAATAACATGATAGAGATGCATAAGGAAGGGAAGGCTAAGATGGGAATGAGAATATTTTCAGAACTGCGATAATCATTCTTAAGTATGACGGCTGCAGTGAGTCTGGAGAAGCAGTGAGCAGGCAGATGGACTAGATGATTTTGTGAAATCCCTTCCAGCTCTACTTTCCTATGCTGTAAGGAGGGCACTGGGGCACCTTTCCAGATTTTTTTTTTAAGGGCATGATGAGAGTAAGGTTTTCTCACCTGAGAGAGAGAAATCCATTCCTATAGGAAACCTTGAAAGAAACAGTTAAGAAAAAAAGAATCCAGCATCCAAAGCTGACTGGGAGGAACCCCATGATTGCTGGTTCCTACCCTACCTCATAGATTACCGAGGTCAGGCTCAGGATGGCTAGTAATGAGGATCATGGGACCGTCCTGTCCTGTCCTGTGGAATTAATATCTGGGAGAAATATGGTGAGAAGCAGATTTTTCCAGGGAGGGAAGGGTTTGCGGAGATGCATGGAAAGAACTGAAGCTGTTCTACATCCTGTTTACAGATTGGACATTTAAGAAACATCTGTGTCTTGGTCCCTATACAACGCTACATTTGTAAGTAGTAGTATTGCTTTGTGGCACTGAATCAAGTTGGCTGGGTTCAATAAGATTCTGTCTCTTCATTTTCACTTCCTCTGGGTCACTCTTACAACACTGCCCCTCAGACACTGAAGTGAGCCATCCAATATATGTTCTCTTTCAGTGTATTGAAGGCATTGCGGGGAAAAAGAGAAGAAGCCACGAATTATGCAAGGGAAATTATGAAAGGGAAAGAGGACCCGGGAAATTACAGGCCAGTTAGTCTTACCTCAATCCCGGGTAAGCTCTTTGAAAAAATTATCCTGGCACACATCCAGGAGGGTCTTGCGGGGGAATGCATGCTCAGGGGCAACCAACATGGGTTCATCAGTGGCAGGTCTTGTCAGACCAACCTGGTGGCCTTTTACGATCAGGTCACCAAATCATTAGACGCAGGGGTTGCTGTGGATGTAGTCTTTCTGGACTACCGGAAGGCTTTCGACACTGTCTCTCACCCTGTCCTCATCAAAAAGCTGGGAGACTGTGGTGTCGATGCCCACACAGTCAAATGGGTCGCTAACTGGTTGGAGGGCCGCACCCAGAGGGTGGTAGTGGATGGGTTCTTCTCGACCTGGAAGGATGTGGGCAGTGGGGTTCCACAGGGCTCGGTCCTCGGGCCCGCACTGTTCAACATCTTCATGAGTGACTTGGATGAGGGGGTAGAAAGCACCCTGTTCAAGTTTGCTGATGACACTAAGATGTGGGGGGATGTGGGTGCACTAGAAGGGTGCAATAGGCTACAAGCTGACCTTGACAGGTTGCAGCGGTGGGCGGATGAGAATAGGATGGGGTTTAACACTGATAAGTGCAAGGTGTTGCACATGGGGAGGAAGAACCGGCACCACACTTACAGGTTGGGGAACTCCCCTCTTGCCAGCACGGAGACGGAAAAGGATCTTGGAGTCATCATTGACTCCACGATGAACATGGGCCAGCAGTGTGGGGAGGCAGTCAAGAAGGCCAACCGTACCCTGTCATGCATCCACAGATGCATCTCGAGCAGGTCCAGGGAGGTGATCCTCCCCCTCTATGCGGCACTGGTCAGGCCGCAGCTGGAGTACTGCATCCAGTTCTGGGCGCCACACTTCAAGAGGGACGTGGACGATATGGAAAGAGTCCAGAGGAGAGCCACTCGTATGATCAGGGGTCAGCAGGGCAGGCCTTATGAGGAGAGGCTACGGGACCTGAACCTGTTTAGCCTCCACAAGAGAAGGTTAAGGGGGACCTTGTGGCCTGCTACAAACTGGTCAGGGGGGATCAGCAGGTATTGGGGGAGTCCCTGTTCCCCCGTGTGCTGCCAGGAGTGACCAGGAATAACGGTCACAAGCTGGCGGAGGGTAGGTTTAGATTAGATATTAGGAGGCGCTACTTCACAGTCAGGGCGGCTAGGGCCTGGAACCGGCTTCCAGGGGAAGTGGTGCAGGCTCCTAGCCTGGGGATTTTTAAAAGGAAGTTAGATGAGCACCTTGCCGGGGTCATCTGACCCCGGTGCTCTTTCCTGCCAAGGCAGGGGGTCAGACTAGATGATCTACCTAGGTCCCTTCCGACTCTAGCTACTATGAAACTATGAAACTATGAAATCATCAAAACCTGAAACTCATCAACACTGATATACCAGACATCCACCTAAGTGTACCAAGAGTTTAAAGTAAATCTGAAAACCTCTCTTTCAAATGACAGTTATCTAAGGTACATTTGTCCATCACAGACTTCAGTGCCATACAAAAGTAGCCAACCTAGCTACACAGGACTGTTTCAGGTATGAGTTCCAGACAAGTTGGAGGAGCATGGAGATCACGGGGGCTCATTTACTCTGCTCTCTATTTGAATGCCTCAGAAGTGTCAACTTTGCTGCTGCTATGCATCCAAGTACTGGGGAGAAGCCACAGCCATTCCATTTTTTTCAGCACTGTGGCATCTGGTATGAGATAGCAGCATGGAAGCTATTACTTGGGTAGGATCAGGTGTCAGTGATTCATTCCTTGGGAATCTGTCTTTCTGATTCTCTCTTCTTGAATTCTGTCTCTCCCCTTCATGTGGGCTGCTGTTTGGTAGGTCATAGTAACAAGTTATGACAAATAGTTTTGAAAAGTACTGAACCAAACTCGTTCTGAAAACCATTTTTCTATGGATTGTTATGCCCCAGTGTGCAAAGAGCTTTGTCCTTATGCCACAATTTTATGTCTAAGAGTGTATTTTTAATATGCTTTCTCAAGGTGTGCCTTAAATGATGAATCGTACCACTGTGAGAGAGTTTGTCCTTCTGGGGCTCACCAATGACCACCGCTTGCAGGTCTTCCTCTTCCTGTTTCTTTTAATGACTTTCCTCTTGACTGTAATAGGCAACTTTGTCATCATCACAATCACGCTGGTGGATCGTCGCCTCCATACTGCCATGTACTTCTTCCTCAGGAACTTCGCGCTCTTGGAAATCTTCTTTTCCTCCACCATCATGCCCAGGTTTCTCTACAGTCTCCTGAAGAGTGCGAAAGCAATTTCCTTTGCCAGCTGTTTGCTTCAGAATTTTTTCTTTTTCTTTCTGGGCACTTGTGTGTTTTTCCATGTGGCTATGATGTCCTTTGACCGCTATATGGCCATTTGCTACCCCCTGCAATATGCCACCATCATGAACAGCAGAGCCTGTCTCCTACTGGTGCTGGGCTGCTGGGTAGTGAGTTTTGTAATGATGTTTCCTCCAGGCGTTATTTTTGCCCAGTTGCCATTTTGTGGTCCCAATGTTATAAATCATTTCTATTGTGATGCTCCCCCACTGCTCCAACTTGTTTGTGCAGACACAAGAAATATGGAATTAATGTGCATCATTACAGCTGTCATTACCCTACTCAGTACTTTAACAGTGATCATTGTTTCCTACAGCCGTATCATTTCTACCATTCTGCATATGCCCTCTTCCACCAGCAGAAAAAGAGCCTTTTCCACCTGCTCTGCTCACCTCATGGTGGTTGTCATTTTGTATGGCACCTCTATCTTCAGGTACATTCGACCAACTCAGCAGGGTGGCCAGAAGTTTGACAAAACCATTTCACTTTTTTATACGGTGGTGACCCAAGTCTTTAATCCTTACATCTACTCACTGAGGAACAAGCAGGTGAAAGGGGCCCTGAAAGATGCCTGGAATAGGAAGTTTTCTAAAATGCAGTTTGCATAAGGTAAGAGGATTCAACACTGCAGGATTGGAGTCCACCTGAACTGTCACTGCCACCATGGAAAATTTTACATTAGATGAATATGGGACTTGCGTTATCTTCTTTATTGCAAATAATTGGAATCTGTATATCTAGTTTTATATATTCATAGACATTATGAAGACAAAAACATGAAACCATTCATTCTGAGTTCTGGTATAATATAGGCCATCTAGTATGCCCCATTTACTCCAGCATTGTGGCAAAATATTTTTGCCTTGTGAAAGGGCTTCTCCCATAAATGCATCTGATTTTCAGAGGGGTTATATAATCACACCCAGCTTTGTTTTGCTCTAGGTACTCTACTACCAGCATCTGAGCCAGTGGTTTGAAAGCCAGCTTGACTTTGGCTTTAGTATGCCAGTCACTTCTAAACATCCCCAATATTCGAGGGAAAGTGGTATTTTGAATACCTTTCTGATTTGAGTATTTTGGAGAATAGTTCTTCTATGTTTTGTTGCACAGCCTAGAGCTACGTCTTCTCTTCTCTGGTCCTGCTTCCCTTCTTGTTTTCTTACTTCATATGGCCCCTGACATCAGGGAGGATGGCAAAATGGGCCTGGGAGGGGAGTAAAGAAAAGGGTGCCTTATTCCAGGGCTCATTCAATGGGTATAGACATTAGCAAGAATGAACCTTCGTTCGTTAGAAGGGTTCTTGCCCTTCTATCAAAGGTTTTTACTAGTGGGTGCGGCTACACATTGTGCTATGTTGATGTTCTTACTTCACTGTGCTTTAGTACTACCTTTTGGATGATATAGGGTAACGTGTAGACATGCCAAGTGATTCTTTAATGCAAAACACTCTTTTGGAGAAGAGGCCAAGGTTTTCCACTTCAGTGGGCCACAGCACAAGACTCATTCTTTCAGGTTTTCCTGGTCAACTCAAGACTGGTTCACTCTTCTCTCCCCAAGTCCAAGCAAAACTCAAGGGATGAAGGCAGCTCTCAGATCTACTTGTCCAATGGGCTGATATTTAGGATAATTTCTACACTTCCTCAAGTGGGAGGGGGAATCGCTTTCCTGAGTGCGACAAATATCTTCTGGACAAGAAGACCCTAAGTTCTAAAACATTTAGTGGACAGAAAAAGACTAAGCTTCTATGTATTGGTAACTAATCTTGTTCAGATTAGGGCAGTAACAGTTGCAAAAGGTTCCTCTTATATTTTTTCAGCTTTTGATTGCTGAAATTGCCTACATTTTAAAGCTATCGCCATGCAACAGCAGCAGCAAGGAAATCAATATGATTATCTGTTCTTCGTAATTTATTATTATATAGTTTCTTGGTAAAACAAGTAGTTCTAGGCTTAAAGTATGTTCGTCCTACTGGTTATGATGCTTCTTATGCATGTCTTTTTAAAAAAAAGCACACTAAAAAACTGAAAATGGCACACTGCATTAACAGCTCACCCCCCAGGAATGATGTATGGCTATGTAAGTGGCATTCTACACACTCTAACTGTGCTATTGAAATGGTAAGTATGTATTATACCTGGATATATTGTAAATAAATAGCATAAATAAGCTACTGAAAATAAATTGTCTGCATGGTTTAAACCACTGTGATTATTATCATGTTCTTGTCTTTGTATACCTGTACATATTTCTATTAATATATTAGTCTATAAAGTTTCACTGCTGCCCCCACAGTGGAAGGCGTTGGTTGCAACAGAAATTAAGTGCCAGGCCCAAGGTGTTCTCACTTCACAAATGGGACATGGGACTGGCAAAGTGGGTAGAGCACCATATTCAGTTGCAAGGTACTTGGCTGTTCCGGGAGCAATCAAGAAGGATAGGACTCAGCGAAATGGACTATGTGAGGAAACACTTACAGGATCTGATGAATTATGGAATCATCACAGAGTCCAGAAGCCCTTATGCTTCCCCAATAGTGGTTGTGAGGAAGAAGACAGGTAAAATCAGAGTGTGCATCGACTACCATACTCTAAATCATAGAAAAATTGCCAGTCAATACACTGTGCCTCATGTGCAAGATGCCCTACTAGGGAGCCAGTGGTTTCGTGTACTGCCTACTAGAGAGCCAGTGGTTTTCCTTGTTAGATCCATGCAGCAAGTATTATCAGATTCCTCTTCAGCAAGAGGATAAGGAAAAAACAGCTTTTATTTGCCCTTTGGGGTTTTATCAATTTGAGAGGATGCCACAAGGAATCTCGGGAGCCCCATCCACTTTCCAACAGTTGATGGAGAATGTGGTGGGAGATATGAACATGACACAATTCCTTGTTTATTTAGATGATATTATGGTGTTTGGCAAAACCCTTGAAGAGCATGAGGAAAGACTGATAAAAGTGCTAGACAGACTAGAAACTGTGGGCCTCAAGCTGGCACTGGACACGTAAATTTTGATAAACCTTTGTCAAGTATGCGGGTCATGTAGTTTCCCAAGAAGGAATCAGCACCAACCCTGACAAAATACAGGCAGTGTTTACATGGCTGAGGCCCCAGAACTACCAAGATCTCAAAAGGTTCCTTGGTTTTACTGGTTACTCTTACAGACTTGTCCAAGACTATGCTGTATAAGCAAGGCTGCTAAATGGACTAACACAAGGCTACCAGACAGGGAGACACCAGCATCTTGGCAAGAAACCCTGACCTCAGGTGGCACTCCCCTCCAAGACAGTTCTGCACCATCCATTGGAATTGTTTGGGTGTCGTGGGACTGAACGGTGTGAGAAGGCTTTCTGAGCCCTGATGACACAGCTTAACTGAGTGCCTGTGGTGGCCTACACTGATGTAGCTAATCCCTATGTGTTACACATGGATGCCAGGCTTGACAATCTGGGGGCAGTTCGTTATCAAGTATAGACTGTGCATAGACTTTCTGTCCATTGAAGCGGACTGCCACAACGTGGGTTATATCTTGGTGGTAAAGGACCATTTTACATGTTATGCACAGGCCTACCAAACATGAGATCAGAAGGCTTCCACTGTGGTCAAGGTTTTGTGTGACAAATACTTTTCTGTGTATGGCTTCCCTGCTCGAATCCATTCAGATCAGGGGAGGGCCTTCGACAGCTGCCTGCTGTGGGAAGTATTACAGCTTGCTGGGATTCAGAACTCACGGGCCACACCCCGACACCCACAAGGAGACCCACAGCCAAAAAGGTTTAACAGGACCTTGCTCAATATGTTGGGAACGCTTTGCCCAGAGCAGAAAGCTCACTGGAGCCAACACACTGGGTTTTTTTGTGCATGTATATAATGTCACCAAGAATGATGCTACTGGGGTTAGTCCCTACCTACTGATGTTTGGGTGACAATCCCGCCTACCCATCAATTTCATAGATTTCATAGTCATAAGGGCTGGAAGGGAACTCAGAATATCGAGTCCAGTGCTCTCCCCGAAGGGCAGGAAGTCAGCTGGGGTCATAGGATCCCAGCACAATAAGCATCCAATTTACTCTTGAAAGTGTTCATAGAATCATAGAAGTAGGGTCGGAAGGGACCTTGTAGATCTTCAAGTCCGACCCCTGCCTGGGCAGGAGAAAAACTTGGCTCAAATGACTCCAGCCAGGTAGGCATCAAGCCTCTTCTTAAAGACCCCCAGGGTAGGAGCCAGCACCACTTCCCTTGGAAGTTGGTTCCATATCCTAGCCACCCTGACTGTGAAGTAGTTCTTATGGATATCTAATCTAAACCTACTCTCCAACAACTTATGGCCATTATTCCTTGTTATGCCAAGGGGTGCTAGTGGAAACAAAGTCTCTCCCAAACCCTTCTGGTCTCCCCTAGTGAGTTTATAGATTGTCACCAGGTCCCCCCTCAGCCTTCTCTTAAGAAGGCTGAACAGGTTCAGGTCCCACAGTTTCTCATTGTAGGGTCTGCCCTGTTGTCCCCGAATCATGCAGGTGGCCCTCCTCTGGACCCTCTCAATGTTGTCCACAACCCTCCTGAAATGGGGTGCACAGAACTGGACACAGTACTCCAGCTGTGGCCTGACTAGTGTCACGTAGAGGGGGAGGATCACCTCCTTGGCCCTACTTGAGATGTTCAATGTAGGTGCTTGAATCACCTCCAATGGCAAGCTATTCCAGACCCTGGGGACTCGGACAGTAAAGAAATGCTTCCTTATGTCCAGCCTGAAATGGTCTTGCAGTAGTTTATAACTGTTTGACCTTGTCATCTCTTAGGGTGCTCTGGTGAACAAATGTTCCCCCAGACACTGGTTGTCACCCCTGATAAACTTATAGGTGGCCATCAGATCACCCCTGAGCCTGCGCTTTTCCAAGCTAAAGAGCCCCATGGCTCTCAGCCTGTCATCATAAGGTCTGTTTTCCTGACCTCTGATCATGCACGTGGCTCTTCTCTGGACTCTCTCAAGCTTCTCCACATCCTTTTTTGGGCTCCTGCGGAGCCCAAAACTGGACGCAGTACTCCAGCTGCGGCCTCACCAAGGCCAAGTACAAGGGGAGAATGATGTCCTGGGATTTGCCTGAGAAGCATCTATGGATACAAGCCAGCATTTTCATCACTTTACTAGCTGGAGCATCGCATTGCAGGCTCGTGTTCATCTTGTGGTCAATGATGACCCCCAAGTCTCTTTCTTCCACAGTGCTAGCCAGCAAAGCACTGCTGAGCCTATAAGGATGCCACAGGTTTTTCCTCCCAAAGTGGAGAACCTTGCATTTTTCAGTGTTAAACACCATCAGGTTCTCATCCGCCCATTTCCTGAGCCTGTCCAGATCAGCCTGGATCTCCCCCCCGTCTTCTGTTGTGGATGCTTTACCCCAAAGTTTGGTGTATGTTAGGGTGGGACATGTCCTGCCTCCATGGAGCCAGCCTGGCCCAATGGCACGTGAACAGTTGGAGGCAGAACCCAGCCCGGACTCATGTGTGGCCTTCTGAGTGTAGCCAGGACCCTGGCTGACAGCCAGAGCAGCCCGATGATGGCCAAAGGTGCACCACCTGGGCCAGGTCATGACATGCAGCACAAGCAGCACTGGGTCTGAGGTGGCCAGAGCCGTTCCACAGCAGAGGGCCTGTGCCAGCAGTGGGCCCTGAGCACCCAACAGCTGCTGCTGCTGTGGGGGAGGGGCTGTGCACCCTTTGGGGGACCCACCCCACCCCCCAAGAAGCAGCCCTCACCCCTACACAACCCACACACCCACAGTCCCCCAACACACCCACAGTCTCCTCGCACATAATTCCCCCCACCCCCACAACCTTACTTAACAAGGACAGGGCCTGGGTCTGGGTCACACCACAGCCTTCCCCACTTCTATTTGGTGCTGGGGCAGCAAGGAAAGGGGCAACCATAGAGACTCTCTGGCCAGATGCCAGAGAGTCTCTCTGGAGGACCCTGTCTCCAGTTGCCTCGGGGTGTGTTTCTGGACCATGCCGTGTCCCACTTTTTCTCCACAGGTTTCTTTTTGATATCTGGATTCCCAGTTATTAAATTTAGAGCCTGCGCTGCAAATATGCAGTTTCCGCCGTGCCTCTTTGTGATGTCTCAAACTGTTTTCAGACACCTTAACAGACAGACGTGCACTTGTCTGGATGTGCCTTTTCTGCCTTTCTGTCCATTGCCCCTTCACATGTCATCTGGTTTATGTGCTTTTTTTAAATTTTCCCTTTTTTTTTTTAAAGGCTATACATATGGTTGGCTACACATGATTTAATACGGCAGCAGGTTTTTTTATTGTTAATTTGGTTTTACTAATTTTCCTGGTATATCCAAATAAAAACATATATTTTTAGTAATTGTTTTTTCCAGAAGTTGGGCCAGAAGGACTGATTAAGTTCATCCCTTTGTTCCTCACCAACAATAGCCATTTAGAGACCATCCTGTTCATGGTTCTCCTCTTCATTTTCCTCTTGATCCAGCCTAGAAACCTCAATCATTGTCACTGTCATTTTGGTTTCCTCAGGCAATAGGGGCTTTTCCACCTGTTCTGCTCACCTCATCATGGTTACGATACCATACTTCTGTGCTATTTTCAGAGACATCTGGCAAGTCCGGAGGGCTGTGAAGAGACTTTAACAAAACAGTTCCCTTTATTCTATGATGACCCAGTTGTTCAACCCCTACATCACAGAAAGAAGCAAGTAAAAATAATCTAGAAGAGCTCTCTTCTGCAAAGCATTTTCTCAGTTGAACTGGACACAAGAAATAAAGATAGCAAGAAACTCCACACTAGACTTTGTTGTTCTCTGTGATGGGGTGCAGGTTACAAGAAGAGGTGGAATAGAAACTGACCCGATCATCAGGAGTTGTAGTCAATGCGGGGTTTTCTTTTGACTTCAGTGGGCCCGGCATTTCATCCTTGCTGATTAGGTCCCTTGCATTTCCTATTAAAGTTTGATTTTCAACAGGCCTACATGGCTTTTTTCATCCTCTCTCTTTTCAGAAAAGTTCTCCAATAAAAGTGACTGAAGAGAAGACTAAAAAAAGCCACACTCTCCTCGAGACACTATTGTGTGATTTGGGGGTAAGAGCAGAATTTGTGCCAGACACATGGCTATTTGAGGCATTTTCAGTAAATACAATGGACATTTTTGTTTGTAGTGGGATTCATTCTTATGTGCCAGCATCAGTTCTGTTGGAGAGGCAATGGTGGTTCCTGTATAGGTAAATCTTTAAGGTAGCTCAGAGTTGGTAATGTGGTGGGCCAGTAGGGGGTGCTCCTGTGCTAAGCCACCTGCCTCACTGTGCCCAACCAGAAACCATGCTTAAGGTGCCTCCCCTGGGGTGCCTCCAGCTAGCCAACCCTCTTCCAGGAGCACACCCACAAGCCTCAGGTAACCTTCACCACCACCTGGGCCTTGGTCTTTGTTAGGGCTCTGCGCAGCCTGGGCTACACAGACCCTGTAGACCTTGGCGGTTCTTAGCCCCACTGTGGCATCTTCGGGTGCTTCTGTTAGCTTGTAGCATTCAAAAGTAACCTTCTCTACTGAAGTACTCCAGTAAAAATCCACACCCACCTTAGCTAGCTGAGCCAAGGGAGCTCTAACAGCTGTCTGACCCCTTTCTCCACAGGAATCCACAGCCAGCTCAATACATGCAGGTAGCCTTTTATTGTTCAGGAAAAGGAAGAATGGGATAGATAGAGAGCAAAGAGATTTTAGAGGAAAACACCTTGAGCAAAACAGAAGGGGTTCAAGGACCCTCTGAATCTGCAACTAAACTACATATCCCTAATATACTAACAAAATTTCAGGTAAGTTACCCACTTCTACAGCCAGAGGGTGGGAGAGCTCAGGAGGCACATCCTTCTGTGTGAGTGAGTTCTAAAATGACTGACTGTCCTCTTTGCCTCTTGCAAGACAAAGGAAGAGTGATGAAATACATTTTCAGAATGCTTTTTAATTATGCTGATCTCCTCTTTATTATAAATTTACTATAGATACTTTTATAATTGTGCTGTTGAGACCCTTAAGCGAAGTATGGGGTCCTGATGCTTTGAATACTAGAAGGCAAAAAAAGGAAAAATAAAAGTTTGAAGCATGTTTCCAGTTTGGGTTTCTAAACAGAACAGATGAAGGGATTCATAAGCTCTAAGATGAGCAGTTCAAGTTCTGATAAAATAAATGATAATATACATGATAAAAATGATTATAAAAGTTACGGTAAAGAAGTTTGGTATAAATACTGATTCATGTAAAGCCGTATAGTGAGTGGTTGTTCTATGCCATTATTTTGTTGCATACATCAAAGCAGAGCTCTCTTTGGGACTGGTGAAGTATCATTTTAGGTCTTGCTAACTGGTTCTTGTCATTATAAAATTAATCAATAAACTGATTGTTGGTTCCTTCAACCCTCCACCAGGAAACAAAATCCCTAACACTCAAAAATGGTCATTATACCTTTTTTCAAAAGTCTGTCTAGGTTCAGATTTTAAGACTGGAACACACGAACTGTTATTTACTGGAGCGCACTACTGGGTTGTCACCTAGCTTAGTGTTGTGGCTAAGAGGGGATGCAGAGGGGGTGGGTGAACATGGCACATCCAGATTTTTCCATGCCCTGCTCCTCTTCCAGTGCCATTTTCCAGAATTCAGAGGCATAAGGCAGTGCTGATTCAGACCCTGCACCCCCATCAGTCATTCTGAAAACCTGCTAATGCACCCTCCCTCCTAGAAAGAAGGATCCTCACAGCAGATCAGTATCATGATCCCCACTTTACAGCTAGGGGAATCAGGCCACTGAATGAAGCTATCATTTGCTTCAGGGCAACAAGCAATCCAGGGAGAGAGACAGGAATACGTCTCAGGTCATCTGGGTTGCATTCCAGTGAACTATCCAACTGGCTTTGCTTGAGGAGGAAAGTTTTGACAAGAGTTTTCTGAACTCATGTGGCAAAAAAATAGTTCTGTCTTCCTGTAGGGGAAAAGTCAAAAGGATTGAGCTTCATTTTTTTGTTTAGAAAGTCTTCTGCAAATTCTGTTACCTAATTGCTCTCCAGGGACAGAGACAATGATAGAATCATAGAATCAATGATCATCGAGTCCGATCCCTGCCATGGGCAGGAATAAATGTGAAGAAACAATGTGAAGGAGGCACTGTATATCACAATTCTTATAAACAGAACCTTACGCAAGGAGCAGCTATTTGCTATGGGGAACCACCTAATTTTTTATGCATTCTGTACTGAGGCATCAATCCACACATCTAAATAAGAACATTTCAGTTTGGCTGCTGCTGAGGAAGAGGGTCTGCTGTTTGTTTAGTTTTACCTGCATTTCTACAGTTTCCATCATAGCAGGGTCTGACTTAGGCATAAGGCTTGAGTTCTGCGGTGGTAGCCTAAAATGCTCATGACCTACATAATTGCAATGTAACAGGAATTTGGGATTACATTAGAGTAGTGCAGTCAGTGTTCTGGGACCCAGAGTAATAAGCCAACATCATTTGTGTTTCAAAAGGTTCTGGTTCTTGGTAATAAGCTACAGGCAAATATATCTGGTTGATAATCAAAATGGAGAGGAAGTAGAAAAGAAGAGTGAAAAAGTGATGAGAGGCAGAGGTCAGGGAGAATACACCTCCTCCATTGCATATTAGTGCTGAGATTTCAGAATACATTTGAGATTGAAAAATATCATAGGTCTGTAGATACTGCATGGTATGAGATTGATGAGCTTTGCTTTCGGCTTAGAAGAGCACATGCTGTCAGACTGCAAGAATTAATGGATGAAAGGGGGTGGTGGGGCAGGAAGCTCTCTTTTTATTCTTATTTTGGAGTAGAAACCATGCCAGCTGTCTCTGCTTTTAAAACCTGGTAGTAGTAGTCCTAACACAATAAGAGACCCTCAGTCTAATGGTATCTGTCTCTCAATATGAGTTGCTGTGAGGCTGAAAGGACCTGCTTGTGGTACAGAGTCAAAGACAAAGCCAGCATTGGAGCTTGGAAACAACCATAGAAATGCAGGAGACCAGATCTGAGTGAAGCACCCGGGTAGAAGCGGATTCTTGTTCCAGGTGTTAGTCCTGATAAGTGTTTTCATCGTCCACTGTCCACATCTCCAGACTGGTAAGTACCACCTTATGGGCTTCATTATTACCAGCGGTGATCTGAAACCAGATCTGGAAACTTTAGTAGCATCAGTATTGACTTTGAGTTGCTTTCCCTCAGCTGAGAAAAAGATAGGAGCTGATCAGTCTGAGTATTTCAAGCCTAGCTGCCAAATATGCTTTGATTCAGTCCACAGGAAGTCTCGTGCACTGAACAGCAAGCAGAATATGAAGCCACAATGTGTGAGGGAAAAGAAATTTGTAAGGACTTGGGGAAAATAGAAAGCTCGTTATTACAGCCTAACAACACAGACGACAATAACATAGTGACTGGTTTTGAGATGGGATGCAGAGGGACAGGGCAAAAATAGGTAGGGAAACTAACTGGCAGCTGCAGTCCAAACTTTCCCAGTTCTGTTCTGGGGCTAGTAGGAAATGAGGCTAAAATTGGTGAGAGCATAAATTGTCTATGCATCGTATTTTTTTTTTCTGTCTGGTTAGTTATTTCCTTTGCATGATGCACTTCCTTCAAGGTGTGCCAGAAAAAGTGATGACTTCCAAATATGTTTGTTAAGCGCCCATCTCACACTCACAGTTACTGTTATCATCCTCATACTTTTTGATAAGTAGGGCCAAATTCTAATAGCATTTCTACATTTTTTCCAATTGATTTTTCTTCCTGATAAGCCATAAATGTCTAACTAAGCTGCCATGACATTAAAACATTCACTTTAGCACATTCACACATCATGAATGTAACTGAAGTTTCCGTGGTTTTTGTCTCAATTTACACTGAGAACTAGGAAAATTATTCCAGCCATGTAGCTATTCAGGGCTGTTAGATAAAGTGCCTAAGAGGAGGGTGAAATGTAATAGAACAGAGGGAGCACAGAAGAAGAAAGTTATGTCCAGCAGTGTCTTGATACATACAATTTGAACTGGCTTCATTCATGTGTAGTCATAGGGAAACTTAAGCAAAAAAGCTTGAGGACATATTTCTTCTTTTTGCCCTTTCTTCCCTTTAGCTGAATACAGTCTCTCTCACTCCACTGATATATCATTTGTGTATCTGTCCTGATCCACGCCTGTGGTTCCAGCTGCCCTGATCTGTGTTTTCACCATATCCATAGCAGCTGTGTAGACAAAGCTTCTTCCAGGATGTTGAATCTAATTATTTTAACAATCAGTACTCAAACACTGTATCTTTATATCTTGTTTTCACAATGTATCTGTGCTGTCTAACTGGTTTCAATTGTGTTTTTTCTCTTAAGGTGAGCCAGAAGCAATGAACCATACCACAGTAGTGGAGTTCATCCTCTTGGGTCTGACCAGCGACCGCCATTTAGAGATTCTCCTTTTTGTAGTTCTCCTCATTGTCTTCCTCTTCATCTTGTTTGGAAACCTCACTATCATCACAATCACTCTGGTTGACTGTCAGCTTCAAACCCCGATGTACTTCTTCCTCCGGAATTTCTCTCTTCTGGAGATCTGCTTCACCTCTACCTTCATGCCCAGGACTCTCTACAGCCTCCTGATGTCAAGAAAAGCTATTTCCCTCCCCAGCTGTTTCATGCAATTATTGTTGCTCTACTGCTTTGGCTCCTCTACATATTTCCATTTGGCTCTCATGTCTCTTGACCGTTACATGGCCATCTGCCACCCATTGCATTACGCCACCATCATGAACAGCAGGCGCTGTGTTCAGCTAGTGCTGTGCTGTTGGGCAGTGGGGTTTCTCATCCTCTTTCCTCCCACAGTCATGATTGTCTTGTTGCCATTCTGTGGGCCCAACCTCATAAACCACTTCTACTGTGACATAGCCCCATTGCTCCAGCTCTCCTGCACAGACACACACCTCATTGAACTCATGGTATTTTTTGCAGCTATAATTATTGTACTTGGAACTTTATCAGTGTCTGTTGTTTCCTATGGTTGCATCATTGCCACCATCATGCGCATCCCTTCTTCATCGAGCCAGAAGAAAGCTTTCTCCACCTGCTCTGCTCACCTCATAGTGGTTGTCATATTTTACAGCAGCTCCATCATCAGATATGTCCGGCCCTCTCAGCGCAGTGGGAGAGATTTTGACAAATATATTTCTTTCCTCTATTCAGTGGTGACCCAGCTGTTCAACCCCTACATCTATGCTCTCAGGAATAAGCAAGTCAGAGAGGCCCTCAAGGGTAAGGCATTTTCTAAATGGTCTAATGCTATTGTAAAAACCAAGGCATGAATACTCTGGACATACATAATCATTGGATTCCTCCCACTTGTACGCTGCTTGAATGTGAGGCAGTGATGCACAGGATAAAATTTCAATAGACCTAAATTATTAATTTTACAAAGTCAAAAAGTAGCAGAACTTTTATTGTCACCATCTCTGTAATACAAGTTATAGAAGTGTGCTCAGAATAACCTACCAAGTTAACCATGTATGATTAAAGCGTATCTTCCGAAGAGGAACCTGAGGTCACTGAGAAATGCACCACCAACTGTAATAGGGTCAAGATTTCAACACTCTTTATTTCAGTTCCTATTCCCTTTCTTTAAAATTGCATTCATAACTGGCTTTCAGAGCTTTGCCAATCACCGTTGACCTGTTCAGAAAGTTTCCCCAGTGTAATTGACTGAAAGGAGGAGAAGGAAACATTTTTTTTCATGAGATTCAACAGTTGCTCGTCTGAGAACACACTGGCATTGATATCAGACACATGGTTTCTATAATTCTGTCTGGACACACAAAAGCTTGTGAATTTGTCATGAGAAAGCAACAACCACTATTCTCTCTGCATTCACAAAGCCTGTCACCTTATCAATGAAGAAGGTCAGACTGCATAAGATCAATTTGTTGTGGACAAAACCTTGTTGGGTTTTCTTTACCAGCTTCAATTGGAAGATACAAGAATAGAGTGTCCAAGTCCCACTGAAACTAAATGGGTTTTGTCTGTGTGTGTCTCTGAAACTCATTTGTGTAATTTCTTTCAGCTTCACCTTTTTCTTATTACCAAGTCAATGCCTATATATTTATTTTTATGCTGTTCACCAAATTCATGTCAGTTTAATTACTTATGCGTAAATAGAATCTATGTTAAAACATAGAGATGAAGGACTTTTCATTGACTTTTTAGTAGGCATCACATAAAAGGAAAGCTCTACTTTGGAAATTTAATATCTATCTATATGGATATTTTACTCTGTGTTTCCATTTCAGATGTTAAGAACCGTGGGAAAAAGCATACAAAGAATTCAAGACAACCAATAAAAAGGTTTCAGAGTGCTAAGCTAAATGTGGAGATTCCTATTTTCCATCACTAGCTGCAGCCACTTCACTTCGGGTTTATAGCACGTTCCTTTAAGACTGGGTGATGAGTTATTGCCATGATCCATAAACTGATTTAGCTAACTCTGCTTTCCAAATCCCGAAAGTTTTCAGATTCTCTGACTGCATCCAGACAAGCATGGCCATGCAGTATGTGGGGCCGCAGACACTCTATGATGTCACGTACTGTACCTTCAGCTGTTCTCCACACTGCAAGGAGCAGTGTGGGGACTTTTTTTTGACCCCTGGATATCAAGGTCTCAAAAAAAACTATGCAAAAAAAAGCAGAGTAGTGCATGTGGGGTCAGGATGCACCACTCAAAACCGTAGCCTGGCTGGGCGGAGTAATGCTTCAGCTGCTGGCTAGGCTCTGAGTGGCAGGATCACCACTGCTTCAACCCCAGGAGTGCCTGGCACCCCAGCTAAAGCATCTGGGGCCACCAAATTAAGCCAAATCTCTGCCGAATCAAATCAGGGACTGAACCTTCACACAACCCTAGTGACCACTATTTTGTCCTTTTATGTAGCTCTCCTCATTGTCTTTATCTTACTGGGAAACATCACTGTCACCATCAGATTTAATGAAGAATGCATAAGTAACTTTTATTAGTGTAGGAACATGAAGACTCTAATTTTGTTGCAATACAAAATGCCTGTATCAAACTGTATTGTGTTAAAACAGTGTGTCCCTTGTCTCTAGAAGGACTGTTCATAGAGAGACCACTTTAAGTATCAAAACAAGAGGAATTTTTATTGTTTTGTTTTAATTTTGTACAAGTTTTCACTTAGTTTTATAGAAAGTTAATTGACACAAAAAATCAAACAAAATAAAACAAAGACAACAAAACAGTTCCTCCATGCCCTACACCCTCAACAAAGGACAGTAGCATTTTTTAGGTGGATAAAAAATAAATAGGAAGAAAAGAAACACTGGGTCTTTACAGAATTCTTAGAGGAGCTTATCTGCAATTCATTCCATGGTATCTCCAGTAGAATTTTAATCCTTTCTTGCTCATTGTTTCCTGTGTGGAATCCATGAACCATGCCTGAAGTTCATCTGCCTCTGGAAAATGGTCTGCACATGATAGCACACCTTTAGAGTGTTTGCAGTCAAACTTTCAGAGGAGTGGGCCATGGAAGCCCTTGAGATATTTATGAGGGATTAAAGTGATCCTTTCATTCAAAATGTTGATGAGCATCTGCCTGAGCTACTTGCTCCAGAGGCATGCTCTCTGCCAATTGAGGCAGAAACCTTTATGAAATGTAGGGTATGGAATGTAAGGCCAACTTGAATTTTCCTCACCCAGTTCTAGAGGGATACTAAGAGGCCAGTAGTTAATAACATTCATTATAAAGGACTTAAGGTTATTTGGAAAAGGAAGAAACTGAGCAGTAGGAACAGCTGTCCCAGGGAGTGAGAGAATGGTCCCTCTTACTACAATGTGCTTTAATGAGACTTTGGAAGATGGCAGAGTCTATAAGTATCACAGCATCAGAGCATCATAGAATGATAGGGTTGGAAGGGACCACAGAATATCATCTAGTCCAACCTCCTGCTCAAAGAAGCATCCACAACTAGATCGTCCCAGCCAAGGCTTTGTCTAGCCAGGTCTTAAAAGCCATGATCCATAAACCGATTTACCTAACTCTTAGTTAATCTCCAAGGATGGAGATTCCTCAACCACTCTGGGTAACCTGTTCCAGTGCTTTACTACCTTCTTTGTGAAAATTCTTTTCCTAATATCTAACCTCAACTTCCCTTGCTTCAACTTGAGACCATTGCTCCTTGTTTTGTCATTAGCCACCATGCAGAGGCATCTAAGTCCATGCTTTTTAGAACGACCCTTCAGGTAGTTGAAGGCTGCTATTACTGCCCACTTAGTCTCCTCTTCTCCAGACTAAACAAACCCAGTTCCCTCAGTCTCTCCTCAGAAGTCATGTCCTCCAGCCCCCTCACCAGTTTTGTTGCTCTCTGCTGGACTCTCTCCAATTTGTCATAGATTTCATAGACATTAGGGCTGGAAGGGACCTTGGAAGATCATTGAGTCCAGCCCCCTGCCCAAAGGGCAGGAAGTCAGCTGGGGTCATAGGATCCCAGCAAGATAAGCATCCAATTTACTCTTGAAGGTGTTCAGTGTAGTCGCTTGAACCACCTCCAATGGCAGGCTGTTCCAGACCTTGGGGGCTCGGACAGTAAAGAAATTCTTCCTTATGTCCAGCCTAAAACAGTCTTGCAGTAATTTATGACCGTTTGACCTTGTCATCCCTTGGGGCGCTCTGGTGAACAAATGTTCCCCCAGATCCTGGTGGTCACCCCTGATAAACTTATAGGTGGCCATCAGATCACCTCTGACCCTGCTCTTTTCCAAGCTAAAGAGCCCCATGGCTCTCAGCCTGTTGTCGTAAGGTCTGTTTTCCTGACCTCTGATCATGTGCATGGCTCTTCTCTTGTCCTCATCTTTTCTGTAGCAGGGGGCCCAAAACTGAACACAGTACTCCACATGTGGTCTCACCAGTGCTGAATAGAGGGGAAGAATCACTTCCCTCTGTTAGGGTGACTGTATTTGGATCTTGGGGAGCATTAGATTTGCAGCTGAATACAAGGCTTTAGCCTGTGGCCAGCAAAGCTGCTAACCACAAAGCAGAATGATATATTCTAAGTAACATTGCAAGACACTTAGGCAAGCATTTTCCTAGCAATAAGGTAGTGTGTAGGACATATGATTCATTGTGAAAAGAGACAGGATGCAGCTCACCAGTTATCATCAGGAGATAAAGCAGAAGAGCTTGGAGATGAAGAAGGGGCCAGCAAAAAACACCAAGTGACCAGAGGAAGCGAAGATCAAAGTCTTGAGCATGTGCTCATAGCAAAAAGACATGTAAATGAATGAAATGCATAGGCAATTCCACACTAATGAAGTAAACAGTAAACAGAGGCAGAGCTTGAGGTAAGAGGAGATATGGGTGGAACAAAGAAGGGGCAAAGGTGGAGTAAATGTTAATGAGCATGATGCAGGTCCCCGGTTTGTTGGACCTTTGCCCAAAGCTGTCTCCATTCTGAATAAAGTTGTTGTTGAGCAGTGTGTGCTGGTGTTTGTTCCCTGTTTGCTCCCTATGCAACTGGATCCTGAGCAATTGGATCATCATCTCCGTAGTCATTGGGCTCTGCATGGAGTCGGGGTTTAACACCCTTCATCTGCTAGCAGAGATCCTACTAATGCAGCCCAGGTTGCTGTTAGCTTTCTTCACTACAAGGGTACACTGTAGGCTCATCTTCAGCTTCCTATCCACAGTAAGCCCCACATCCTTTTGTGCAGGGCTGCTGCTTAGCCAGTCAGCCCCCAGCCTGTACCAGTGCATGGGATTGTTCTGTCCTAAGTGCAGGACTTTGTGCTTGTCCTTATTGAACCTCATGAGATTTCTTTCAGCCCAATTCTCCAATTTGTTGAGGTATCTCAAATTCCTAGTCCTACCTTCCAGTTTATCTACTACTGCCCCTGCCTGGTACCATCTGCAAACTTGCTGAGGGTGCACTCCATTCCCTCGCCCAGGTAATTGATGATGAAATTGAACAAAAGTGCCCCTGGAATGACCCCTGCAGCACTCCACTTGATATCAGCTGCCAACTAGACATTGAACCATCAATTATTATCCCCTGATCCTGACAAACCAGCCAGTTTGCTATCCACTTTACAGTCCATACATCCAACCTGTAGTTCCTTAGCTTGCTTTCGAGAATGTTGTGGAAGACCATATCAAAAGCCTTTCTAAAGTCAAGGACTATGTGTATGACTACTCTGGCCTTCCACAGCCCAGAGAGAGAACTGCAACTGGGGCAATTGTGCCTGAGGACATTTGACACAAGCCACTTCAAGTCATTCCTCCAGTCTAGCAGCATGGAGAGTGGGCTTAGAGAGAAGAGGGAGAATTACCCCCAAAGAATGTCCCAGCACCTTGTGTAGGCCTTCTCTGCATTTACACATCATTTGTTCCATGAAAAGAATATGCCTTATTTCCTCCAAGCCACAGAAGTCATGTGTTTTATCATTCACTTTTTTGTACTAACATTTTTGTTGGTTGTTTTAATCACCAGTTACAATTCTTTTAAAAGAAAAAAGGTCGTGTTTGAAAGAGTTCTTTTTTCAAAGTGAAGGCATTATTACACTTTTTTAAAATAGTTCTCTTCTGAAATGGAAATGAAATAACATGACCACAAAGAAATGTGAGGAAGATTCGTGAGAATGAGAAAACAATTACCCATGCAAAATCAAGGACTGAACGTCCTTCCATAGAAGAGACTAGAAGTGTCCTGTGTTCAGAAGGTTCCCAAAGGCCTGGGTGATTTGTGTTGGCTCTGAATTTAGGATCCAGATACCTTGTTTTAGGATTATCCAACCTTAGGTGCAGTCCTGGGTGATCCTGTTCCACCATGTACCTTCCCAACCGTATTGGATATTCACAGAAATAACTGAAAGGAAAACTGTGCCTAGGTGCCAAGATCTGTAATTACAAAGATGCATATGTGCTCTTTGGGTGATAAAGTAAAAAAAAAAGGATTAATACAATGAATATGATGATGATATTAATATATTTCCTTCCCTTTCCAGAAAGGCTTGTAGCAGCTTACAATAACAGACAAACAGCCCACATGATATGAAAGCAGCAGACTTTCTCAGCACCACAATCCTTTAAAATGCTACCCAACCCTACTCACTTCATGTCTCTTGCCCCACATAGAGAGGTAGTCTCTCCTTGTCCCACATAGAGAAGTTGTGAACCAACAGCTCCTATTTCTCACACCATGCTACAGCCACCAGGCCAACCATTGGTTAGGCTTTATCTAGTTCCTTCTTCAACCCTCCTTGTGAAGCAGGCCCCACTGGACAACCAGAAGAGTCCAGAAGGAAGAGAAAAGGTGAGCAGGGATATGGTTCAGTGACATGACAACTTTCCTGGTTTGGAGGGGTGCCGGGGTTGTCGCCTGTATTCCTACTCTCCTTCAGTTTTATGCAATGAATGCAAGGTGCAGTGGATCCATTTGAAGAAGAGAGCTAGAGAGGGGCCTGGATAATCCCTGACCTACAGATTGGTCCTCAGGGTGATTTTGCTGAAATGTAGGATCAAACAAAACCTCTCAGGAGGAGGGAGCCCTAGAACTCAGGTCTCCCATTCCCTAAAGCACTGGTTTGCCCACTCTTTTAGACCCCAGGCTCCCCTTGGAGAATGTCAGCTCTTACTTTTATCTTGGATTTTGACTACAGAAAAATAATAAAACAATTCTTCCATTGCAAAGAACTCTGAAAGACCAGAGCAGGGCAGATTTGCTTTAACACTATGGATTTCTATTTGAAATCTCTAGGTTGATCCTGTGACTCAGGTTTGTGCATCCACCAGCACTAACACTGTGTGGCACCCCCATAAAGATCTCAGGACACTCAAAGTGCTGTGTCAACTGGCCAAGAATCCCTGCTCGAGAATCCTGAGCTACAACATGAATGGATTCTTCTTGTCTTCCCCCATTTGACTTCCCACTGGGAGGTGCACAGAGTAGCTCTCCTTTATCACAGGATGAAACAGAATCCTGTGCAATGCATAAGGGTCCCAAAATGCAGTTTTGTGGCTGAGTATGTGTCTTGGAGGTACACACAGAGATCCTCCCCCATGCAACCTCAAAAAGAAAAAGTGTAATACAGAAAGCCCCCAAACAAGGAGCCTGGGAAAGGGTGGGCTTAGGCTACATTGGAATCCATGGGGAAAACGAACCTGGCCTTCCAGGAGTGTTCCTAGGAGCTCAGAACTGGAGACAGTGCTGAGACAATATTCGGGGTATGGAGGGTTCGAAGCTTATAAGCCAAGATCCAAACACTACAGTCTGGCAAGTGTCCTTCAAGGGGAACTTGAGTATAACTGGGTCATCTCCAGGGAGGCAGCGACTGAACCTGACTTGGCAACAGGGTGTTTAGTTCGCTCTCAGTGGAGGGGGAAACTTTGAGTTTCTATCCCTTCCTTTTAGGGGGGTTTTTTCCGGTTCTTTATCACTTTCTTATTTCCTGCCTCTTAATGCCACTGTTATCTATGTATATACAGTAGTTTATAGTCATACGTTCATCAAAATTCTGCATGCTTAAGTATTCCTACAGTTCTAGGGCTTTCCTTGGGCTAAAGCTAAGCTGTATCTGCATGAACTACACTTTCAGAATGCTTTGTAATTATGCTGAGCTCTACCTTATTAGAAATTTACTATAGATACTTTTAGAAATGTCCTGTTGAGACCCTTAGGCCAAGTATGGGGTCCTGATGTTTTAATTACCAGAAGGCAAAAAAGGACAAATAAAAGTTTGAAGTCTGTTTCCAGTTTGGGTTTTTAAACAGAATAGATGGAAGGATGTATAAGCTCTAAGAGAAACCACAGAAGTTATGATAAAAAATAAAATCAAATACATTTTATCATCCTTTTTATCATTTAACACTCAAAAATGGTCACGATACCTTTTTTTCCAAAAGTCTGCCTAGCTTCAGATTTTAAGAGTGGAACATAAGAACTGTTATTTACTGGACCAGACTACTGGTTGGTCATCTAGCTTAGTGTCATCTCACACAGTGACTGAGTGGGGATGCTCAAGGGGCAGGTGAACATGACACATGCAGAATTTTCCATGACCTCTTCCTCTCCCAGTGCCATTTTCCATAATTCAGTGGTATATAAGGCAGTGCTGATTCAGAGGCTGCACCCCCATGCCCTATGCTCAAATCCTACTGATGCACCTTTCCTCCAAAAATGGTGGCAATCATAACGAAGTTGTAGTTTTTACATAGCTCATCTGGCTTAGGGCAACAAGCAGTCCAAGGAGAGAGACAGGAATAAATCTCAGGTCACCTGGGTTGCATTCCAGTGAACTATCCAATTGGCTTTGCTTGAGGAGGAAAGTTTTGGCACGAGATTTTTGAACTTGTGGCAAAAAATTAGTCCTGTCTTCCTGTGGGGGAAAAGTCAAAAGTGTCATCTTTTTGTTGTTGTTGTTGTTTAGAAAGTCTTCTGAAAACTGTGTTGCCTGGTTTTTCTCCAGGGACAGAGACAATGTGGAGGAAGCACTTGTATATCACAAGTCTTACAAACAGGACCCTAAGCAAGGAGGAGTTGTTTGCTGAGAGGAACCACATAATTTTTCTGCGTTCTGTATTGAGGCATCAGTCCACACATCTAAATGAAAAACTATGAGTCCTGTAGCTGCTGTGGAAGAAGGTCTACATTCTGTCTAGTTTTACCTGTGTTTCTACAGTTTTCATCCTACTAGGGTCTGACTAAGGCATAGGCACAGAACTTGAGTTCTGTGATGGGAGACTAAAATGCTGCTGACCTACAAACCGCACAATATAACAAAAAATTGGGGATTAGATTAAAGTAGTCTAGTCGGTGTTCTGAGGCTGAGAATAATACACCAACATCACCTGTGATTCAACAAGTTCTGATTCTTGGTAATAAACTACAGGCAAATATATTTTGTTGATTAAAATGGAGAGGAAGCAGAAAAGAAGAGTGAAAAAGTGATGAGAGGCAGATGTCAGGGAGAATAACCAATTCCATTGCATATTAGTGCCGAGATTTCAGAATAAATTTGAGATTGAAAAATATCATAGGTCTGTAGATACTGAGAGATTGATGAGATTTGCTTTCAGCTTAGAAGGATACATGCTGCTGGACTGCAATAATGAATGGATAAAACAGAGGGGGAAGCTCTTTTCTGGAATTTTGGAGTAGAAACCATGTCATCTGTCTCCACTTTTAAAACAATAGTAGTCCCACAACAATGACAGAAAACCTAACCTAATGGTAGCTCTTTCCCAATATGGGTTGCTGTTAGGCTGAATGGACTTGCTTGTGGTATGGAGTCAAAGTCAAAGACAACATTGGAGCTTGGAAATATCCACAGAAATGCAGGAGACCAGATCTGAGTGTAGGACCCAAGTAGAAACAGATCCTTGTTTCTGATGCAAAACACAGATGGTTGTCCTGACAAATGTTTGCATCCCCCACTGGCCACATCTCCACATCTGTAAGTACCACCTTATATATTTGGTTATTACCAGCAGTGATTTGAAACTAGAGCTGAAAATCATCGTAACATCACTACTGACTTTGAGGTGCTTTATTTTAGGTGAGAAAAATATATGAGCTCATAATTCTGAATATTTAAAGCCTACCTGAACAAAATATGCATCAATTGAGTCCACAAGAAGTCTTGTGCACTGAAGAACAGAAAATAAAGCAAAATGTGTGCAGGAAAAAAAATCGTCTCAATGTGTAAGCATTTCAGGGTAATAAAACATTCATTGTTACAGCCTAATGATACAGTCAACAGTTACATTGTGACTGGTTTTGAGATAGGGTGCAGAAGAAGAGAGCAAAAATAGGTGTGGAAACAAACTGGGAGCTGCACTCCAAACTTCCCCAGTTCTGTTCTGGGGCTCATAAAAGATGACGATAAAATTTGTGAAAGCACAAATTGCTCCCTCTTTCTGTTTCCTTTCTCTCACTCTGTCTGTCTGGTGTATTATTCCCTTTGCATGATCTAAATCCATCTTGTTCTGCAAGGAAAGAAAATGAAGGTTTCCAAATATGTTTGTTCAACACCCATTTCACACTGAAGTTTACTGTTATCACCCTCATGCTTTTTGATTAGCTGGTACATTCACTTTTAAACAGAATGGAAGCATTTGTGAAGTTGTCTCAACTGACATTAAGAACTAGGATGATGATTCAGACAATGTACTTATTCAGGGCTCTTAGATAAATTGCCTAAGAGTAGGGTGAAATGTAATAAAACAGATGGAGCCTAGAAGAAAAAGGTTATGTCCAACACTATATGCTGGTTTACAATTTGAAATGCCCCCCTTCAGTTGTAGAACTAGGAAAACTGAAGCATAAAAGTTTCAGGGCATATTTCTTCCTTTGGACTTTCCTTCCTTCATGTGCACAAAATGCAACTCCCTCCGATGATATATCAATTATCTATCTGCCCTCATCCATGCCTATGGCTCGGGTGCTATGTTTTTACCATACCCATAGGAGTTGCATATACAAAACTTCATCCAGGATGTTGAGTCTAACTATTATAACACTTAGTATTCAAACACTATCTGTTTATATCTTGTTTTCACAATGTAGCTATTCTGTCAAACTACAGTTGTGTTTTTTGTCTGAAGGTGAGCCAGAAGCAATGAACCATACCACAGTAGTGGAGTTCATCCTCTTGGGTCTGACCAGGGACTGCCATTTAGAGATTCTTCTTTTTGTAGTTCTCCTCATTGTCTTCCTCTTCATCTTGTTTGGAAACCTGACTGTCATCGCGATCACTCTGGTTGACTGTCAGCTTCAAACCCCGATGTACTTCTTCCTCCGGAATTTCTCTCTTCTGGAGGTCTGCTTCACCTCTACCTTCATGCCCAGGACCCTTTACAGCCTCCTAATGTCGAGAAAAGCTATTTCCCTCCATGGATGCTTCATGCAATTATTGTTGTTCTTCTATTTAGGGTCTTCCATATATTTCAATCTGGCTCTGATGTCTCTCGACCGTTACGTAGCCATCTGCCATCCACTGCATTATGCCACCATCATGACCAGCAGGTGCTGTGTTCAGCTGGTGCTGTGCTGTTGGGTGGTGGGATTCCTCATTCTCATTCCTCCCACAGTCATGATTGTCTTGTTGCCATTCTGTGGGCCCAACCTCATAAACCACTTCTACTGTGACATAGCCCCATTGCTCCAGCTCTCCTGCACAGACACACACCTCATTGAACTCATGATATTTTTGGCAGCTATAATTATTGTACTTGGAACTTTATCAGTGTCTGTTGTTTCCTACGGCTGCATCATTGCCACCATCATGCACTTTCCTTCTTCATCGAGCCAGAAGAAAGCTTTCTCCACCTGCTCTGCTCACCTCATAGTAGCTGTCATATTTTACAGCAGCTCCATCATCAGATATGTCCGGCCCTCTCAGCGCGGTGGGAGAGATTTTGACAAATATATTTCTTTCCTCTATTCAGTGGTGACCCAGCTGTTCAACCCCTACATCTATGCTCTCAGGAATAAGCAAGTCAGAGAGGCCCTCAAGGGTAAGGCATTTTCTAAATGGTCTAAGGCTATTGTAAAAACCAAGGCATGAATACTCTGGACATACATAATCATTGGATTCCTCCCACTTGTACGCTGCTTGAATGTGGAGCAGTGATGCACAGGATAAAATTTCAACAGACCTATATTTTTAATTTTACAAAGTCAGAAGGCAACAGTAGAACTTTTAGTGTCACCATCTCTGTAATACAAGTTATAAACGTGTGCTCAGTTATCCCTTTCACATACCCAATTATTCATGTATGATTAAACCATGCCTTCCCAAAAGGAATCTGGGACCACTGAGAATTTCACCACAGACTGTAATAGGGTCAAGCTTTCAACATCCTTTATTTGGTTCCCGTTCACGTTCCTCAAAAGGTATATTCATATTTGGCTTTCAGAGCTTTGCCAATCACCTCTGACCTGTTCAGAAAGTTTTCCTTGTAGACATGACTGAAAATAGGAGAAGGGGGAAAAAAATCTTTCCACAAGACTCAACAGTTGCTAATGTGAAAAAACACTGGCATTGGTGTTAGGCATATGATTTTTCATATTATACTGTCCTGATACAAGAACGTGTGGATTTGGCACATGAAAGCAAATTTCTTTACCAGCTTGAATGAAAAGCTATAAGAATAGAGCTATAGGAATATAACACTCTATATGTTATAGCTGTCTGGCTGTCTAAAGCCCATCTGTGTAATTTTTTTCTGGTTCACATTGCTCTTATTACCAGTTCTATGTGTGTGTGTGTATCTATATATATATATATATATATATATATATATATATATATATATATTTGTATGTTGTTCACCAAATTCATATCTGCTTAGATATTTATGGATACATAAAGTTTACCTTAAAAAAATTACACTAATTTGAAGGAATATTCATTGTGCTTGTAGCAGGCATCACATTAAAGGTAAGCTCCACTTCAGAAATTTACTAGTGATTAGTCCATTGAAACCTTTCTAAAAACGATGTGCTCATGACTTTGGATGTACTAAAAGATAAGCAAAATATTAGGCTCTGTGAAGCTTCAGTCCTTGATTAAATTCAGCAGAGATTTGGCCCAATTTAGTAACTGGTGCCTCCTCGGTCTTGTTGGGGGGGGCACCCAGGGTCTCTCCACAGTCAATTGCTGAGCTGGTGAGGGGGCAGTGGGAGCCTCCTGCGCGCTCCCTGGCAAATCCGAATTGAATGGGGCCCATTTCACACACCCCTACAAAATACCTATATATGTGCCTCTATGTATATAGATGTTTTATTCTGTGCTTCCATTTCAGCTGTTAAGAACAGTAGGAAAAAGGAATGCAAAGAATCAAAGACAACCAATAACAAGATTTGAGAAATTTCAGTGCTAAGCTAAATGTGGAGATTCCTATTTTCCATCACTAACTGCAGCCTCTCTATTTTGGGTTGGTAGCACATTAATTCTGGGTAATGAGTTACTGCCATTATCCATAAACTGATTTCCAGCCAAATATCTAAGCATGACACTATTCCATATTATCTGCACACTGAATCACATTTACACACCTACGTGCATTGCTTGGGATGACTTTTCTTGTTTATGGGCATCTGCAGCCACTAAACATGCTTAGCAGGTATACTATTTCAGTGGTCCTTTATAATTAGTATCACAAATTGTGTCAACAGAACTAATCTGATTACACATTGAACTTGATATCCGTGTTACTTAAATCCAGCATAAAAGTTGCTAGTTATATATTTTTGCCAAATTTTCTGTCTCTTGTAAATATATATAACTTGTCATGGTAATGTAGGAGTGATGCTGTAGCTGTGAGAGTCCAGAATAATGTGAGAAGCAAGAATTCTTTAGTGTGATATTTTTCTTGGACCAACTATGTAGTTGTGATAGTGGACAAATTGGAATTACAGACATTCTTCATCAGATCTGCTAAAGAATGAGAAATGCTTACCTCTTGCATAAGAAGCTTCTATTAGTTTAGGAACGTGAAGACTCCAGTTATGTTGCAATACAAAATTATATTGGATTAAAACAGTGTGTTCCTTGTAACCAGAAGGACTATACATAGACAGACCACTTTAAGTATCAAAACAAGAGGGATTTTTATTGTTTTTGTTTTAATTTTGTACACGTTTTCACTTAGTTTTAAGGAAAGAACTCCAAAGAAAAAAAATTAAAAAAAAAAACCGAAACAAACCCAAAACAATTCCTCCCTTCCCTATCCCTTCAACCAAGGGAAGTAGCAATACTTTGGAGGACAAGAAATATATACAGAATAAAGAAATGCATGCTCTTTACAAAATTCTCAGAAGAGCTTATCTGCAACTCATTCCATGGTATCTCCACTGAATTTTTAATCCTTTCTTGGTCATTGTTTCTCATGTGTGATCATGCATGAGGTTCATCTGACCCTGGTAACTGGTCTGCAGATGATAACACACCTTCAGAGTGTTTGCAGTCAAACTTTCAGAATAATGGGCCATGGAAGCCATTGAGATAAGTATAAGGGATAAATGTGGTTCTTTCATTCAAAATATTGGTGAACATCTGCCTTAGCTACTTGCTCCAGAGGCATGTTCTCTGCTAATTGAGGAAGAAACCTTTATGAGACGTACAGTATGGAATGTAAGGTCAACTTGAATTTTCCTCACCCAGTTCTAGAGGGATACTAAATGACCAGCAGTTAATAACACTAGCTGTCAAGGGCTTAATGTTATTTGGAAAAGGAAGAAACTCAGCAGTAGGAGGTGAGAGCATGGTCTTTCTCACTACAATGTGCCTTAATGGGACTTTGGAAAAGGGCAGAGTCTATAGTATCATAGAGTCAGAACATCACAGAAAGTTAGGGTTGGAGGTCATCTAATCCAACCCCCTACTCAAAGCAGAAGCATCCCTAACTAAATCATCCCAGCCAAGACTTTGTCTAGCCAGGCCTTAAAAACCTCCAAGGATGGAGATTCCACAACCTCTCTGGTTAACTTGTTTCAGTGCTTTACTACCCTCCTTTTGAAAATGTTTTTTTTTCCTTAATATCTAACTTAAACTTCCCTTGCTGCAACTTGAGACCATTGCTCCTTGTTCTGTCATTTGCCACCCTGGAGAACCATCTAACTCCATGCTCTTTAGAACTACCCTTAAGTTAGTTGAAGGCTGCTATTAAATCTCCTTTCAGTCTATTCTTCTCATGACTAAATAAGCCCAGTTCCCTCAGCCTCTCCTCAGAAGCAATGTGCCACATCCCTCTCGCCATTTCTGTTGCTCTCCACTGGGCTTTCTCCAATTGGTCCACATTCTTTCTGTGGTGCGGCCCCAAAACTAGACACAGTCCTCCAGATGTGGCCTCGCCAGTCCTGAATAGAGGCAAAGGATCACTTCCCTGAATCTGCTGGCAGTGAATCTGCTAATGCAGCCCAGTATGCCATTATCCTTCTTCACTGCAAGGGCACACTGACTGGCTAAGCAGCAGCTCTGCAGAAAAGGACATGGGAGTTACTGTAGACAGGAAGCTGAATATGAGCCAGCAGTCCCCAGCCTGTACCAGTGCATGAGACTCTTCTGTCCTAAGTGCAGGACTTTGTGCTTGTCCTTATTGAACCTCATGAGATTTCTTTTAGTCCAATTCTCTAATTTGTTGAGGTCTCTCAAATTCCTAGCCCTACCCTCCAGTTCATCTACTACTCCCCCCCGCAGCTTGGAGTCTTCTGCAAACTTGCAGAGGGTGCACTCCATCCCCTCGCCCAGGTTGTTGATGAAGAAATTGAACAAAACTCTCCCTGAAACAGCCCCTGATGCATTCCACTTGATACTGGCTGCCAACTAGAACTTCAACCATCGATTATTACCCTCTGAGCCTGACATGCAGCTGGTTTACTATCCACTTTACAGTTCATACATCCAACCTGTAGTTCCTTAGCTTGCTTGCAAGAATGTTGTGCGAGACAGTATCAAAAGCCTTTCTAAAGGAAAAGACTGTTTGTATGTCTGATGTGGGCTTCCATACTCAATCAGAGAGGGAACTGCAACTAGGGCAATTGTACCTGAGGTCATTCTACACAAGCCATTTCAAGTAATTCCTGCAGTCTAGCAGCATGGAGACTGGGGTTCAAGAAGAGGGAGATTCACTTCCAAAAATGTCCCAGCATCTTGTGCTATTCTTCTAGCCCATACTGAAAAGTAGGGCTGTGTGAAACAGCATCATTTTGTTTCAACTTCCATTTCACCGTTTTAATGGGACAATGTTTCTTTTCAAGTTTCATTTCATTTCATTTTGAAACTGCTGTTCTGTTTCATTTTGTCAAAACTGTTTTGCTGTTTCGACCCTGTTTTGATGTTTCGCCCATAGACTATAATGGGGAAGCACAAAATTGCCTATAACTTTGCAAAGATGGTAGCCCCTTCTAAGAGCATGAAGCCTGCCAAGTTTCAAGGAGATAGGTGTAGGGCTTTCTGGGAAACTGCACCTCAAAATCTTGAAAGCAAAACTCATGTAACTTGTAAGTGTGAAGGCACAGGGCAGGGTGAAAACTGCAGGCATGGTGGCCCCTGCTGAGGCCATGAAGACTGCCAGGTTTCAAGGAGATAGATGGAATGGTTTCTGGGAAGCTGAACCTCAAGCTGATGACAAGCAAAACTCATGACGTATGACTGTGTGTGTGTGTGTGTGTGTGTGTGTGTGTGTATTAAGGTGTGCCCTCACTGGCGCTTGGGCCTGTACATGGCACAGTAGTGTGCCCCAATGAGGTCTCCTCCTCCCCTACACTCACAGTCCGGTCCACCATTTTAAATGACAACAGGCAATAACTTAGTAAACAGCACAGTCCAGTTCACCACTTTAAATGACAACAGCAAATAATTTAGTAAGCAGCACAGTAGCACCCCCAGTATCTCAGGCAGCCAAACAGTCAGAGTCAATATTGGAGCAGTCTTTCCTCCCTGTTCCCCCTCCCTCTCCTTACTTTCTGTTTCCCTGCGGGCAAGTCCAGCTTCAGTTTTGAAACTCGAAACATTTCTAAAGTTTAAAAATGTTTCAACTGACCTCATTTCATTTCAAGGCTGTTTCGAAGCTCTTTGCTTTGTTTCAATTTCGCTCTTTCAAGCTCAAAACAAGTTGAAACAGCGTCAAATCACAACAGCCAGCAAAATTTTGCACCACTCTAATGAAAAGTCCTGGGGAGGGGCTCTCAGTCTTGGAGGCTAAGCAATCTTTTGACTGTCATGTCCTATTGGGTTCCTGGGAACCAGGTTGTAATCCAGGTTCAACCACTGAACATGGCCATACAAGCTGTTCACTCACTCTGTTCTTGCTTCTATTCTCACTTATGGACATTGCAAGGCTTTTCACACTGTGGATGGAATAATTCTGGGAGAACAGCAAACAAATAACCGGATGCTGATCCTGGTAGGGTGGGCACGACTCCTGGCATGAGAAAGCTCTGGGTTCTGCATCTTGCTGCCCCAAGGCTTTACTTCATGTGTACTGAATACAAAATGTATAAACTCTTTGGAAACAGGGGACAGAAATCCCTAGCTCAGTGGATTTCCTCTTGTGTTGGGCCCGTGAGTCATTTGTTTTGGTTGCACAGTGGCCCAATTTAACCTGAAAGCATAATAGAGTTTTCCAGCCCCATCAATCCCATGGCAGGAATTTAAAAGGACTGTGTGGGCACGCAGGACAGAAGTCGAATTGCGGGTAGACTAGTAGGGCACTGTCTCAGGCACCAACCTGGAGGAGGCACGAGAGTGGCAGCCGCTTCAGCCTGGCTGCCAGCACTGGTCCCAGCACCATCAACAGCCAGCGTGGAAAACTTCCGGTTTATGCCTCTGAGGTGGGAAATAGCAGTCCTCAAGCTCCTCAGCATTTGTTATGCCTAGGAGCCAAGCGCCCCACTTCTAGAGCAAGTGCCTTAGTCACAGAGGCTACTGAGAAAATATAGGAAAGGTCTTCACCCTTCCAAAAAGAGGGGGGACACCAGCTTTCCCTTACAGTGATCCCAATGTTGTTGCCTGTCACAAGGATACAGTGATGCAGGAGATATTGTCACTTCATAGCTGTCAGAATCAATCTAGGTGCAACATGATGGATTAAAGTAAGGTTGTGCTAAGGCTGCTTGCAGAGAGAAGGGAGGGAGTGTGGGCATCTATGGGTGCAACAGGATCTGTCCACAGAGTCACAGAAGAGTTGCTTTTATCATAATGAGAGAGCTCTGTGATTGCAGGGTGGGACACCTGGCCTTACCAGAGGCCGGCTAGGCTGATTAATGAAAGAATAGGAGAGTTTTGTACTTCCCCAGCTTGAAGGAGGTCATGTCCCCAGGCTACAGTTAAATTATTGGGGATGAGTGGAGTGTAAAGCCATAGACGTGTAGTGGACTGAGTGGGATGTAAGCCTTTATAAATGGTTCTTCCTACACAGTTGGAAACAACAATAAACATAAGAGTCATGTTTATGCTGTCTTCATGTCTGATTTTATAGTACTTGCATGACAGCAAAATGGTACCATATTCTATTGTTCAAGGAGGTTGCCACCCCACAAAACAATTAGCATCCATGACACCAAGAACAACTATTGTATTTTCTAGAGACAATAAAAATGAAAGTCAAGTGGGAATGTTTTCCTTCAACTCTAAATATTTGCTGCATTTTACAAAAGGGGGGGAAAGTTGCACAGTTTCTGAAACTCATGTCATGATTAACAAGCACAGCGTTATTCATAGTGTCCCAGTGGAATTATAGTGTAATTAATCTATGAACACAAAAGGAAGAATTGAACTAGTAGAAAGAGAGAGAGAGAGGGTGCTCCAAATAAATAGAAAATTATAAACAGGTGATGGAAATAGATGGGCCCTTTTGCTGTGGGCATGAGAACCTCCACATCCAGTTCCTTTGTGAGGCAGGGATTTCAAAGGCAAAAGACAATGAACATATTAATTTCTATCTCCATCATTACAAAAACTTAAAAGAAGAGTTACATAGGAATTATATACCTATTGGTAGTAGACCATAAGTAATATACTCTCAAAGACTGCTACTATTTTTCTATTTCTTTATTTTGAATTTTGATGAGCTTGAACTAAGCCATCACAATGGAGAACAAAACGATAGTGACAGAATTTGTCCTCCTGGGTCTCTCAGATATTCGCTGGCTGCAGATTCTTTTCTTCTTCGTGCTACTCCTCATCTATCTCTTGACCCTTATGGCAAATATTATCATCATCACCATCACCCTGCTGGACCAGCACCTTCAGACCCCCATGTATTTTCTCCTCAGAAACTTTGCTCTTGTGGAAGTGGGCTTCACTTCTGCTGCCATCCCAAAGGCTTTGTTTAACCTGGCATTGGGCACCAAGACCATCTCTATGGCCGGCTGCTTTACTGAGTGCTTTTTCCATGTCATTGTGGGCACAGCTGAGTTTTTCCTGCTGGCAGCCATGTCCTTTGATAGGTACGTGGCTATCTGCAAACCTCTGCACTATGCTTCCATCATGAACAGCCAGTTCTGTGGCCAGCTGGTGCTGGGCTGCTGGGTGACCAGCTTTCTGTATGTGATTACTCCACTTGTTCTGCTAGTCCAGTTGCCCTTTTGCACCTCAAACTCAATTGATCATTTCTTCTGTGATATTGTGGCTGTGCTGAAAGTTTCCTGTACAGACACCCACAATCTGAGACTCATGATTTTCCTGTTAGCTACCGGCAGCATACTGAGCACTTTTGCCATCACCATCATCTCCTACATCAACATCCTTTCTACTGTGCTGCACATCCCCTCTGCATCAGGGAGGCAAAAAGCCTTCTCCACCTGTGTCTCCCATTTTGCTGTGGCTTCCATCACCTATGGCAGCTGCATCTTCATATACATTAAGCCTGCTGGCAGCAGTGGGGTGGATCTTAGCAAGTCTGTGGCTCTTCTCAACAATTTGGTGTCCCCTCTCCTGAATCCTTTCATCTACAGCCTGAGGAACAAACAAGTTAAAGAGGCCTTGAGGAACACTGCCAGCTGCACCATCCTGTTTTTTAAGAATTTACAATGCCTTGGACAGTGACAAGTGGAACCCAGTACAAGGAAAGCCCTCTCTCTTACTCTTTTTCAGTCTTTCCCCCTCACTTCTTCTATAATCTAGTCGTGCTTTTACTCTCTCTCACTCTGTGTAAGAAAAGTGCCCGCCATAAGGAGCTTGATGTCAAATTGTCATCAAACTGATGGTATACAGTTCTGTCAGGACACATCTTAATTTCAATAGCCCTACAGAAAGACCAAAGCCTTGGGGACCGTATATGTGAGTATGGGAAATGGCCGCTACACTTCTCAGGGTTGAGGTCTCCTGCTCTACAACAAAATCCACAGTATTAATGTACATTTTGAGCATTTCCTTTCAGGTGTACAAAGCTCTTTGGTTCACAAAGACAATGTCATTTTTTAATGGTCCTTTAGTATTAAATCCTGCCTACTCTGCTTGCTATCATCATCATCATGAGCATGCTTTAGTTTTAGCCCAGAGATTTCATTTGCTTTTCTTGGGAGTCGGGTGCTCAAATTCATTTATACTTTATACTTCTCTGCATTTATGCATTTATGCATCTTTTATTTCATGACAAGTATATGCCTCATTTCCTTCAAGCTAGTTAAGTCATGTGTTTTATTATTCACTTTTCTGTCCTGACATATTTTGTTGGTTGTTTTAATCACCTGTTACACTTCTTTTAGAAGAAAACTGGTCATGCTTGAAAGAGTTCTTTTTCAAAGTTAAGGCATTATTGCATTTTTTAAATATTTTTCTTCTGAAATGGAAATGAAACAACATGACTACAAAAAATATGATGGAGATTCCTGACAAGGAAAAGACAATTATTCATGCAGAATCAAAAACTGGCCATGCTTTCATAGGAGGGGCTAGAAGTGTCCTGTGTTCAAAGGGTTCCCAAAGGCTGGGTGCTTTGGGAAGGAAAGTGATCAGAACAAGAAACCCTGGATAGAGATTATAGGAATCTGGTGTCACTTTCCCGCTCTTCCAGAGACAATGGTGAGTGTCCATAAGTAAAGTCCTTCTTGTTCCAAACCCTAGCTCCTCTGTTTTCCAAAAGGGGCTCATGATAACACTTTCTTCCAGTCTATTTAAACCCTGAATGCTGAAGCAGGGAACTTGACTCAATGTGTTCAAACAGCACTCCTAGACTTACACATTAGCTTTGGAGACAGCATTGACTCTCCCAGATGAAACAGGATCTGGCTTCTGATGTGTTTTCATGTTAGTCATTGTATGTCTTTTTAGAAGTAAAGTGTACCACAGCAGGCCCACAAGGGTGAGTCACCAAAGGAGTGGAAGCTATCCTACTACCATCTATATACATTGCTGAATGACTGCTAAATACAGGAGCACCACTGGGGCTGGGACACAGGGCCCTAAGAGTCCCCAGGTCAAGATGTATTTTATGAAATTGTACTCCATTTTGTTATTCCTCCATAATAGCCAAAGGATTAGCCTCAAATGGAGGGCTAGAGAGTGTGCTTATAATGCCTAACCCATGGCTTGGTAATAGGATCATTTTGCTGGGACACAAGTTCAGCCAGCCCTGTGTGGGGGCCCTGATCTGTGTCTCCCACTCTTAGCACTAGGCTCCAGCACTAAAGGTGGAAGTGCCCTCTCCATTACAGAGTTTCCTGCCTTCCCAAGGTGGAGTGGGGTTTAAAAAATGTGTAAGTGCCCCTTTCCCCCAATGCCATTTTCATGGCTCATTTACCTGCTTTAGTTCTACTTCCCTTTCTAAAGAGTGGAGTAGTGCTTTAAAGAAAAAACGAAGAGCTTTACTCAGAAAATTAATTGTTCTCATGTTCAGTATTTCACTATGGCTTCTTCATATTTTTTTTCTGTAATTAGGTCTGTACTCAATAAACATGCTTTGCCTACTGTATAGATATTTAACCTACAAGATGGATGAGGATCTTTTTTCTGTAGACTGTAGAACAGCTGCTGAATTGTGAAGAGGCTTGCCTTACAATTAAATTCATTACTTATTTTTGATTATTAATGAAGTCTATGTCCAACTTAAGACTGCTGTTGGAGATGATGAAAATGCATATTTAAAATGCATAACTATTCTTCTCTCATTCTCTTTGTGCTGAGTAAGTGTTGGAGTAATTCCTGGATGTCTCTCTATGAATAGATTCATGAGTAAAGACTATCACATCTATATGGGTCTTTCCTAGAAGAAAAGACACCTGAGATAATCAGTTTCCCCTGCTATAACAGTAGAAAGCCAACTTATAAAGGAATGAAATCCATCTTGAAAAAGAAAGAAAAGAGTAAGATAATTTTACAGCCTCTGCAAAACAGGAGATATTTGCTGTCAGTCAGTCCCAGAAGAAGCTCTGCAGAGGAGGAAGGGAGAGAGAGAGACATTTCATAGAAAGGGAAACTGTGCTTACTAGAGGGTCAGAAAGGAGCCTGAACACAGAGATCACAGGTGATGCCTTTTGACATGGATGAATGGTGATGCTCAAAAGCACCATGTGGCATACCTCTTTGGTGGGGATAGAGGAAAGAATGGAGGGGTCTCTGTTATTTCCCTGCCATTTTTTTTTTAATGTAATGATTTTTATGTTGGGGGAGAGGGGAGATTTATATATTTTAGAGGTAAGTAGGAGTAAGTTTTGTAAGCCTTGAGATGAATGGGGGTTAGGAAGCACAGTTACAATGGGCAGAGGATTGCTCTCCTAGGTAAGAGGCAGGGAAGTGAAGTGGGTGGGGTTGGGTAGTATTTTAAAAGACTGTGGTGCTGATTGGAAAGTCTGCTGCTTTCAGAGCTTGTGGGTTATTTGCCTGTTGTTGTAAGCCTTTGTGGAAAGACCTGTCTACAACCTTCCTTGTGAAACAGGTCCCATTGGACAACAACAAGATTCCAGAAGGAAGAGAACAAGTGAACAGGGATATCGTTCAGTCTTGTGGCTACTTCCCTGGTTTGGAGGTGTGCCATGGTTGTAGCCTGTGTTCCTACTCTCCATCCATTGTACACAATGAATGCAAGGTGCAGTGGATTCATTTCAAGAGGACAGCTAGAGGGAGACAGGACAATGCCTAACTTGCGGCTGGTCCTCGGGGAACTTCTGCTGAAATATAGGTTCAAAATCTCTCGAGGGGAGGAGGCTCTAGAGCCCAGGTCTCTCATGCCCTAAAGCAGTGGTTCTACATGCTTAAACTCCAGAATCCCCTTTGAAAATGTCAGCTCTTACTTCGCTGTTGATTTTTGACTACAGAAAAATAATAGAGCAATTCTTCCATTGCAAAGAACTCAGAAATACCACAACAGGGTAGAATTGTTTTAACACTATGGAGTCCTATTTGAAAATTCTTGGTTTATTTTGTGACTCATGTTTTCACACCCACTAGGGCTTACATCGCATGGCACCCCCCAAAAGGATCTTGAGGTATTCCAGGGTACTGTGTCAACTGGTTGAGAATCCCAGCCCTAGACTCTTGGGGTGCTTGTACATGCCACATTTTCTGCCCTTTCTTGTGTTGCAATGGAGTGACTGTTTGTATGAGCAGGGTTTCTGGATGCTTTAGAAGTCTTCCAGGACATAGTTTAGTTTGGCTTGCCGTTAATTAAAGCATCACATCCATGGATTCACAATGTGCAAACACAAAGGCACTCAGAGACATGTAATGAGCCTCTTTGTCTACCACATGGTGCCACAACAATCTCCTGCAGTGTGGTAGAAGTGAGTGGTGCACTGTGTGAGAGGCAGGGGGGAGACTGGGAGTGCGGGTGCCGAGTGGTGTGTGCAGGACAAGGACATGTCCACCAGGATACACCTGAATTCTGACAGAAATATTGACCTTTGTTCCCCCACATAAGACAGGTAAAGTTTCACCTTCCTCTCAGAGGTCTCCGAGTACTTCACTGGTGGAGGAAAAGATAAAAATCCTCTGTCGGACAGGGATCTGTGTGTGTCAGCGCTCCCGGCTGCCACCGCTGGCGACAGGCCAGTTTTGCTCCCTGTACATCTTTGTATATAGTGTTATGTTGAATGGTTGTTGATTAGTTCAGGTTATTATGCTTGTTGATACCTTTGATTTATCATATAGATTTGCTTATTAACCCTTACTTTGGTTTGCCTTCATTAATAGTAGTGGGCCACAGCTTGGGGCTAGGACACAGGCCAATACTCTGAGGGATTAACCCTTTCAGGTGTAATCAAATTATAGACCACTGGCATTGCACAGGCCTAACAAGCCTCTGCCCATGTAATTACCATAGCCCTTGTGCCAGGCCAGTCTTCAAGACAGCCAACCACATCATCTGTGAATGCCCTTACAGCCCTCCTTTCGGAGCCCACCATCTTATTGACATTCACCATTCTACCTGTTGCTGGCTTTCTGGCCCTCATGCTTCCAACATGAGTGAGGCAACACTTGCTTCATCATCATTATCATCAATGCTCCTGGCTACTGATCTTGTAAAACATCCTATATGTAACTGGATCTATTAGGTTTGCTCACAGTTAATTTTAGTGAGATTCAGGGAACGGAAGGACTTTATGAGACTTCTTTTCTACATAGTTTCTAGGCTCTATTTCAAAATCCTCTTCCTTATGTAAGGATCCTATAGGGTAGTACACTCCTTGGGGTTTTACAGTGCTTCACAGTCTCAGGAGACAGAAATCCACCTTCAGGGGCAGAGCCCTAGCCACCAGGCAAAAGGAGGACATGACTTCAAAATGCATGTATGAAGAGATGGCAGCCTATAGGTGTTGTGCCTTGTCCTGAACCAGTCACCATCAGATTGGGCCTCTCTAGGGACAGAAGTGAAGATGAATTATCTTCTCAGCTCCACTCTGAATCACCCTGTAGCTTAGTAAGTAGAAGCCTGGAGTGAACCTGAGCATGTTCAGAAGCGTAAGTTTAGGCACCAAGCAATTTTTGTGATATGTACTATAAGTACCAAATTACATTCACAGGACCCTGTAAAAGATGACATTATGGTTAACTGATAGGAACTGCATACAAGACACTGGGATTAATTTCTTGCCTGTACCACAGGCAGGAATTACTTCTGAGTGTTACATGTTATATCTGGCCAGCTCTGCAAAATACAAATAATGTTACTGCCTGTTTTATTACTTGTTTTGCAAATAGCCTGAAGTAATTTCCTCAGTGGATTTGAAAACCACAGGCTTAATAGGAAAAAAAGCACATATTAACCCCTCGTGATCATGTTAACTGTTTGTGTCTTGAAAATAGCTTCAAGAGATCAATTTTACCATGTTTAATGATTGGAAATATAAAGACCACAATCAATTAATGTGTTATAAAATAAAAAGACATTATCAACCCAGTCTGGGGGCAGCAACAAGGTGAATCAATAGAACAAGTAAAATACGAAAATTCACACACCTTTATTTCTACCTGGCTTGTTTCCCATGCCTGGTTCCTTTTTATTATCTGAAAGTGCATGCATTCTTTTGCCTTTTTTTTTCTAGCATCAGATATCAGAAGCAGACTGTAAAAACACCCATATGGTTTCCTTTTCTCTTTCTGTTTTTTTTTTTTTCTTCCCCTTTTGGATATCAAAAGTCAAAATCCTGTAACAACTTGCAGAAACAGCTACAACATGAGGTCAACATTCTGTAGCAATACAGCCACTTGGCATAAATACAACAAAAGCCATATACTTGTGCCAATGCTTGAGAAGAAATAGGTTGTTCAATTCTATGCAGAAACTCTCTGCAGATACAAATGGTAAGATAGAGATACAGGTACATATGATGATACAGAATGACATGAAAGCCAGTGAAAAATCTAGATCTCACTGACAATACAATATGACCTAAACACAATACCTAGCTCCTGATTCGAATTTGCTGACTTACTTGCCCCTACATATGCACCTGGGTGATTCTGTCCTCCACCTCTGGAAGGCTGCAGATGAAGGGATGCCTACCAAGTATGTGCATTACAGAAACACAAGAAGAGCCTATCTACATGGAATCCAAATTTTGCTTTATTAACAAAACATACAGTTCCATTTGCATGGAAATTCAACTTCAGTGCACTAAAGTGCAATAGGAAGTAACCCGAAAGCTTTAGCAAGGTCACGATTTTGCACTGGCCTCCACTAATACTCCTTACAACTACAATATGGTTAATCAATAGGAAAAACTCAAAACTTAGATCTTTCTCTTCTTACATAGTAAATTCGGTGACTTATATGATCTCTCACAGTTAATAGAGCAATGGATTGAGGCTGTCAATTATGGCATATGAATCCTGCAACAATAATTACCACAGCTAGAAATAACAACACCATGAACGTGGTGATGAGCCATAAAAATGTGGAACACAGACACAAAAAAGATAAGGTAGTAATACTAGAAACATTCTCATAAAGACACAAAAAAAATACTGTGGTAGTTAAAAAAATGGTTTGATTGCTAAGGTGTGAGTTAAACAAGGACCTTGTGAATTCAGTCTTGTTTGAAGTCTCGAAATCAAGACTAATATACTTGGCGGGATGCAATCACTAGAGACATTACTACATGTTTCTGGTCAGACCCTAAGATCCAGTGGTCTCTTTTGACCTGATGAGCTATAAAACTACTAAACTTGGTGTGTTAAGACAATGCCTGTCCGGTCAATCATTGCTTCTTCACAAAAAGCCTGATAAAGCAAGTTATGAAGTCAATCACGGCCTATATACATTGTGAACCTCCTCAGATTTTAATGATGCACTAAGAAAATGTCCTGCTACAGAGATCCTTCAGAGCCTTTTTGACTTGCTGGTTCCTCAGTGTATAGATGTAAGGGTTAAAGAGCTGGGTCACCACTGAGTAGAGAAAAGACACAGTCTTGTCAAAATCCCGCCCACCTCTCTGAGATGGCCGGATGTACCTGAAAATTGCACTGCTGTACAGTATTGTGACCACCAGGAGGTGAGCAGAACAGGTAGAAAAGGCTTTCTTCCTTCCCGTGGAAGATGGGATGCGCAGGATGGTGGAGATAATATAGCCATAGGAAATGATGGTCACGGTCAGAGTACCAGGTATGATAAAGATCAGTGCAATCAAGAGTAGTATTTCAATGAACTGTGTGTCCGTACAGGAGAATTCAAGCAAGGGGGCTGTATCACAGTAGAAGTGGTTCATGACATTGGGCCCACAGAATGGCAACTGGGTAATCATTACAATGGGAGGAACCATCAAAACAAAACCAGCCACCCAACAGCTGAGCACCAGCTGGATGCAAAATCTCCCATTCATGATGGTGGGGTAATGTAAGGGGCGGCAGATGGCCATGTAGCGATCAAAGGACATCATTGCTACATGGAAAACCACACAGGTACCCAAGTAGAAGAATGACAGTAATTGGATGAAACACGCAGGAAGTGAAATGGCTTTCTTATCCATCAGGAGGCTGTAAAGGGTCCTGGGAATGAAGGTGGAAGTGAAGGAGATCTCCAGAAAGGAAAAATTCCGGAGGAAGAAATACATAGGGGTCTGGAGACGATGGTCAACCAGCGTGATGGTGATGACAGTCAGGTTTCCCAGCAGGATCAAAAGGAAGATGAAAAGGAGAACCCCAAACAGGATGATTTGCAAATACCGGTTGTTAGTCAACCCCAACAAAATGAACTCCGCCACTGACGTATTGTTCATCACTTCTGGGTCAGCTTAAAGAGAAAAAGAAAAGGAAAGGAAAGTCAGAATTAATGCCAGGTTTCCTGGTAGTTTATGAGAATAAATACAGAAAACATCCTCAAGGACCTTTGGGTGCTTGGCACTCCAGAAGCCTTCAGAAAAAATAGTCCAGAAGAATTAAAACCAAACACAACAGGTAGCTCAAAAGACAGATACTTCAGTGAAAAACATGGATGCATGGTAGTACAGAAAAAAATAATGGAGGAAAGACAGAAGGGAGACTGATTTTGCTCACAGTTTTACCTTCATTTTAATAATCTCTTCAAATTAATTGGAACAGTTTGCAAGATTTAATCAGCTGCATTAACTCATGGCCTCCTGAGTGAAAACTAAGGGTTGGTATTTCTGATGAGTGTCTTCAATCTATCCATGGGTATCTTGCATCTATAAAAAGTGGAGAACCACTGCTTTAATTCTTGGGCACTTTCAAAGATCTTTTTAGGCCAAGTAGAACCAACCGACTATCTGTGAAGAGAGATAGGTCTGCTTTTACCATCACCTTTTCACTTTGTACAGATGAACGTGAATAGAAAGGCCAGGGGAAAATTTTGGAATGTCAGTTCTTTTTTCCACATTCCACCAGATTTCCAAATTTTGCTCTTTTCCTCTATAATTAGCATAACACTCAACACCAAGGGGTAAATCTTGCAGTTACATGACTACAATTGCGCCATGGAAAAACTTGAAGTGTTTGAACAAACATAAGTTTGAACACGTTTAAAAGAGGAAGCAGAGCTGCTGCTTGGGAATACCTGGCAGCTGTTACTGTCTCTCTGTTATGTCTGAGTGATCCTGTGTTGACTCATGATAGCTAACTCTCCCCAGTTTTGATTGTGAATGAAGGGGAGTTATAATGCAGCGGTGTTGCCACATTTGTATTGCCACAATATTATGTAGACACAGCAGTTGCTTTTTAAACAGCTTGCACAGGTATCCTCTAATTCAATTTTCACACCTTTCAATACAAAAAGTGGAATAGGCTATCTCATTGGCAATTTTGTCTATTTGTTTCTCCAAATTCAATACATAACAGGATTAACAGCTATACTGGCACCATAAGCCCCTTTCATCTCCCATTTCACAAAGTCTACAGTCTAATGCTTCTCTTATTAAGGAGGAGTCATAGAAGAACAGCAGCAGAGTCCTTGCACCTTTGCAGAAAGACAAATGCATAGATAACAGAGCTTCAAGGTTCTCGGACTTCACATCCATTACCTACTCACTTATACCTTCTGACCCCACATCCACAAGTTCCCTCAAACTAATTTCTAGACTATCATTTTGAGATTGAAAACTTTCCTGGGACTGGCACCATGTTGGCCAGGGACTATGTGATCAAAGCCCCTAAGCAGGGCACCTTTCTTTCTGCCCCCCAAAAACAAAATAATGAAAATAATAGTGCAGCACCTAGAAGGCCTGCAAATTGTTAACACTTTAAATTGTCAACTCATGAAACCTCTCCTAATCTTCAGTCAGATGTCGTGATGGTCAAAACTTGTCAAACATGTGGAACACTAGCAAAACAATGTAAAACAATAGCCTACAGCTACTAAACAGACCGCATCTACCTTAAGTCTGTGGACTGATGCTTTTCTGCAAAACCCAGGGGCTATGGATAATCCTCCTTCCTCAGAAATAACCCCTCCTTTTGAAGTTGTCTTGTATAGGAGTTGGGATGTGTGAGATCCATTCTCGCCACTGGGACCAATGCCTTGGGACCAATTAGCTAACAAGCATGGCTGAAGACTCCTTGAAAAAAACTCTGTTAAGAAACTTCAGGAAAAGGAAAGATGTTGTGAAAATCCATTGCCTTCCCATTTCCTTGATCTCTAAACTGGAGTTCATGAAACCGACATCTGCAAAACAGTTTGAAGCAGTAGACTCTTGGGGCTTCAAACTTTTTTTTAGCGAAGGAGCTGTGTTCTGCAGCCAAAAGAACTGCCTATCTCTGCTTAGTTTCCTTTTCTAGAAAGGGTCCCCTTGCATTTCACCAACACCTTCTTGTCGCACCCCTAACGCCGGTGCACCTTTGACCTGCAAGCCTGGGTCGGCACGACCGGCTTGGCGCGAGGAGGGGGATTTATGACTGGGCAGGTGGGTGATAACAGTGAGCAGGAGTCAGTATGATTTAAACACAGCGTGATGGTTTCACAAAAAAATTATTTTACTTATGCTTCTGATGTGCTGCAAGCGTAGGCAGAGGAACTGATTGATTTAGTTACAGCATGCAGATATCATCTTACCCAGTACTTACAGGGTGGGTAAGACAGTTGCTTCCAAGCGATTCATATAAGCCGTTGCAGTCTGCAGATTACTAAGAGCTCTTGATAAGAAAGATAACGCTAGGGTCGGAAGGGACCTCAATAGATCATCGAGTCCGACCCCCTGCATAAGCAGGAAAGAGTGCTGGGCCTACATTACCCCAGCTAGATACACATCCAACCTTCTCTTGAATACCCCCAGGGTAGGGGAGAGCACCACCTCCCTTGGGAGCCTGTTCCAGACCTTGGCCACTCGAACTGTGAAGAAGTTCCTCCTAATATCCAATCTAAATCTGCTCTCCTCTAGCTTGTGGCCATTATTTCTTGTAACCCCCGGGGGCGCCTTGGTGAATAAATACTCACCAATTCCCTTCTGTGCCCCCCTGACGAACTTATAGGCAGCCACCAGGTCGCCTCTCAACCTTCTCTTGCGGAGGCTGAAAAGGTCCAGTTTCTCTAATCTCTCCTCGTAGGGCTTGGCCTGCAGGCCCTTAACCATACGAGTGGCCCTTCTCTGGACCCTCTCCAGGTTATCCGCATCCTTCTTGAAGTGCGGCGCCCAGAATTGCACGCAGTACTCCAGCTGCGGTCTGACCAGCGCCCGATAGAGGGGAAGTATCACCTCCTTGGACCTATTTGTCATGCATCTGCTGATGCACGATAAAGTGCCATTGGCTTTTCTGATGGTTTCGTCACACTGCCGACTCATGTTCATCTTGGAGTCCACTAGGACTCCAAGATCCCTTTCCACTTCCGTGCCACCCAGCAGGTCATTTCCTAGGCTGTAGGTGTGCTGGACATTTTTCCTCCCTAGATGCAGCACTTTGCATTTCTCCTTGTTGAACTGCATTCTGTTGTTTTCTGCCCACTTGTCTAACCTGTCCAGGTCTGCTTGCAGCTGCACCCCCTCGTCCAAGTCGCTGATGAAGACATTAAAGAGTATCGGTCCAAGCACCGAGCCCTGCGGGACCCCACTGCCCACACTCTTCCAGGTTGAAACCGACCCATCCACCACAACTCTCTGGGTTCGACCCTCCAGCCAATTCTCCACCCACCGGACTGTGCAGTAATCCAAGTCACAGCCCCTTAACTTGTTCACCAGTATGGGGTGGGATACCGTATCAAAGGCCTTCCTGAAGTCCAAGTATACGACATCCACCCCTCCTCCTGCATCGAGGCGTTTTGTGACCTGGTCATAAAAAGAGACTAGATTGGTCAGGCACGATCTACCTGCCACGAACCCGTGCTGGTTTCCCCTCAGCATAATTTGTCCTGCCGGGCTCTCACAAATGTGAGCCTTGATGATTTTCTCAAAGATTTTGCCAAGGATGGAGGTGAGACTGACTGGCCTATAGTTACTAAGAGCTCTTGATAAGAAAGATAACAAAGATAGAGAGATAAACGGACTGGTAAGATGAGACAGGGGTACGCCAAAAAAATTTAAAAAATATGTAGGTGGAAGAGATAACATTCGTTGTGCACAATCTGTTTTTCTTGAGTGTATACACGGTTCTCCGCTCTCTGCTTTGGGCGGAAGTTCTTTCAAAGTTATATTAGGCGAAGGTGACCGATTACTATACACTAATCATAAATAATTAAAGAGTTGGCACTTGTGCTGTCTTTGTTTGCTCAGGTTTCAGGAAAAAGGGGGGTTATTTTTACTTGGGTGGTACTGGTTCTGTTTGGTCACAGGATGGTGCGCATAGTATATTTAATTAATTTTACAACTTCACTAAAGTCAGCTAATCTTGTTACTATAGGTACTTTATCTGTTGTGCTGGCCTGTCAAGGTCAGTTTCTCTCTTTCGTATGAGACGCTCAAGCGATTTGAAATGAGGCACAGACAGGGATGTGTATATGCAACACTGTTAATACAGAGGGATAAATTACAACCACAGAGTTTGTTGTGTTAGCTTCTGACCTTTTGTCTCTGACCTTTTGCCATCGGCATCTGAAATCAAAGACTTTGATCTTTGACACTTCTGTTCTCCATGGCTTGTATTATGGGCACATTTCTAAACTGCTCTATGTCTCCACCACAGTTGTACTGTCAAATGAGGGAGATCTGTGGGGCTAGGAGGAAACACGCCTTGATTGTACAGCATCCCACACCATTCCCACATTCAAGCTAAGGAAATATGGGCTCGATGAATGGACTGTAAGGTGGATAGAAAACTGAGTGGAGCATTGAATATAATCCATCTCTCTAGTTAGTAGACCTGTGCAAATAGGGAAGTATATGATTCAGATTCAGCCAATTTGGAGGACAGTGATTCAAATCACTTTCCCCATTCAATGAGGCTGAATCAGAATCAGAGATCTGATGCTGATTTGGAGATTCAGATTGGCTGGGGAGAGGCAGGCACAGCTGGGCGGCTACAGGTTCTCCCACAACTCCTCCAGCTGTGCCCACCTCATCCTAGTGAGAGAAGCCGCAGCAGAACCCCCCTTGGCTATCCTGCATGGCCCCATCCCCCACCCAACCCCGACTTCCAGCACTTAAAAAAAAATATGCTCCACATTCACTGGCTGCAGCAGCGGTGATCAGAGCCTCTCAGGGCTTGTGGTAGGGATCCCCCTATGTAGCACAGGGCAGTGGGGGGAAGTGGGGATTGCCCTCTCTGGTTGGCACCCATACAGCTGTTGTCACATTGCATGGCTGCAGCACAGCTCAGCAGAGTACCACATGCTGTCTGGGAGCTGGGTCAGCTCCAGCAGTCAGCTGAAGCCTGGCACCACTCAGCCCCAGATCCCAAGCAGCATGCAGCACTCTGCCGAGCTGTGCTGCACCCACGCTATGAGTTAGCAGTCACATGGATGCCAGGTGGGGAGCCAACCCCGCTGCCCCACACTGAGTAGGGGTGGGGCTCTGCCATGAGCCCTCAGAGGTGCTGATCCTCACTGAAGCAGCCGGTGAGTGTGGGGCTCTCTTTCTTTCCCCCCCCCCTTTTTTTTAAGTGCTGGGAGGCTGGGTCTGGGTGGGGGATGGGGCCGGGCAGGGAATCCATGTGGGCTTCTCCCATGGTTCCCCTCTCCCGAGGAGAGGCAGGCACAGCCAGAGAAACTGTGAGCAAACCTGTAGCCACCCAGCTGTGGCTGCCTCTCCCCAGCTGATCTGAATCTCCAAATCTTTTCTGAATAGATTCGGGGGCTTTGGATTCAATTTGAACCTTTTAATGGGTCTCCTAATTTGATTCAGATTTGGAGATTTGGCCACCAAATCAAGCCAAATCTCCTCTGAATCAAATTGGCATCCAAAGCTTTGCACAGCCCTATTGGTTAGAAATTTGCAGGATACATAAGTAAATAATATAGAAGAAGTGTGAATGGACTGGTGGATGGACAATATGAAATAAAAAGAGATAGAAAAACAAAGGAAAGAAAGAGATAATAACTTGCTCACACTTTTACTCCCATTTTTAATCACCAGTAAACTGGATTTGGAGCAGCATGGGGTAGACTTCTATTTCCTTACTAGCTAATTGCCCATCAAGAATGAAGGTTTTCAGGAAGCAGGTATATGGCCCCTCTCACCTTCCACTCACCCTTCAGGGCTGGCCATGTAAAGACTTCCTCCACCTTTGCCACCTCCTCCAGGCTTCAGCGTGAGGGGTTCCCTCCCCCTGCCTGCCTCTGCCTCACAGTGGGGCTTCTTCCTGCCTCTCCTCTCCTTCCCTCCCTTCCCACCACCTCCCCCTCCCTGCTGACTATTGTTGGGGCTGGGTGGTAGGGGGACACCACCACCATGACCCCGCCCCCCACTTCCCTTTCTTCCTTTCTTCTCTGCCACCCGGTCAAAACAACAGCTGCCACCATGACCCCCTGCCTGGGCCCATGCAGCCTCCCTCCCCACCGCCTCCCCATCCCTGCCAGCTATTGTCTTCTACAATTCATGTCATCATCTCTAAGACTATGCATTTTGTCTGTTTGTTCATTGGGCAACAAGCAGCAATAAGGTAGGTAGGTATGCTAACATCAAAAGACTATTTCAGCTCCTGTTTCAAGCATTCTGAAGACACACTCAAAGAGGAGTCTATCACTGTATTACAAATTTGGAAGCCTTTTCTGTGTTTACTCTCGCTTCAGTTGCTTCCTTTGACACCCCAACCTCCTCTTTCTTCAAAAGTCATCATTTGTACAGCTAAGTTTTAGTCACTCCCTGCTAATACCACTAAAGCTTGGTCCAAAGCAGGTTAGAGTCAACTAAGAGACACCTACTGACTTTCCTCAGCTGTGGTCAGTCCTACTCAGAAACCAACATCTCTTCAGAGGTACATGCAGACTTGAAGCTGGGGAGTAAATGTTGAAAACATTTGCCTAAAAAAGCAGCCAAGCTCTGCCTCACAAAAGAAGAGTCTGTCTATACTTAGTTTCTTTTTAGGTCAAATCCTCTGCATCTCACAGGACACTTGCAAAAGTTCCAAAGCTCTACTTTGTAAGTGTAAGTAGATGCTCCCAACACCTGTCTTCAACTTTGCCATTATGCAGGACAGCCTGGTCATATACTGCATACATGGGGACTCCCCACATCAGTCTTCTCATTCCCCTGTGGATTAACTAAGCATCCCCACTCTGTCTTCTGAGTTAATCTGTTTACGCTCCCCTGGTTTGTCACTCCTCAGTTCATCAATTATGCTCAGCGATCTCAGATTTTCTATTCATCCATTAAATTGGGCTCCCACAGCTTCTCAGTTCCTTAATGAAGCACTATATTGGCTCTGGTGCTCCTTACCTGCCTTGCCAGTGCTTTGAATTCACCATTGTTCTAAAAGAACCCACCGTGCCTCCATATCCCAGGAGTTTCAGACTGCAATTTAAATGAAGTTGCCTGCCATGCATTTTTATAGATCTAATGACTCAGGAGATGTTCAGTCCCATTGCAGCCCCCTTTAACTCCCTGGATTTGGAAGTTGGTGACTCTCTTTCCAGTGTAGACCCACCTCTCCTCACACCCCAGCCTTATACCACCTTGATGTGAAGTGTCTCATTCAGTAAGTAGCTTGTCTAAGTAATCACAGTCTCAACTATAGCTTCAGTGTCTTGTTCAGCAGATTCATGGATTGTTAATTCTTGAATCGCATCAAGTATACACACCCTCTGGATACAAGAATTCTTTAGTGACACTTCACATCAGTTCCACACACTATTCAGTAACAGTCTTGCTATTGCACTTGCTTCCCAAATGTTTACTTTTTATTTCTTTGCAAGAAAGGTTGACTACCACGAATGGGTTTTGACTGAAGAGTCCCTGTCCTGTAACTGACAGTACTTTATGCTTTACATCAGGGGTGGGCAAAATATAGCCTGCAGGCCAGATCTGGCCTGTGAGGCCTTTATATCCAGTCCATGGGGCCCCTAAAAAATTTAGAAAATATTTATCTGCTCTTTGTTCCTGCCAAAAATGACAGGAACCAGGGGCATTAGGACCCAGGGGAAGCCCTGGTGGCCTCCCACAACAGCACAGCCCACCAGGCCCTGCCCCACAAAGCTGGGAGGCCCAGCAGGGGCTTCTGGCCTGGGACCACATGGCTGCATTAGTGTGGGAACCTCAGGTAAGGGGGTGGGGGGGAAGGGCAGGGGAGGACCCCAGGCAAGGAAGGAACCCAGGGAAAAGTGGCCCAGGAAAAAGCTGAGCATGGAGACAAGTGGCCCCTCACCCTCCCTGTGCCCAGTACCCTGCACTGCAGCCACTTGCAGCCCACCTGGGGCTGCCTGTGCCTGCTCTGGACAGCCCCACATGGGCTGCGAGCAGCTCCTGCAGGGAGCGCCAGCCATGGGGCGGGGGAGAGGCCACTTTTCCCCATGCTCAGCTTTTCCCTGGGCTCCTTCCTGGCACAGAGGAAAGCAGCCCCTCTCCCACCCCATGGCCCGTGCTCCCAGCTGCATCTGCTCGCAGTCCACGGGCTGTCCTGAGCAGGCAGGTTTCAGACTGGGTGTATGAACAAACTTCTTCACAGTTCATGTGACTACACTCTTGAATAGACTCCCAGCAAGCGCCTACCATGGAGATCTTCAAAAGGAGACTGGATACACACCTTGCTGGGGTTATTTGACCTCAGCAGTCTTTCCTGCCAAAAATAGGGGGCCTGGACCTGATGATCTCATGAGACCTCATAAGATCCCTTCCAACCCTAAACTTCTGTGAATCACTCTGCCATCAGTAGCAATAGAAGTAACCATAGTAGTCAAAGTATTAGTAACCACAGGGTAGTTTTCTTATAGCACATGTACGTATCCCCTGGAATGAAGAATGATTCATTTAAAGCCATACTAGGAGAAATTAGAACCTTATCATGAGTGAATTTATCATATGTAAAAACCTGTTCACTTGCTAAGACCTGTTGTCTTTGTTTTTTCTCCCCGTTACAACTTTATTGCTTATGCTTTATCACAGAAGCTACTCGGTCAACTGCACCACAAAATTCTAAAAGTTATTGACAATGAAAGAAACTAGCACAAGCATTTTTATTCAGGAGAAGGGCTGTGATTAAATTGTCTGGTCTGAATGAGATAGAAAAACCACCAAACCACAAATCCTGAAAGAGAATATATGCAGCCTTTGCCTGGCTTAATTTTGCATTGATTTAGACAATAAGGTAGTAAAACCTTTTACAAATAGCATTTAGCCAGTAATTGCAATAGAAAACTAATAAGGAAACCTTTTTAAATAGTACACTTGGAAGGCAGAAGGAGTCAGCTGCCAGGGTCCAAAGGTCAACTTAACCTTTCCTTCCCAGGGGTTTTAAGTGTGACTTTTCCTTATACCACTTTAACTGAATGCTACCTGAGGTTGTGCTTCACTTTCCAATGAAATGGGATTATTTTGGGTTAGACAGGGGTGATGCAACCTGCATCTGGGATACTCAGAAAGGTACAGAAAGGTAATGCTCTTGTCCTAATTATTTGATATCCAGAGAAACAGTATGGTGAATTGGGAAAAAGGAATGCCAGAAATATAAGAGATAAATGCAGCATTTCTGTATACAAGAAGGAGTGCCATTTAAGGAGAAATATTCTAAAGAAACTTGTGAATCCTTCACCCGAGACATTCTTCTAAGAATCTTATTTATAAGAATTATATTGGCAAATCCCTTACCTTTTTTATTTGGGACACAAGATAGGACAGCGGTCCTGGGTACAGAGAAAAATATCTGAGAAAAATCTCAAAACAGCCAGCCCCCATCCACCTAAAGAGTTACCTGGTCTGGGCTCTGAGGTGTTAAGCCACCCCGTTATCTGACTAAGTAGCTTGATACCTACAAAAACTCACGCCTGTCTGAATTACATAATCTGTAAGGTGCTAACCTGCCTCATACCTCATGGTTGATCTGGGGATCTGTGCAAATGGGGATTCATGAACACTAAGGACTCTTTTGTGCAGTGGTTTCCCAGATATTTTAAAGAGCAGACCATGGCAAGTGGGAAGAGTGTGGGGAGACAGACATCTGCTAAGAGAATCTGCGCTGATCTGTTTCCATTTATAATGCAGAGAGAAGCAATTTGTCTTGGGTAACAAAATTAGCCTTACTTATCTGTGTTTGTAAACTTGTAAGTACTGCTGCAGGGGCAGTGGCCTCCTTATAGCACTGATGCAAAGACTGTGGATGCCAATGGGAGCCTCTCCACTGACTTTGAGCTGCTCTGGCTCAAGTTCAGGAATTCTGTTATCAGTGATGAGAATTGAAAAACCTGTCCTGTCCCAACTGAATTTCTGCTCGCTGGAGTTGGGAGGCAGGTAACAGTGCCATGCCAGGAACATCTGCCAACCTTGAAACATCTGCAGACCTTGATATCATAATAGCAGTAAAACCTAAAGTTGCCAGCCAAGGCATATGTATACTCTACTTCAGAGCTTTGAATGGTGGCAAGATCGTTAACAGTCTAGATCTTAAAACGGAAACTGGCAGGAGGGAATTTTCCATGCTTCTGAGCTTGAGTATATATATGCCTGCAGCTACTCTGTAAGATGAAAAGGAGACATAACCAATAGGGGTGTGCAAAATGGGCCATATTCAATTCAAATTTGGATTCAGCCCAAATCGGGGACAGTGATTTAATTAATTGATTAGGATCACTGTCCCCAATTCGATTCAGCTGAATCTAAATCTGAAGATTTGATGCTGATTCGGAGAATATTTTTTCTACATACCTCAAAGTACCAGGCATGGCTCTTGAATGCTGCAATGGTAGGGCAGATGGAGCGTCCCACAAAACACGGGGGAGCTTCCCGCATGCTTGACAGCGAACCCAGAAGTGGACCAGAAGTACTTCCCAAGCTGGAGGGTATAGGGGAGTTCTGGTCCACTTCTGGTCTGCTACCGAGCATGCAGGGCAGCTCCTGCGCTTCTGTGGGACACTCCATGCACCCCAGCATCACAGCATTCATGAACCACCTGCTACACACAGGTATGTAGAAAAAACATTTAAAGCTGTGTCTATATCCGAATCTCCAAATCTCTCCAAATCGATTCGGAGGGTTCCAATTTGATTCGGAGAGATTAAAGGGTCTCCTGATTTGATTTGGATTTGGAAATTGGCCACTGAATCAGGCCAAATCTCCACCAAATCGAATCAACGACTGAAGTTTTACACAACCCTATTATCTAGTTTTATTGTAAGCTGCCTTGGGCCTTTTTGTGGGGGAAAGTTAACATAGGAATCAAACAAATAAATAAATAAATGTTAGAGATTTTTCTCAGGTAGGGAAAAAACTGCATTCAGTTTCCTCCTCACCCTCTAAGTAGTGAAACTTGCCTCTCCCATTTTCTAGAAGTGTACCCTACCCACCAGATTATAAGGGAGTCTGGCAGAGAGCTGGAGGGGGAGTCGGGAGGCACCCTGCACTCATGCTATTCAGCTTGAGCCACTAGGAAGAAAGGAACATAACTTTTATGGGGCCAGAGGCAGGAATGATTTCTGGGTGTTACACTTTATGTATGGCCAGCTCTGTAAAATACGAATAATGTTACTGCCTTTCTTCTTGGAGGGGCCTATTTGATTACAAATTCATCCTTGTCTTGCAGATAGACTGAGGTCACTTCCGCAGTGGACTTGCCACAGGCTAAATAGGAAAAAAAGACACATATTAACCCCTCATGATAATGTTAACTGTTTGTGTCTTGAAAATAGCTTCAAGAGATCAAATTTACCATGTTTATTGATTAGAAATATGAAGACCACAATCAATTGAGTTATAAAAAAAAGACACATTATGAACCCAGTCTGGGGCATGCAACAAGGTGAAACAATAGAACAAGTAAAATATGAAGATCCACACATCTTTATTTCTACCTGGCTTGTTTCCCATGCCTGGTTCCTCTCTATTATCTGAACGTGCATGCATTCATTCACTTTTTTGTCTAGCAACAGATATGAGAAGCAGACTGTAAAAACACTCATATGGTTTCCTTTTCTCTTTTTTTCTTTCTGTTTTTTTTCTTCCCCTTTTGGATATCGAAAGTTAAAATCCTGTAACAAGTTGCAAAATCAACTACAGCACAAGGTCAATATTATGTAGCAATACAACCACTTGGCATAAATACAACAAAAACCATATTTTTGTGCAGCTGTGTGAGAAGAGATACGTTGTTCACTTCTACTCAGAAACATTCTGCAGATACAAATGGTGAGATAGAGATACAGATACAAATTATGATATAGACATACATGAAAGCCACTTACAAATCTAGCTCCCATTGACAATAAATATAACCTAAACACAATACCTAGCTCCTGATTAGAATCTGCTGACTTGCTTGCCCCTACATATGCACCTGGGTGATTCTGTCCCCCACCTCAGGACTGCCGCAGATGAAGGGATGCCTACCAAGTATGTGCATTAGAGAAAAACAAGAAGAGCCTATCTACATGGAATACAAATTTTGCATTATTAACAAAACATACAGTTCCATTTCTATGGAAATTCAACTTCGGTTCATTAAAGTGAAATAGGATGTAACCCGAAAGCTTTAGCAGGGTCACGATTTTGCACTGGCCTCCACTAGTAGTCCTCACAACTACAACCTGGATAATCAATAGGAAACTCAAATCTTAGTTCTTTCTTTCTTTTCTTACATAGTAAATTATGTGACAGCTAGAAATAACAACACCGTGAATCTGGTGATGAGTCATAAAAAGGTGGAAGACAAACACAAAAAAGAGAAGGTAGTAATACTAGAAATATTCACGTAAAGAAATAAGACACAAAAAATATTGTGTGGTGGTTAAAAAAATTGTTCGAGTGCTAAGATGTGAGTTAAACAAGGACCTTGTGAATTCAGTCTTGTTTGAAGTCTCAAAATCAAAACTAATATAGTTGGTGGGATGCAATCACTAGAGACATTACTACATGTTTCTGGTCAGACCCTAAGATCCAGTGGTCTCTTTTGACCTGATGAGCTATAAAACTACTGAACTACGTGTGTTAAGACAATGACTGTCCTGTCAATCATTGCTTCCTCACAAAAAGCCTGATAAAGCAAGTTATGAAGTCAATCAAGGTCTATATACATTGTGAACCTCCTCAGATTTCAATGATGCACTGAGAAAATGCCCTGCTACAGAGATCCTTCAGAGCCTTTTTGACTTGCTGGTTCCTCAGTGTATAGATGTAAGGGTTAAAGAGCTGGGTCACCACCGAGTAAAGAAAGGACACAGTCTTGTCAAAATCCCGCCCACCTCTCTGAGATGGCCGGATGTACCTGAAAATTGCACTGCTGTACAGTATTGTGACCACCAGGAGGTGAGCAGAACAGGTAGAAAAGGCTTTCTTCCTTCCCGTGGAAGATGGGATGCGCAGGATGGTGGAGATGATATAGCCATAGGAAATGATGGTCACGGTCAGAGTACCAGGTATGATAAAGATCAGTGCAATCAAGAGTAGTATTTCAATGAACTGTGTATCCGTACAGGAGAATTCAAGCAAGGGGGCTGTATCACAGTAGAAGTGGTTCATGACATTGGGCCCACAGAATGGCAACTGGGTAATCATTACAATGGGAGGAACCATCAAAACAAAACCAGCCACCCAACAGCTGAGCACCAGCTGGATGCAAAATCTCCCATTCATGATGGTGGGGTAATGTAAGGGGCGGCAGATGGCCGTGTAGCGATCAAAGGACATCATCGCCACATGGAAAAACACACAGGTACCCAAGTAGAAGAATGACAATAACTGGATGAAACACGCAGGAAGTGAAATGGCTTTCTTATCCATCAGGAGGCTGTAAAGGGTCCTGGGAATGAAGGTGGAAGTGAAGGAGATCTCCAGAAAGGAAAAATTCCGGAGGAAGAAATACATGGGGGTCTGGAGACGGCGGTCAACCAGCGTGATGGTGATGACAGTCAGGTTTCCCAGCAGGATCAAAAGGAAGATGAAAAGGAGAATCCCAAACAGGATGATTTGCAAATACCGGTTGTTGGTCAACCCCAACAAAATGAACTCCGCCACTGATGTATTGTTCATCACTTCTGGGTCAGCTTAAAGAGAAAAAGAAAAGGAAAGGAAAGTTAGAATTAATTCCAGGTTTCCTGGTAGTTTATGAGAATAAATACAGAAAACATCCTCAAGGACCTTTGGGTGCTTGGCACTCCAGAAGCCTTCAGAAAAAATAGTCCAGAAGAATTAAAACCAAACACAACAGGTAGCTCAAAAGACAGATGACAGTTGACTCATGATAGCTAACTCTCCCCAGTTTTGATCGTGAATGAAGGGGAGTTATAATGCAGTGGTGTTGCCACAATTGCATTGCCACAATATTATGTAAACAAAGCAGTTTCTTTTTAACAGCTTGTACAGGTATCCTCTAATTCATTTGTGACACCTCTCAATACAAAAAATGAAATAGGGTATCTCATTGGAAAATGTATCTATTTGTTTCTCAAAATCCAATACATAACAAACTGAACAGCTATGCTGGCACTATAAGCCCCTTTCATGTCCTGTTTCAGAAAGTCTGCAGTCAAATGCTTCTCTTACTATGCCTTCTACAAATTGGGAAGACTCCTCTGCATAGACTCCAGCTTCATTCTCCACTGCCAGTGCCCTGACTCACCCTGCAATTTAAAAGGGTCATAATCTCATCTGTGCAGCAAATATTTTACCTACACACTGCTATGTAACTCTGATCCAAAGCAGTTCAGGGGCAGTGAGGCAGCTTCTGCCAATTCTGTTCAGCTCTGGATCCGTGACGTTAAAAAAGAAAGGCCCATTCCCTGGTGTTTACAGATATAAATCCTGGATTGTTGAGAGTAGAACTATTTTCCCCAAAAAAGCAGCTGGACTCTACATATTGAAGACCAATCTGTCTCCTCTTAAGTTCCTTTTTTGGGGTCAGGTCCCCTGAATCCCATTGAGCTTTTTCAGCCTCCAAAGAGTTACCTTCTAAACACATCTTTAGGACTCTGATTTCACACCACAAAAGACCCCTTAGTGCCTGCAGCTACTCATCCCAGAAAAGATCTGATCTCCCATTTTGGCTAAGGGTTTCATTCCTAACTATATTATTTCTTATAGCTGGTTTTAGAATCTGAAATTTCTATCCTGATATGGAACAAGGAAGGATTTCATAGACCTTACCTCTAAGGAGGATTTGTAGAAGAACAGCAGCAGAGTCCTTGCACCTTTGCAGAAAGCCAAAGACATAGATAACAGAGCTTCAAGGTTCTCGGACTTCACATCCATTACCTACTCACTTACACCTTCTGACCCCACATCCACCAGTCCCCACAAACTAATTTCCTGACTATCATTTTGAGATTGAAAACTTTCCTGGGACTGGCACCATGTTGGCCAGGAACTATGTGATCAAAGCCCCTAAGGGGAGCACCTTTCTTTCTGCCCCCCAAAAACAAAATAATGAAAATAATAGTGCAGAACCTAGAAGGCCTGCAAATTGTTAACACTTTAAATTGTCAGCTCATGAAACGTCTCCTAATCTTCAGTCAGATGTTGTGATGGTCAAAACTTGTCAAACATATGGAACACTAGCAAAACAATGTAAAACAATAGGCTACAGCTACTAAACAGACCGCATCTACCTTAAGTCTGTGGACTGATGCTTTTCTGCAAAACCAGGGGCTGTGCATAATCCTTCCTCAGAAATAACCCCTCCTTTTGACGTTGTCATGTATAGGAGTTGGGAAGTGTGAGATCCATCTTTACCACTGATTGAGATGCCTTGGGACCAATTAGCTAACAAGCATGGCTGACGACTCTTTGAAAAAAAAATCTGTTAAGAAACTTCAAGAAAAGGAAGGATGTTGTGAAAATCCCTTGCTGTCCTAGCTAAAAAAAGTTGTACAGACTCTTCATTCCCACTGTTGGCAAGTGTTGTGCAATTGTATGGAGGAGATGTAGTTTCAGTCTTTGGCTTTAACTTTTGCCTTCTGTGAATCACTTATTACATCATATCCCTTCCTTGTACCTCAGTTTCCTGCACTCTGAAATGGAGTTCATGAAACCGACATCTGCAAAACAGTTTGAAGCAGTAGACTCTTGGGGCTTCTAACTTTTTTCTAGTGAAGGAGCTATGTTCTGCACCCAAAAGAACTGCCTATCTCTGCTTAGTTTCCTTTTCTAGAAAGGGTCCCCGTGCATCTCACCAACTATTCTGTTTTCCATGACTTGTATTATGGGCACATTTCTAAACTGCTCTATGTCTCCACCACAGTCGTACTGTCAAAGGAGGAAAATCTGTGGGGTTAGGAGGAAATAAGCCTTGATTGTTTCCACAACATTCCCACATGCAAGCTAAGGAAATATGGGCTGGATGAATGGACTTTAAGGTGAATGGAAAACTGGGTGAAGCATTGGGCTCAGAGGGTAATAATCAATGGCTCAATGTCTAGTTGGCAGCCAGTATCAAGCGAAGTACCCCAGGGGTCATTCCTGGGACTGGTTTTCTTCATTATCTTCATCAACGACCTGAAAGATGGGATGGAGGCCACCCTCAGCAAGTTTGCAGATGAGACTAAGCTGGTGGATGTAGTAGATACACTGAAAGGTAGGGCTAGGATTCAGAGTGACCTAGATAAATTGGAGGATTGGGTCAAAAAGAATCTCATGAGGTTCAACAAGGACAAGAGCAAAGTCCTGCACTTACCATGGAACAATCCCACACACCAGTACGGGCTGGGACCTAACTAGCTGGGCAGCAGCTCTGCAGAAAAGACCTGGAGGTAACAGTGTCCAATAATCTGAATATGAACCAACAGTATCCCTTGTTGCCAAGAGACTAACAGCATGCTGGGCTGCATTAGTAGGAGCATTACCAGCAGGTAAAGGGAAGTGATTACTCTCCTCTATTCAGCACTGGTGAGGCCACAGCTGGAGTTTTGGGCCTCCCACTACTGAAAGGATGTGAGTCCCACCCCCCACCCTCAACTGCAGAAAAGATGTGGACCAGTTAGACAGTTTCCAGTGGAAGGCAATGAAAATGGTGGGGGGGATGGGGCACATAACTTGTGAGGAGAAGCTGAGGGAACTAGGCTTATTTAGTCTAGAGAAGAGAAGACTAGGGGCGGGGGGGATTGAATAGCAGCCTTCACTACCTGAGGCGGGGTTCAAAAGAGGATGGAACTAGACTATTATTGCTGACAGATGAGAGAACAAGGAACAATAGCATGTAAATGAATGAAATGCATAGGGAATTCCATGCTAATGAAGCAAACAGTAAGCAGAGGTGGAGCTTGAAACGGGAGGAGAAATGGGTGGAACAGAAGGAGGGACAGAGGTGGAGTGAATGTTAATGAGTATAAGCCAAAGTGTATAAATGTGGGCAAAACTATTGTTCATTGCAGTTCCCCTGGTTCATGGGCTCTGTGTCTGTGATGGACCCTTGCTGAAGCTATCTCCATTTTGAATAAAGCTGTTGAGAGCCATGTGTGCTGGTGTTTGCTCCCTGCTTGCTCTGGCTAATGAGTAACAGGATCCATGAGCAATTGGATCATTGTCTCCCTAGTCATTGGGCACCGCAAGGAGTTGGGGTCCAAAATTCTTCAAAACAAGGTGCAGTGAGTGAGCATCAAGGGTGGCCTGGAGAGGGAGCTAGATGATGCAAACTGAATAATGGCCAGCCAAACACAGCACTTATATGGCTTGGTAAGGACCATATGAGTACATTACGTGGAATAGAATCTAATCTAGCTCTCTAATTAGTTAGGAGTGGTAATTAGCAGGATACATAAAAAATAAAGAGGTGTTAATGGACTGGTGGATGGACAGTGTGAAATAAAAAGTCAGAAAAACAAAGGAAAGAAAGAGAGAGATAATAACTTGCTCACACTTTTACTCCCATTTTTAATTACCAATAAAATGGGTGGACTTCTATTTCCTTACTAGCTAATTTCTCATCAAGAATGAAAGATTTCAGGGAGTGTATACACGGCCCCCCTCACCTTCCACTCAGCCTTTGGGGCCGGCCATGTAAAGACTCCCTCCATTGTTGCTGCCTCCTCCTCCAGCCTCCACTATGGGAGGTTCCCTCCCCACACCTGCCTCTGCTTTGCAGCAGGGCTTCCTCTCAACTCCCCTCCCTCCCCTCCCCCTCCCTGCTGGCTGTTGTCAGGACTTGGGTGGCAGGGAGCACTGCCACCGTGACCCCCCTCCCCTCCCCACCCCACTTCCCTCCCTTCCTTCCTTCCCTGCCACCCAGCCCCAACAACAGCTGTTGCCATGACCCCTTGCCCAGGCCCTTGCAGCCTCCCTCCCTCCCCACTGCCTCCCCCTCCCTGCCAGCTATTGTTGGGGCTCCCTTCCTACTCCCCTCCCTTCCCTCCTCCCTCCCCACTGCCCAGCCCCAACTACAGCTGCCACCATGACCCCCCTTTCACCTCCTCTCACCCTGCTTTCCTCCTTGCCCACTACCTCCCTCTCCCTGCTGGCTGTTCTGGTGGGGAATCGGGTAGGGAGGGAGCACTTCCACTGCAAACCTGGCCCTTCACCCCCAGGCAGGGAGGTATGGAGAAGCCCTGCTGCTTGGGCAGCCAAGGTGTGTTCACTGCCACCACAAACTATGTCATGCCAGGTCATGAGTGGCCAGGTCTGAAGGAAACCCAGGGGCAGAAGAAATAACCAAGAGCAGAACCAAAGTGTAGGGGAGCCAGGAAGCCAGAAGCTAGATCTGTCTGGGGGACCCATGGCCTCTATCAGATTCTGATCACTTATGTCTGCCCCAATCCTCAACTGAGGAGGTAATGTATTGGGATGAACACAAGGCCACAACAGCCTAGATTCAAAGCCACAGCCTGACAGTAGCATCCCACCAACACATTCTTGAATACCTCCTGGCCACCCACTCCCTTGTACATGCAGTGATGTGAAGCCCAGAAATCACTCTGGGGTATTCCCCATTGTGCTTCACATGTGCTTGAAGTCAGCAATCTCTGGCACAAATTTTATTTAATCCCAAGTTTTTTTCAGTGGTGCTCTTGGGCATTCCCTATGCAACATTTCCACTTCCCAGCACATGGGGAGTCTTACTGCTAAGACAGGTACATCCCTTCAGAAGAATGAATGTGGAGAAATCTCATACAGATAGTCCCAGCAGAACTCTCTCTTTCTGTACCAATAAGATAATTCTGTGTCAAACCAGAACTCAAGCAACCCAGGAATAACTCAAGCAAGCCAGAAAGCAGGTAGAAGGACCCATATTAAGGATGCCAGTGTTTCCAATGTGTTTATTTTTCCAGTTTTACAATCTTAGATATAGGCAGACAAAGTAATGTAGTTACTTCAGTATTTCCAAAACAATCATCTATTCCACTTCCATTTTTTTTCAGTTCACTTATTTGACTGATGGTTTTTAAAGCCAGAAGGGACCACTGCAGTTTCAAATCTAACATCTTGTTCATTCTGGGCCATAGCAATTCAAGCAGTAACTACTGTATAGGGACAAACACCAAGCATAATGGGGTACAGGTACTACATTGTCTTCTGACATACTTAATCAAAAGGCTATTTCACTCATTTTACTGCTAATAACGACACAGAGGGAACAGAGGGGGAACGTGTAGGCATTACATGCAGGGACAGAAAAACATAAGATGCAGTAAGGCAAAGAGAAGACTCAATTATTGTATTACGGTGTGGATTGTTATTGGCCACCCAGTAACATGAAACAACGATAATAGAAACCCCAGTCTTTACAAGCAACCACTTCTTCTTGTGGCATGAATATTTGTCCTGTGCACAAGTCATAAATCATAGCAGCTAGGGTGGGAAGGGATCATCAAAGAGATCATCAAATCCAACCCCCTACCATGGGCAGGAACAAAGACAAGATCTACCCACAACAAACCCATACTGGCTGTCATTGAAAAAAATCCTTCCTACTGGAAGTCTATTATACCCCAGATGGGACTTGAACCCACAATCTCTGACTTAGGAGGCCAGGGCCTTATCCATTAGGCTACTGGGGCCTACATAATGCAGTGAAATGTAAACCATCTTTTTTTTAAAGAGAGAAATTTCTCCTGGCTAGACTGGGTCATGTGCAGAAGAGCAATAAAAATACAATACACCTCACCTCTTGACCCAGTCAATCCTAACATGAGCGATCGCAATGCCTCCTAGTTGGCCATGCAGCCAGTCACCATCCTCATTCACTGAACTGCTGTGCCTTGGGAATCTTGGCTTTCAGGAATGTCTCAGATGCTTAGAAAATGCCCTGCCACCAGCATCCTTCAAGGCCTGTTTGACTTGTTTATTCCTCAGGGCATAGATGTATGGGTTAAACAGCTGGGTCACCACAGCATAGAAAAAAGAAATAACCTTGTCAAAAGCTTGTCCTCCCCGCTGAGCTGGCCGGATGTACCTAAAGATGGAGCTGCCGTACAGGACCACAACCACCAGGAGGTGAGCAGAGCAAGTGGAGAAGGCTTTCTTCTTGCCTGTGGAAGATGGGATCTGCAAGACGGTGGAGATGATACAGCCATAGGAAACAACATTTACTGTCAAAGTCCCGAGTAATGTAATAACAGCTGTAATCAAGACAGTTATTTCTATGAAACCTGTGTCCGTGCAAGAGAGCTGAAGCAATGGAGCAGCATCACAGTAGAAGTGGTCTATGACATTCAGGCCACAAAAGGGCAACTGAGAAAACAGAATAGTGACAGGAAAGACGAATAGGAAACTCACCAGCCAGCAGCCTAGCACCAGCTGGAGGCAGACCCTGCTGTTCATGACAGTGACATAATGCAGTGGGTTGCAAATGGCCATATAGCGGTCAAAGGACATCACAGCCAAGTGGAAATACACAGAAGTGCCAAAGAGGAAAAAGAAAAATGACTGAAGGAAACAGCTGGTAAAAGAAATGGCTTTGCTCCCTGTCATAAGGCTGTAGAGGAAGTTGGGAATGATGATAAGGGTGAAGCAGCCTTCCAGTAAGGCAAAGTTCCTGAGGAAGAAGTACATGGGGGTCTGGAGATGATGATCCACCAAGGTGATTACAACAATCGCAAGGTTTCCCATGAGGATCAAAAGCAGAATCAGTAAGAGAATCAAAAAGAGGAAAATCTTTAGATGGTGGTCATCAGTGAGCCCCAGGAGAATAAACTCCACCACTGTGGTGCTGTTGGTCATTTTCTGGTGCATCCTTAAATGAATACGGTAGAAACGTTTATTTAATAAGAACTATTAAAAAGGAAAGAGGCATCCCTTCCTTCATACCAAAATAACTATAACAACCTTCTTACAAGAGTGTATGTGAACACAAGACAACAACCAACAGTATGACGAAAGCAACCCCCAGGAACCCGAAGAGCTAGAAGAAGAAGGGGGAAAGTGGAAGGGATTGTATTGTCTGTTAACTTCTTTCTCCCCACAGGATCTAGCTGGGAACATACAGTGGATCTGAAATATACCATTGCAGAAAAGAAAAGGTGTGCATCAAATCCTTGCTCCTAAACCTCAGGTCCTGAGAAGTGAATATTCCCTTCTCTTCAACCTATCCCTGATCCTATTGGGGAAGGTATTTGGTAAAGCATCAGAGCCTGCAGCAAAGATTGTTATTTTTGCACATAGAAGACAGAGGAGAGAGACAGGGTGTCTATTAGGGCTGTGCAAGTCTTTGGACAGAGCTTCAGATCTGGAGAAGCTTTGGATGCTTTGGGGCAGGAAGCAGCACATCCGGGTCGAAGCGCCTCTTTGTTCGGCTTCCTGAAGCGCTTCGGCACCGCCTCGGAGATCCGGCCATAGGGTATAATGGAGAAACAATAAAATATCTATAACTTTGTTGTTTCTTGTCCAATTTGGATGAAATTTTCAGGGGTGGCAGACGCTAAAGAGAGGATGAAGCCTGCCAAGTTTCAAGAAGATCAGTGCAGGGGTTTGGGGGAGAACTTCCCCTCAAGCTGCAGACAAGCAAAACTGGTGCCATGGGTGCTTGTGGGTCTTACTGTGTCTGTCTTGGGGTGGGGAGGGGAGAGGCTGCTGCAGGCCTGGCTGCTGAGCTGCTGTGTTCCCAGTTACCAATCAATCATGATTCACTCAGAGACCACTCAAGGACCAGCTCAATACACAGGACCTAGCTACTACATAATGACTTAATAAGCATTAATTAGCACCTACAAAACCAGGCTAAGGAGAGGAAAGACTCAATACAGACAATCAACTGCCCAGGACAGACAGTCTTGGCACAAGTTTTGTCTGTCCCAAACCGCCCCCCCACCCCACACCTATCTCCTCCACAGCTGGCAGGCATCACAGCAGGGGCCACCATCCCTGTAGCTGTCACCCCGTTGCACCTTAGCACACGCAGTGTCACCCATGGCACCAGTTTTGCTTGTCCGCAGCTTGGGGTGCAGATGCCCTCAAACCCCTGCACCGATCTCCTTGAAACTTGGCAGGCTTTGTTGCCTTGGTAAGGGCCACCATCCCTGCAGTTTTCACCCCCTTGTGGCGTGACACACAGCTGTGACATGAGTTTGGCTTTCAAGAATTTGAGGTACAGTTTCCCCCAAACCCCTGCACTGATCTTCTTGAAACTTGACAAGTTTCATACTCTCAGCAGAGGCTACAATTTCTGCAAGTTTCATCCAAATCAGACAAGAAACAACAATGTTATAGATATTTCATTGATTCCCCATTATACCCTATGGCCAGATCTTCAAGGCAGCTCCGAAGCTTCAGAGCTCTGGATCAGATCATGGACATCTGAAGCAGCCAGACAGCTGTCGACTCACACAGACCTAATATCTATGCAGTACACTACTGCAGAGGTACTTACAGGTTTGGCGTTGTGAAGCCAAGTTGAGGACACGAGAGTTTTTCACCAGAAACAGCTACTCTCTGCATCACAAACAGCATAGATGCTTCTCACATCAGGTCCAAAGTATCTGTTCAAGCTCTTCCCCAAGTACTTGTTAAGAGCACACTTCTCCTTCATTTTGGCTGCACAGCAAAAAAAGGTTCTGGTTCCTCAGAGCTACCCATGGGCAGACAACTCAAATGAACCAATCACTGGGGTCTGCAACTGGTGATTAAGAGATTTCTCATGACTGAATTTAGACTCTAGGACACACAACGTAATGTGTGCCTCAAAACCAATCCTCTGCAAGTGGTTTCAAATTAAATATATCCTGTAAGAATTATTCCCTGAGAAACAGCAGCAATGTTCTATTGACCAAACTGAACACATAACTGAAACATTTCAGAGCCAATAAGTAATCTGCAAAGTTGCAACAGTCTTCTTCCTGAAGTCCATCCTCAAAATTCACTGCTATTGTGATACCCAAAAAACACCAGACAGTGTCACCTGCCATAAGGCCATCTCTGGTTGTCTGTTTATCAAAATATTTCATTAACACCCACCAGTCTATTATCCCATCACTCCAACCCAACTAATTATGTTAGCCTTTCCACAGTTGATCCCTTGATTTGGAGTAAAACTAGCAACGTTCTAAGAAAGGGATAATCTTTGCCTTCTACAAGACCCCGTGATCCTGGCCTAGAGCTTCTGCTGTGGGCTTTCAAAGCAAATAATAAATTATTACACTATAAATGTTGCTAGAAGAACCTTATCTTGTAAATATAATCTCTTCAACCTTCCACCTCAAAAATCATGTCCTGTTTACTTGTTCAGGTCCCAGAACAATGGAGACCTTCAAAATTCATAGACCAATTGCCAAATAACCCAAATACAGAAGCTAATAAACAGAGATGTTCTAACTGAGGTCAGTGCTGTGCTAAATAACAGCACACAAAGCAGCACTTTGTGACCCCCTCATGATGGTGCACCCTCCTCCGTTTCTCAGTTGCCACTTACAATACCTGCAGTGTGTGGTATCCTATACTTCTCTGTCACTGCTGGCTGGCTCCCATGAGGCCAATTAGCTACAACTATTTTATTTTCTGAAGATGGCCTGACAAAATGTTTTGGATGCCTCCTTCTGAAAGTTGGTGGGAAGAGCAGGTCTCATTCTCAGAGATATCTTTGGTTGGATGAATTCCTCAATGACGTCATGAATGATGTCATCTACCTAGACTTTAAGAAGGCCTTTGATATGGCATCTCATCCTGTTCTCATAAACAAACTGACAGGCTGTGATGTAGATGATTACAAAGTCAGGCGGGTGCCAAACTGGCTTAGGGGTCGCACCCAGAGAATGGTGGTGGATGGGTCGATATTGACCTGGAAAGATGTGGGCAGTGGAGTCCCACAAGGCTTGGTCCTTGAACCAGTGCTATTCAATGTCTTCATCAATGACTTGGACAAGGGAGTGGAGAGCACCCTGTCCAAGTTCTCAGATTATACTAAATTATGGGTCAAAGTTAACACACCAGAGGGTAGGGAAATGATCCAGGCAGATCTGGATAGGCTAGAAAAATGGGCAGAATGAAATAGGATTCATTTCAACAAAGACAAAGTGCAAAGTGCTGCACCTGGACAAAAAGAACCACCAACACACATACAAGCTGGGGGATGACCTTCTCCACAGCACAGCAGTGGAAAGGGATCTTGGAGTCATAGTTGACTCCAAGATGAACATGAGTCATCAATGTGACAAAGTGATCAACAAGGCTAACCGCACTTTATCATACAATAGCAGATGCATGTCAAAGAGGTCCAGAGGGGTGATGCTACCCCTCTATGTGGCACTGGTTAGGCCACAGTTGGAGTATTGCTTCCAGTTTTGGGCACCGCACTTCAAGAGGGATGCGAAGAATCTTGAGAGGGTCCAGAGGAGGGCCACTCAGATGGTCAGAGACCTGTGGCAAGGCCCTACAAAGAGTGACTGAGGGATCTAAATCTCTTTGGCCTTCACAAGAGAAGGTTTCACTAACATATAAGGAAGTTTTATGATATAATGCCTTGTGAGAAGAAGGGAACAGAAGAAGAGGATCTGGGCTCTCTTCCAGGTCTACCAGATAATCCCATGTGTTGCCTTTGAGAGAGTCATTTAATTACTCTTTGCCTTCTTTCATCCTCTGTAAATTGGTTGTGAAAAATAAACAATGTCAGCTTTGTACCATTCTGTGATATCACACCCCTCTTATATTTGAAAAGAAAATCTCAGCCTAAATGACCAAAGATAAATTCCTACTCCCATATTGTAAGAGGCGATCAGGGGCATGAAGGCATTGAGGCTCACAGAGAGGAGCCTAAGGGAAGAAGTCATCCACTGGAATGTACTAAGAACATGATTTATATGGTAAATAATAGGCCTATGCAAAGCAGCTAGTATTCGCTTTGGATTCAGATCCAGCAGATTTGGGGGACAGTGATTCAATTCAGTGATTTGAATCACTGTCCCAAATTGATTCGCCTGAATTTGATTTGAAGATTCAGCTGCTGCCAAATCCTCTGAATCTCCAAATCACACAGGCCCCATCCCCTGCCCACTCCAATGGCTGCCCTGCCTAGCCCCAGATCCAGGGCCTTCGGAAAAAAGCCCAAAAAATCCCCAACTCACTGGCTCCTGCCAGGTGGGGCAGGGACGATGATCCTCACTGCCCCCCACTGCACTGTGCTGTGTGGAGGGCTCTTCACGAGCCCCCAGAAGCCCCAAAGCTGCTGCAGGAGCTCGTGAGTTTGCGGGGGGGGTTACTTTTTTTTCTTAAAGGGCCAGAGCTGAGACAGGTGGGGCAGCCATGGGAGGCTGGGGGAGCGGGTGGGGTCAGGGGCTCATGGGAGAGACCCCCATGTGGCAGGGGGCAGCAAGAATATCCCCCCCCCCGCTGCCTGGCAGTAGCCAGTGAGTAGGGGCTTTTTTTTTAAAAGGCCAGGAGCTGGGACAGGTGGGGCAGCCTTGGGGGGTGGGGCCGTGAGAGTGAGCAGGGGTCGGGAGGTGCTTGTGGGGGCTGAGGGAGCAGGCAGGGGATGGGGCCTGGCAGGGGTCCCCCCACAGTCCCCTCCACCTTCCCCCAACCTCCTCTCTCCTGCCCCCTACTTACCAGCATGGAGTCCAGGTCTAGCTCCCTTGCTGTAGGTGGCAGGGACTGCCTGAATCACCAGAGCTCTCTGAATCTTTTCCGAATTAATTTGGAGAGCTTGAAATTGATTTGGATCTTTTAACTGGTCCCCTGATTCGTTCTGGATTCAGAGATTCGGCCACTGAGTCGGGCTGAATCTCCTCCAAATTGAATCAGCACCCAAAGCTATACACAACCCTACTAAATAACACTGTTGTTATAGCATGTATGGACCCCCTTATTTATGGGGAGGAAATTCTGAGAGTGCTTTAAGAAGAGTTTAGTAGACAACCCAGCACTAGTTCCAAAATCACATAGAGTCCCATGGGAGTTAAATATCCATATACTTATGGAGATCTGTACCCTTGCTGCCTCAGTGAAACCACAACCCTGAATTTGTGGACTTTCTTCTGTACGCAGTGTATGAAGGCAGTTAGGTGCTTAAGAACAAGGCCCACAGAGGTCAGCACACTGGTTGACCTAAACCTAGCACTCATGCAATTCCAAGGAGAGAGGTTTGGGCTGGGTTTTAGACCCCACTCTACAGAATGGCAAAGTATTCTATACCAGTTAGTCTTAGGAACTAGGAATGGGGCTGCCAGTCCGTGGCCCAGGAAAGTGCTAAAAATATTAGGCTGGAGAAGAAAGGCTTGTACCCTTTCCTTCTTTATCATCCTCTCATTATGCTATCCCAGTAATTATTTATTCCGTGGAAAGTAGGACACATTCAGCAAGGGGACCATGCAGAAACCCACCAACAATGGTCTACAACCTGACAGTTGGAAAACAGGCATGGAGAAATATATTCAAGTCCCCTCAGATTGTGAATGCAACTGAGTGCTCTAACCAGTTCATTCCTGGGAAGAAGGGATACATTCATATTCCTACCCAAAGGCTTTTGGCCACAAGAATGTGACCTGGATTGGGCCACACATTTAAGTGAGGTGAAAGAATACCTCACACTGGGATCTCAATGAAGGCATGGGCATAAGAGAGATGGAGCTGCTCTACGGCAAACATATTAAGTAAGAGGGTTAAGAGTAAAAAATGTGGACACAAGTCCATGGTAGTTAGGCAGCATTTCAGCACCAACATCATTTTGCAGAATTAGCTCCAACAATAATATTGCTGGTATGGATGTTTTTTACTGACCCACATCAAATGGACCATGATCCCTGGTTCCTTAGCATTCACCAGCTTCTAGTTCAGTCACTGATTCCTCCTTAGGCAACAGAATAGGAACAGGTTAGAGCTACCTATGCGACATGTGAAGCTTTTGGTGTAGTGATTTAATGATGTTGTATAACTGGCTTCTCTTTGGGATGATGCAGATTCTCTGTCATTTGAATTATTTCAGATGAGACTGGTTATCTGTCCAAAGCCTATATTATAACTCAAACAGAAACAGGAAGCTTCATGGAGAAACTATTGGGTGAGGAATCCTCCCATCCCCTCTACAGGATGACCTGAAGGATTGCTTCACTTCTATGAACTTTGGGGAGCTCACACCAACTGCACAGTCATGTTTATTCATGGACATGTAGCTGTGAAATCCCACAATTTTGCAAATGACAAACTAATGCAAGCTGACCTAATGATCAACCCTGAAAGTGCCCAGGAAATTAGAGACAAGCAAACATACACTTCCAAGGACCCTACAAAAGCCTTGGGATTTCCATGAAATCTCTCCCATGTGACATTACCTCAAATCTCAGTGGCTAGAGATGGAAGGTAATCTGAGGACAAAGTACTATTTTCCAGCCCTATCTGCAAGGTGAGGAACCGAAGAATGGACCAAAGCTGGGGTTTGCTCAGCTGCCAAAGAAGTTTGACAGAGTCACTACAAATTGGTCATTCTTACTGTGGTTGGTGAATGGCCACCCTGGTTCAATGATATCAATACCTCTAGTAGATAGACCAAAGGGACCTCACATATGTGAACACATTCTTCAACTACACATTTGGTTGTAAGATGTGCATACCCTACCTCTTCATCCCTTTCTACTTGTATTGAAGTATCTTTTTCTATTTATCTGCCAGAGCCAAGCATGCTGTGGATCACCCATCCAATCCACTGCATTGGAGAACTTCAGCCAACTCGATAAGAGTGCACAAATACTGTTTTATGGAGAATGCACTCAATGTAAAAGAGATCTCAACATATTACAGAAAAGTGTTAAAAGAGCTAATGCCTGCCACTTAAAGGCAAACAAGTTAAAATTAAAAATAAAAATAATGGCATTTCAACAATAAGTGTTATCAACCATTATAACAAATGCTGAAGCATAAAAAAATTCTCTTCATTTTCAAAATTAAAACAGCAGATTGCCTTTCTAGAAAATGCTAGAGCCAATGCTCTAGGGGAATATGGGTAATAATTCTTAATCATACCTTCTTGCCTGAAAGCTATGGGTCTGTGAATCTACAAGGACATTTATATACCATGCCATGAAAGCACAGCTCTCTATCTAATAGGCTGTAATGAGATAAGGGAAGCAGAAGGTGTCCTACCAAAAGTTGCCCATTTGGAAAACTGTAAGAAGGACTTGTCAACACCTCCCAAGAATACCACTCCAGACACAAAAGGTTGAAAGAGTAAAATAAAATCCTTTATTTGATGAGCAACTGAAAAGTATTTAGTGATCTGTGGAAGTCAAATCAGACCCAATTAAGTTGTATTTTAGGTACATGTACACATTCTACAGTCACACCTCCCATTATAATAATCACACCCTTAGCCATATTTCCTTTTATTCCTGCTTTATTTTCCCTCCCTATTTCTTAGGAAAAACCAGACATACTACTGACCAGCCCTTCAGCTCATACAACACTTCATTTCTATCACTTGTTGAAGGCATGAAGTATTTTTGGAGGTGGGGAATAGCAGACATGAGACAGCCCTTTAACCAGCTAGGGAAAGATTTTAAAAGATCCAGCTCACATGACAAATAGTAATAATTTGCAGATTTCCAAGATTTGGGGATCATCCACGAACAAGTTTGAAAAGAGGCAGGAAATTCAAATTTTCAAATTTTTTTTTTTTAGATTAATGACTGATTACCTTTGTGGAAGATATGTTTTAATCAAATATCAAATAATAGATCCAATACAGAAGGAACTGACTAAAATAAGTGGATGAAATTCCATGGTTTGTTATGATTTGGAATTTGGACTGCACAATGATATCAGACCTATTGGCATGACATCTGTGTATCTAGGTATCTACAACTGTATCTACATTACAACTTACACAGTCATCAGAAAGCACAGTTCTCTATATACAAGCAACAATACCATAAGGAGAGGAGATAGCGTCCTGCCAGAAGCTGGCCCTTTGGAGTACTGGAAAAAGGACTTGTCAATACATCATAAGAATAGTAATGTACAATAGAGAAAGATCAGGGAGCACTGTGAAATCTATCAAAAGACTGAAAGGATGTGGGATCTTTAAATTAAGAGCGGACATAAATGATGAGGACATGGTAAACACATTTAAAATATGCTGTGATTTGAATAGGGCTAATTTGGAGCTTATCACCTCACTCTCTTTTCACATGAAATCAAAGGAACTTTTTGGGTAAAGTGAAGGTCCAGGTAATATAGAACAGTGGTTCTCAACCACCAAGCTGTGGCCCAGTACTGGGCCATGGTGGGTTAGCTGCTGGGTTGTGGCATGAGCCCCCTGCTCAGCCCCCATCTGTCTGCCCAGGTGAGCAGCTTCTGCCACTGGCAGTGACATGTAGGGTTAACACTGGGAGGTGGGGCAGCCCTGGGAGGTAGGCACACAGCTCCTCCACTTCTGTACCAGTCCACAGCACAAAAAAGGTTGGGAATCACTGATATAGAAAGTGAGAGTAGATTATCTCATTGCCCCTGTCCATAAATTAAAATCTCTAAAAAAGAATTGAGCAAAATTCAAAGTGGGATTGGATAAATAGAAAACTATCTAAGCTAGAACAGTAAATGGTTGAAATAAATAATCCTTTATAGGAATATGAAACTAGGGGTTCCTGTAGATGTGCAGGATGCCTGTTCTGATGTGCTGTAATGAGTTTGAATTGCCCCACCACCATTTAAAAGCACAGGATGTTGAATACATGAGATGCTGCAGACACTTTAATTAGAGCAACTCCCGAGAGCCACTCTAATTAGTGCCCCGCTGCTTCAGGAGCAGATGTAAAGACACCTTAGGTTTCTAGGTTAAAGCCAAACTCTAACTATTAGGAATGAGGAAGCAATCTACGCAGAATGCAGACTGTCTCAGAGTTGGTTACACTGGGGTTCCTTCCATCTTCCTCTGAAGTATCTGGCCCTGGCCCCTGTCAGAGACAGAATCCTGGACTAGATGGGCCTTTTGTCTGATGCAGTCTGGCCATTCCTATGTCTCACTCCCCATTTTGCAAGTAGCAGCACAAGTGGAGAATAAATCTCATATGCTGGGAACCACAAGATTTTTGGTCCGGATAAAAGTTTCCTTGAAAACCTTCTTGACCATGTCATTCCGTAAGGTGTATATGAAGGGACTGAGAAGAGGGTTAACTATGCTACTGAGCACTGCAGGTATTTTGCGTATCTCTGACATGGACTTCTGGGATGGAACTACATACATGAAGATAGAGATGCTAGAAGACATTAGGAACAGGGTTAGGTGGGAGACACAAGTGTTAAAAGCTTTTCTTTGGCCGGTAGGAGTGGGGATGTGGAGAATGGTGGAAATTATGCAGGCATAGGAGATGATTGTTAGGCTTAATGAACAGAGAATGACAAGCGATGACAGCAGGAAGTCCATCAGCTCAATCATGTGAGTGTCAGAGCAGGACAGCTCCAGCAAGGGGCCAGAATCACAGAAGAAATGGTTGATGATCCTAGAACGGCAGTAGGGCAACCTGGAGATCAAGATGGTTGGAAACAGGACAGAAAGGACCCCACCCAGCCAGCAGCCCAGCACCATCTGAGCACAGACATGGCCATTCATGACAGTGGGGTAGCGCAGTGGGTTGCATATGGCAGCATATCGGTCATAGGACATGGAGGTCAACAGGAAGTATTCCACAGTACCCATTAAGAAGTAGAAGTAGGACTGAGCCATGCAGCCAGCAAAGGAGATGGTTTTATGCCCTGAGAGGAGGTTCTGCAGCATCTTTGGCACAGTCACTGATGCAAAACATAGATCCAGCACAGAGATGTTGCAGAGGAAGAAATACATGGGGGTGTGTAGGCATTTCTCAATGCAGACAATACACAAAATTACCACATTACCAAGTAATGTCAAGATATATGCAAATGCCACCCCCACAGAGACAAGAATTTTTGCCTTCCACCCAATCTGAAACCCTACAAGGATGAACTCTTCTGCTGCAGCAGTCCGGTTTTCCATCCTTCCTTCACCAACTGTGCTGAGGGGGAAAATAGTTCAAATGACTAAACAAATTCTTACAGTTTTTTAAGTTTAGATCATATCTCATATGTGCTCATGATTTTAAGTGGTACCTCTAGAACTATCTGAAAGTGAAAGATCTTTTTCCGTTTTTTTAATTGGATTTCCAATTGCATGAAAAAGCAGGGGTTGAAAAATCTTTCTTAAAAATAATAATAATAATAATTCCAGTTGCATCATCACAAAATTTAAAAATTACAGTATTTATTTTTTCAGTCAAAAAGCTTAAGATTCCAGCACTTGTCAAACAAAACAGCTTTCAGGTTATGGGGGTTTTTTTATTTCTTTTTTCTTTTAATTTCTAAATCTATCAAATGTTCAATATAGATGTGTTTGGTAGTAGCTTTAAGACATGAAATTGCCATATTTATTGTGGGTTTTTATCAGCAAAATCTTGAAATAATGGGCGTGACAGAAAATATTATTATCGCCTTTAAATCCCAACAATTCTGTTTCTATACTGCTTGTAAGCAAATGATGTTAACCTTTGTCCTACTTCAACTGTTGATCATATTCATCATGAATAATAAAAAAATCATTAATCAAGTGTTCACAGATTTTAATCTCAGAAAGGACCTTCATGATAACCTAGTCTATTTAGACTCCTTAAATGCCGGCCACAGAACTGTACCCAGTGATTTCTGCATTTTGGAACATATATCCAATTTTGCTAAGAGTAAAAAGCTATGCAATATCTTTAAGTTATTAACCTCCTTCAATCTCAGTGTATGAAAAAGATTAGGGCTCATATCCTGAGATAGCCAGGAGCTGAACCTGATGACACAGGAGGTGTTAAACTGTCCCATATTCTGTCTTGGTCTTCTGAATTAGTCATTTTGCTTCATTTTAAGTCTCAAAAGATTGAGAAGGGATCCTAATCCTTAGATAGAAAAATAGGGTTTGAAGGGACCTCAGGACATGACACCTAGTCCAACCTCCTGCTTGAGGCAGAATAATCCTTGTCTACACTATCCAGGCCAAGTCATTGTGCAGCCTGCACTTCAAAACTTCCAGTGATGGAGATTCCACAACCTGTTTAGATGATCTGTTTCCATACTTAACCATCTGCATTAATTAGAAAGTTCTGCCTACTATTTAGTCAAAATCTCTTGTCTTGCAAAGTAAAGCAATTCCTTCTTGACCTGTTCTCTCTGGACCCAGAAGAAAGTTGATCACCATCTTCTTTAAAACACTCTTTTTTTTTTTTTTTTGGATGGATGGGTATCTCTTCAGTCTTCTCATTAAATATTGCCAGTTCTTCCAACCCATTCCCATAAGTCACATTTCCTATACTCCTCATTATTTTTACTGCACACCACTGGATTATTTCTAATATGTCCATATCTTTCTTTCAGTGTGGTGTCACAGGATACCAGGGAAGGCCCTTGCAGTTCTAAGTGAAATGGAAGAATCCTTTCCCATGACTTCCCTGAAACACCTCTGTGAATACATCTCAGTGTGGTATGGATCTCTCTCTGCAATATTATTGTATCAACTCATTTTCCATTTGAAGTCCACTTTGACTATGACTGTTCAATCAGCCTAGGCAGATTATAAAAATAGTGGAACAAAATCAAATGAACATAAATTAGAGATCTGGCCAAGTATCACTCAATGGAGATGTAGTTGTTTACAACATTTCAGGGGAACGCGCCAGTTTGATATTGGTTGCCTCAGGTTGAATCTAATTCATCATGGTAGTGCTTACAGACTACCAGGAATTTGATGTGTTTGTTCAGCGCCTGGCACAATGGGGCCCAAGTCCATGATTAGGGTTTCTAACCATTACTTAGTTCTAATATAAATAACAATGATACAAGATAGACAACAACAAAGACTATGTAGCACTAATTTATCCTTTTGACCAATGATCCCCACATGCTTTACAAAATAAGTCAGAAATATTATGCCAATTTTACAAATGAGAAAACAGAGACATAGTGATTAAGGAGATTTTTTGGAAGAGTCTGGGCGCTTAGGTTCTTTTAAAGTGTACAGAAGTTTGATTTTCAGGAGCTTTTTGAAATCCCACTAGGCAACTCTGCTCTTCACAGATCCAAAATACCTTTAAATAACTGCCCCAAAGGAAAAAAAAGCATGATTCAAAGAAGGACCTGATCTGTGGCCATCAGACCCATTTATAGTGCTGGAAATATGAGAACCAGAAATTATGTTCTCAATTCTCATGCCTCTGAAAATGCCATTCTCCATTTCACCATCTCACACAGCCCAACTGGAAACTAAAGAACAAACATACTCACTTTTTGGATGACATCAGGAAGAAATGTCACCATCACCTTATTTTCATCATCGTGTTGCTTACATCAAAACACCAATAAGTAACTGGCCAGTTCTGAGTGATGTCAGGCTAGAAGAAACAAAATGAAGCATCCACTATTGTAATGCGGAGAAAAAGACGAGACATTACTATCATTGACTAACTAACCAGGGAAATACAATCAAGACATTTCCACAGAGCTAAATGAATCTTAGGGGGAGGTGCCTTCCCTGAACACCAGATTGTAATATTCACTGAAAAAGTTGTTTAATAAATGATTTTAAATAAGTCAACCCAAAATGAGGAAATGAAATCTTTGAACCTCTACAAATGTATTCTATTCCAGATCAACACTAATGTCTACTTGCTGTTGTTAAGTTATTATAGGGAGATCGAGAGACAGAGACAAACACAAGTACTGGCCTACTGTGAATATACTCTGTGATGACCCCCATGGTTGTGCAGGGGTCATAAGAGTTTTGCATCAATTAAGAGACATCTTTTCTTTGTCCATGGCAAGTTTCTGAGTCTCTGTGGCCTGAACATTTCCTGACCTTGGTCGTTTTAACTCAGCAGCCACACAGAAAGGAGCTAATATCTGGCATCTCCTCAGGAGAAGCAATTTAGAAACAGAGTTCAAATCAGTAGTTAGATACCCAGGGGAACACTATGAAATCGTACGCAATGCTAATCACAGCAAAATTCACAGCTAGTTGTCAGCATCAGTTGTCATAATAGATAATAGTTGATGACTGATAATCAACTGGCATGGAGGGAGGTTTTACAGATATGGTACTGAACTGAGTCCTCATAATTCCAAGTTCAAAGCCCAGCTATGCCACAGATTTACAGTAGGATTTTTCAAAGGCACCTATATTGTCCAAACCTGGGTCCCTATGCAGCCAATGGAAGATATTTATAGCTCTGACTTCTGCGAAAGCAGGCTTAAATAAAGACTGACCCCTATGGAAAAACCCCGGCCACCATTTCTCTGTGCTTCAGGACTCCATCCATAAGGAGGAGTTGGGTTAGGGTTAGGGTTAGGGTTCTTCAACAGTGCTCATTAAACTCACCCGTGGTACCACACAGAGATGGCTACACTACGTCCAGTTCAAAAAGCGCTCTGTGCAGGGTGTTGAAGGACCCTGTTGTCATGCATAGTGCATTTGTGGTCAAAAGGTAGAGAAACCACTGGTTCCCTTGCAAATGTCATAGTTTCATAGTTTCATAGTTTGTAGGGTCGGAAGGGACCTGAGCAGATCATCTAGTCCAACCCCCTGCCATGGCAGGAAAGAGTACTGGGGTCAAATGACCCCAGCAAGATGTTCATCTAACCTCCTCTTAAACACCCCCAGGGTAGGAACCAGCACCACTTCTCTTGGAAGCTGGTTCCAGTTCCTAGCCACCCTGACTGTGAAGTAACGCCTCCTGATATCTAACCTAAATCTACCCTCTGCCAGCTTGTGACCGTTATTCCTGGTCACTCCTGGCAGTGCTCGGGGAAACAGTGACTCCCCCAGTGCCTGCTGATCCCCCCTGACTAGTTTATAACAGGCCACAAGATCCTTGCTCAGCCTTCTCTTTTGGAGGCTGAACAGGTTCAGGTCCCACAGCCTGTCCTCATAGGGCCTGCCCTGTTGTCCCCTGATCATACGAGTGGCCCTCCTCTGGACCCTCTCCATGCTCTCCACATCCTTCTTGAAGTGCGGCGCCCAGAACTGGATGCAATACTCCAGCTGTGGCCTGACCAGTGCCACATAGAGGGGGAGGATCACCTCCTTGGACCTGCTCGAGATGCATCTGTGGATGCATGCCAAGGTGTGGTTGGCCTTCCTAACTGCCTCCCCACACTGCCGGCCCATGTTCATCTTGGAGTCAATGATGACCCCAGATCCCTTTCCGCTTCTGTGCTGATAAGAGGAGAGTTCCCCAACCTGTAGGTATGGTGCCGGTTGTTCCTCCCAAGGTGCATCACCTTGCACTTGTCTGTGTTGAAACCCATCCTATTCTCATCCGCCCACCCTTGTAACCTGTCTAGGTCTGATTGTAGCCTGTTGCATTCTTCCAATGTACCCACATCCCCCACATCTTAGTGTCATCAGCAAATTTGAACAGGGTGCTTTTTACCCCCTCATCCAAATCGCTGATGAAGATGTTGAACAGTGTGGGCCCGAGGACCGAGCCCTGCGGAACCCCACTGCCCACATCCTTCCAGGTTGAGAAGGACCCATCCACTACCACCCTCTGGGTGCGGCCCTCCAGCCAGTTGGCGACCCATTTGACTGTGTGGGTGTCTACACCACAGCCCCCCAGTTTCTTAATGAGAACGGGGTGAGAGACAATGTCAAAAGCCTTCCGGAAGTCCAGGAAGATTATATCCACTGCTACCCCTGCGTCTAATGATCTGGTGATCTGATCATAAAAGGCCACCAGGTTGGTCTGACAGGACCTGCCACTGTTGAACCCATGTTAGTTGCCCCTAAGCATGCAGTCTCCTGCTGGCCCCTCCTGGATGTGTGCCAGCATAATTTTCTCGAACAGCTTGCCTAGGATCGAGGTGAGACTAACCAGCCTATAGTTTCCCGGGTCCTCCTTCCTGCCTTTTTTGAAGATGGGGACCACGTTGGCCCTCTTCCAGTCCTCCGGTACCTCACCAGAGCACCACGAGTACTCATAAAGTTGTGCCAGGGGACTTGCAATGACCTCGGCCAGTTCCTTTAGAACTCTAGGGTGGAGATCATCCGGGCCAGCTGACTTGTCTTTTAATAGTTAATCATCTTCACTCTCCAGATAATGATGTTGTAAATCCTAGGACCAGTTGGTACACATCTCAACATGCAGAGACATGTGGCATGCCATGAAATGTTTCTAGGCCTCATAATAGAAGTAACAAGTTACTGGAAATATGCATTCCTTCCTCACAGACAAAGAAAAAGGTGATAAAAGACCACAGCTCTGGAGCTGTTTCAAACTCTTTTAAAACTTTGAGAAGGTTCTCTGAAGACAAACATCCAGCCCTAACTCTCTTAGACTCACGTGAAATTCCCAGTGTTTGCTACCAAAATGATTAACATGTATTATTTGCATTTGATTAGCTGCTATGTCTCCTTTTCTTCTTCACGACTGGAAGAAACAACCTACAGAATTGAAGAAACATATCTCTGAACACTTAAATCAGTGCTACCAGTCAGGTTTTCATGAAATTTTAGGCAGAGGAATGTAATAATGTGAGGAGAGCATAGATGTGAAATGCTAACTAGGTAAACCACCCTAAGACAGTGCACACATACTGTAGCATAATATTGCGCTTTATTATACATTACAATAGGACTGTACAAATTAATGGAAATGCAAACTTTCTCTGGGAATGGGATTAAGTCATAAAAACGATCAGCACTGGCGCTGGTTACGAATTGGGGTGGCTAGCTTCCCCAGGGTAGGCCTCTGTGACTTTATTGTATCATCATCATCACATTACCCCATCTATGGACAAGAATATCATTACACTAGAATCTTTGCAACCAAAGAAAGACCCACACATGCACGATCTCCATGATCTCCTGGTCATGATTGACCACAAGATGAACATGAGCCTTCAGTGTGATACTGCAGCTAGCAAAGTGAGCAAAACGCTGGCTTGCATCCATAGATGCTTCTCAAGCAAATCCCAGGACATCATTCTCCCATTGTACTCAGCCTTGGTGAGGCCGCAGCTGGCGTACTGCATCCAGTTTTGGGCTCCACAATTCAAAAAGGATGTGGAGAAGCTTGAGAGAGTGCAGAGGAGAGCCACGCACATGATCAGAGGTTGTCCATGGCAGAGATGTTCCGTAAAATATCTCATGGGCCTTTAAATCTTCCAGAATTCTTAGCTCAAGAACATCCTTTGGGAGCAATTTCCCCAGTCCAGTCATGCATGTGTGGTAAGAAAAAAAGCACTTTGTTTCAGATGGATGCCAAATTCTTTGTTAAATGGTTGGAATAATGAAAACCCACCACATTCCAAGGCAGCCACACTATATATGCACTAATAACCTTTGTGTTTGAAAGGTTGTACCTTATTTCTAATTTAAATTTGTCCATCCAGAATGCTTAAATAGAAAGCATATTGGAACCTGATTTATTTTTTATCCCTCACAATTTCTTTGACCTAATGATGATAGATTTTGCCAGAACGCTACTCACTTGAAATATACAAAGAAAAAATATGGAGCTGCTCAGGAATTGATGCTTTTTCCCAGGAAAAGAACAAAGAAAAAGAAAAGAAAAAAGAAACATGATGTTAATATTACGATTTTGTCAATTCTGTGATTTTTCTTTTAGGAAAAAAAACATTAAAACATTTTAAAATTCAACCAAGATATATATTGCCTTCATTTAACATATAATGAGTTCTTCTTCATAAAGCCCAACATTTTTGTTCAAATTTTCAGAAACACAAATAATATTGATTTTTTTATTTATGCAACTTGCCATTTAGTGGGAATAGCCATTGTTTTCTACCTGACTGATCTAAAAACCTTTGTTACCCTTGAAAATTTTTCTCATAGTTAGGTCCCACTGTCCAGCTGGGTTGGGACATGAATTCTAGAGCTTCCCACAAGCAGCCTTACTGACTGCAGCACTGCTGCACTGGCATTTGACCGCCCCTTGAACAACCACATCCTTTAACCAGATAAAACACTGCTTCAAAGCTGCTTTGGCAGTGTCGTTCCGTAAAGTAAAGATGAAGGGGTTCAGAAATGGGCACACAATGGTTGTCAGCACTGCAGGTATCTTCTGTAAGCCCAGGGTCCTCTTCTGGGAAGGGGTGACATAGATAAAGATGGTGATGCCACAGGATATTGAAATGATGGTCAGATGGGAGGCACAAGTGTTGAAGGCCTTTCTTCGTCCTGTGGAAGTGGGAATGCGCAGGATGGTGGAGATGATGTAGGCATAGGAGATGATTGTTAGGACTAATGAGCAGAGGATGACAATGGATGATAGCATGAAGTCAATCAATTCAATCATGCGAGTGTCAGAGCAGGACAGCTCCAGCAAAGGGCCTGAGTCACAAAAGAAATGGTCGATGACATTGGACTGGCAATAAGGTAACCTAGAGATCAAAATAGTTGGAAAGATGACAGACAGGAAGCCCCCTAGCCAACAGCCCAGCACCATCTGGGTGCAGACCCAGCCATTCATGAGTGTGTGATAATGCAGGGGGTTGCATATAGCAGCATATCTGTCATAGGACATGGAGGTCAAGAGAAAGAACTCTACTGTGCCCAGGAAGAAGTAGAAGTATAACTGAGTTATGCAGTCAGTAAAGGAGATGGTTTTGTCCTCTGAGAGGAGGTTGCTAATGAACTGTGGGATGATGACGGAGGTGAAGAAGATGTCCAGCACAGAAAGGTTGCAGAGAAAGTAGTACATTGGGGTGTGGAGCTGTCTGCTAGTGGGGACAATGCCCAGGATGACCAAATTCCCAGCCAAGGTCAGGATGTACATGGCCAGCAGCAGGGCAGAGAGCAGGATCTCCTCCTTGTGCCCAATTGGGAAGCCCAAGAGAACAAACTTAGTCACCCTGGTGGTGTCATTTTCCATCTCTGTCTCACCTGGCTGTGGGATCACCAGAGGGGCAAGAAGAGACAGTAGCCCTGTGAGAATGAGATGAGTGAGAACCTCATGAGATTCTGCCTTATTTCATGTAAAGTGCTATGGAATCATTTTTCCTTCTCAAAATCTGATGTGCCACATAGTCCCCCAACATATAGGTATGCTCTCTTACTTTCTCTCCTTACACCCATAGACATGACTATATCAATTTCTTCTAGTACATGGTCCCTCTTTCTTCCTCAACTATACACACATCCTTCTCTATCATCCCCAGATGTATCCATAGTCCACATGTTAGGTTGCAGAAATTAACCCATGTCTCCATAGTTACAAACAAGTAACTTACTACCAGAACATCCATCCTTCCACATTTTGTTATCCTAGTGGGAATGAGGAAATTATTCTATAAAGTGCAGCTCTACTATGTCTTCTCTGCCAAAGATCACCCTTGGTTTATTCAGAATATTTGTCCTTCCTTTAAGGCAGAACCCATCCCTAGACCCTATCTTTGAAAACCACTGAGCCACATTCCCTCTCCAACCCAAAGAGGGACTTGTCTAAGATTAAATATAGGGTGGCGGGAGAGAGTGAGGCCAGGATCCCACCATTACAAAATAATGAGCAGAGCTCCAGAACTCTCATACTCACTTTGCAGGACACAGGCAAGCACGCCTGGCCTTCACCATGTCTTCTCTGTGTAAGTTGCGACTGTGACTTAGGCCAGCAAGGTGTCGGTGTCTGCCAGAATACAGCGTGGTCCACAGCACCAGCTCAAGGGCTCGCTCTGTCCATTCCTTATAAACACCATTATGCAGCTGTGCCACTCTTCTTCCATAATCCCCTTGCCTGCATTCGTCTCTCTGCAGCATCCATCTAACCATCCATCTACCCACAGTCTCTCCCTGCTCCACTGGACTGTCTGTGCTTTCCACTCCACTCTCTAGCTGGGTCATTCTTTTCCCCTTGCCATAAGCACCAGCTTTAGCATGCAGCCATTTAAGACTAAGTAAGAAAGCTGTGCTTTCTCTGCACTAGATCTTAGCAGCTGCTCGGGATGTGGATAACATGGTAACCTGACTTCCATTAGCACAGCTAACATCTAGAGGACCTAATAAATTTTGCTGTCCCCAGGGAACTAATTTGGAAGTTCATCAACAGTCTGCAGTCATTATCCATGGACCTGGGGACCAGGATGTTGCATGCCAAGAAATGACGAACAAAAAAAACCCCTGTCAACTCAGAAGCCATGCCAGAAATATACTGATGTACAAACAAGAATCTCCTTCTGGGTCTTTTCACCACCCATCTTCTAGCTGAATGAGAGAGAGCAAATGTGATTTTGGAAGTGTTCAACGATCCAAATTTCCATTCATTATACTGGAATTTAGGATGCCGTTTAACCTCAAGATCTCACAGAGATGAAACATAGCAAGGAAGAAAAATGGACTCAGGCCTCCTGGGGCTTCCTCCTGGATTATGGGCTTCTCCCCAGGCTCTGGGCTCCCTGCCCAGAATCCATAACTGGTAATACAAAGTAATGATAATAATAAACTAAGAAAGTTACACTTATCCTTTTTCTAGCCGTTCATGGTCTCCGCCATCTGCTCCCTTTGTTGTGGTCCCAGCAGCCCCCGCAGACCTGCTTTGGGCATAGATTGGCAGCATGGCTGGTGTCGGGCAAGGGAAAGCCTGCCCCAGGATCACACCATCCATGTGTCCCTGGCAGCAGCTGCCTGCCTGTCAACCCAGAACCCACCTATCCCCGCCAGACTCAGTGGTGCTACACTACCTAACACCATGTCTGAAAGGGACCTGGGGGTCATAATTGACCATAAAATGAATATGAACCACCAGTGTGTTTCTACAGTTAGCAAATGAAACAATACGCTTGCGCGCATCAACTGATACATCTCAAGCAATAGTGAGAAAGTTATTCTCCCACTCTGGTTGGCATTGGTGAGGCCACAGCTAGAGTACTGTGTTCAGTTCTGGGTGCCACACTTCAAGAAGGATGTGGAGAAGCTTGAGAGAATCCAGAGAAGAGCCACTCATATGATTAGAGGCCTGAAGAGCAAGCCATACGAGACAAAGCTGACAGATATGGGACTGTTCAGCCTGGAAAAGAGAAGATTTCAGGGGGATTTGGTGGCAGCTTACAAATAGGGAGAACATCAGGGACTAGGCAAACAACTATTCACTAAAGCACCCCAGGGGAAAACTAGGAGCAATGGTCATAAGCTTTCAGACTGGATATAAGTAAAAACTTCTTCATGGTTCATCTGAGCAGACTCTGGAACAGACTCCCAGCAGGGTTGGTATGCAGACATTCAAAGATGCCAGGTCTTCAACATATCAAAGACTTCTTTAAGCACCTGGGCCATAAAATTGCTACCCTGATCTGTTAATATCTCTTTTAGCAGCCCCATATGGGTAAAGGTCTTAAACAACTCCTCTGCCACAATTTCTCTGCCATCTTTCCTGCATTCACTGTTCTCATGGGCACTGCTTCTGGATATTGGGTAGCATAGTCCACCTAGACCAAAATATACTGAAACCCTGCATTACATGGGGCCAAAGGCCACACCATGTCTACTGCCACCTATTCAAAAGGCTCTTTCATGAGTGGCATGGCTACAACAGGACCTCTGGTGGATGTCCCAGGTGTGCCACTTGACACTCAAGGCAGGATTGGCGAAACTGCCCTACCTTCTAAGAAAAACCTATCTAAGAGGTGCTCTCTGATTTTATCCTCCCCCAGGTGATCTCCTCTAGGGAGCTCATCAGCAACTCTTAGCAGGGCCCTCCAGTACCTTTTCAGCACCAGAAGTTGGGTGACCTTATTCCCCGGCTCCCATCCACAATATAATCAGTATAATACCCTCCTTGATTTTGGACGCCATCAAGGCCGGTCCAACCATGAGGCAAACTAGTCGGTTGTCTAGGGAACCAAAATTTGTGAGGCACCAAAATTATATGCAGAACAAAATAACAGGAACATTGTACTAAATAACAGACCTCTGGTTCAGTGAGGGGAGAAAGACCTCTGAAAAGATTTCAGAGGAAAAATCACTAAAATCGCAACTCTTACCTTTTCAACTCTCAAATGGACTTATGACAAGAGCCTACCACTGGGAACTTCATACTAAAAGATGAACCCCTACTCCTATATCATCTTACAGCTTGTGACACTGATTTCTTACACCTTCCTTCCCCCTTCCAACCTTGCTTTTTTAACTCGAAAACACCCTAGATTTTGTCAGTTGCATTTAAGATCTTGTCAAGAGTAAAATGACCAAAATACGCCAACTCTGGTACAGATATGTACTGTGCCCATAATTCAGGAAACAGGCTTCAAGGTAGGAATTTCTCGGTTTGATTTTATAGATCTCATTTAATTTGCTTTAGTGAGAGTACTATGTGGGCAAAACCTGACATTCCACAGGACCAATGAAAAATTATACAGTGCTGGTTATGGAAATTTCTTAAAATTTATTGAATACCTGGCTTTGTTTGATACAGTCATGAAGAAGCATCTGCATAAAATAAGTGACCATGAAACGCATGTTCATTACTTTGGTAAAAGGCTGCAAAATGAACTGATTCAACTCCTAACAAATGCTGTTAAAGAGAAAATCTTAGAAGCTGCCCATTCTGCAAAATACTTTTCAATAATTCTGGACTGTACACAAGATATGAGTCATGTTGAGCAGGTGACAATTATCATTCTTTTTGTAGATGTGGCAAAATCTGCAGATGTGGATAATACTGAAGTGATCATAAAAACAATTTTGGGGTTTGTACCATTGAAGGAGATGGCTGGTACTTTTATGACTGAAAACATTCTACAAGAGCTTGAAAGAATGTCATTATCTGTTGAGAATTTACATGACCACAGCTATGCCAGAGGGAGTATTATGAAGGCTGAAGACAATGGTGTACAGAAGAGAATAATAGAAATTAATCTTCCGGCCTTCTTTGTTCCTTGCAGTACACATAGTCTGAATTTGGTTGTTAATGATGCTGCCAGATGTTGTTTGGAGGCAAGTAGTTTCTTCGACTTGGTGCAATGCATTTATGTGTTTTTCACAGGTTCAACGTGCCATTGGGAAGTTTAGTCACCATGTGCTTTCTCTAACTGTGAAACCATTGAGTGATACAAAATGGGATAGTCAAATTGTTGCCTTGCAGCCTCTTCGGTATGAGCTTGGAAATATCTATGATGCATTAATTGAAATTTCTGATGCTACTACCCTCACAGGAATATCTGGCAATACAACACATGCTGATGCAGAAGCTCTTGCAAATGGACTTTCCAAGTTCAAATTTGTGGTTTCACTCATTTTGTGCTATAACATCCTTTTTGAGATCACCCTTACTAGTAAGCGACTTCAGGCAAAGGACTTTGACATACATTTTGCTATCCAACAACTGAAACAAACCAAAAATTTTCTGGAGGAATGCAAGAGTGATAAAAGGTTTGAAAAGATACTTGTAGATGCTTGTGAGCTTGCTGAAGATTTAGAGCTACCAACAAACGTTGAATCAGAACCAGTACACATTCAGAGAAAAAAGCAGCAGTTCACATATGAAGCAAAAGATGAGTCAATTCAGGTCCTAAAACAAAAATTCAAAATAAACTTCGATGTTGCAGTCCTTGATACTGTAATACAGTTGGTTAAAGAGCAATTTGAACATATACAGCAGCTTGATTCAGTCTTTGGTTTCCTCTACTGTGTCTACAGTTTGCAAAATAAGACATCAAAACAGATAATGGAACATTGCTTGAAGCTGGTCAGAATTACAGCATGGAAACTCTAAAGATATTGATGCTGCAGATTTGTGCAGTGAACTGCAGGCTATTTCACGATGACTTCTAAAATGCCTTACACCTCAAGATGTACTGAAGTTTATTTCTGAACATAAACTGACAGTTTTCCCAACATCTTCATTGCTCTCCGCATTCTCTTGACTCTCCCAGTTTCTGTTACTAGTGGGGAGCATAGCTTCTCAAAGCTAAAATTGATAAAGACATAACTTTGTTCTTCCATGCTGCAAGAGAGACTTGTTGGACTGGCCGCTTTTGTCAATAAAACAGGAAATAGCTGGAAAATTTTGTCTTAAGGAACTCGTTTCTGAATTTGCGAAACTGAAAGCACAAAAAGCAAAGTTCTAATTTCTTACACAAATGTTCATGAGAATTTTCTTTCAATTGTACATGTATTATAATAAATTCTATTATAGTTTTTGCAATATAATTGTGTTAGTGTTAATGAAAAGTGTGAAACAATAATAAATTTTTGTTTTTATTGTTTTATTGTTCATTTTGAATACCAAATAAGTACATGTAAAAGTTCATTCTAGACTTCTTATTTTCCTCTGTATTGGAAGTGGTAGGGGCATTGAGGTACACAGCTCACCTAGGGTGCCAATTATCCTTGGATCAGCCCTGGGCACCATCAGTATCAGGTTGAGCCACACCAACTCTTCCTCCATCTGGGCGATGCCTCCTTCATATACCCGCCTGAAGCCATCCTCCCAGGACTGCTCTACTGCAAACTGTCCTGTCTCTAGCTCCTGCTGCCAATCCATGTCAATCTCCCCCACACAGGTTGATTATCCAGAGCTTGTGCCCAACTGGAACTCACCCAAGAGACTCTCCACCTTAGGCCAGGATGTCTTGTTGCGTGAGCATGCCTAACAGTTCCCACAGTCAAGGTCAATCTCAGCTTAATGACACCAAGTAAGCCAAATGCCTATCTAGGCATGCCAGCATTTACTGGGTATGCCCTACAAGCTGTACCCAGGCTTTCTTGTAAGTCTGGGACTTGCCACGGAGGCAGACCAGCTCTAGCTGATCTACCTTTCAATGAACCTCTTCACGCACCAACTCCTACCACACCACCATCCACATGGAGCCAATGTCTAACAAGGCAGTCACCCATTGGCCTGTGAGCCAGGCTTTCACAGTAATGCTGGAGCCTTCTACTGGGTGCCTTGTCTTCCCTGGGTGCAGCCTGTCACCAAACCTGCACTCCATCTCTTCTACAGAAACATGCTCCTGTCCACAGGCTTGTTCTGTTTTTTTGGGCAGCCTCCTGGGCTCCCCCTGTAACTCCTTGGGGACAACCACAGCCATAGTGCCTGGCCCACCCGCAGTGGAAGCAGAGACCACCTGACCCTGTCTGTAGTGGATGTGGCACAGTCCTGCCCGTAGGGGAAGGCAATGTCTACCTTCTTCATCCCCCAGCTCATTGCCCTGCTGCCAGAAAATCCTCTGCCAGCTTCAGGGCTTCCACCACTGACTTAGGTTGGTGACACTGCACCCATGACTTGATGCCTCCATCAAAATCCCAAATAAACCATCCAAATCCCAAATAAGACTATGACCTCTGTGATCTCCCCTGAGTCTCTGTCTTGTGATTGCAACCACTGGTACACCTCATCCTGGAGTAAGTGAACTAGCTGCCAGCAGCTCAAAGCTCCAGGGTCTTTCTTGCCGCAAAACCTTTGGTGGTGAAATTCCTCAGCTACTTCCAACCAGTGGAGGATGATCTTCTTTACCTTGTATAACTGGTGGCATCAGCCAGTGGTATCCCCCTGTAGGCCTTCTGGGCTTGCCTCATAAGCACCAGAGTGCCCAAGTGGTTTGGGGCCACTGTGCCATGTGTGTCCATTCATTCAAAGGCCTGTAGGAACAATTCAGGTTCATCTTCCTTGGTCATCTGGGCATCCCTGTGGGTCCCAGGCCAGCCTCTGAGGCCCCTGCACTTCACTCCAAGGCTTGTACCAGGGCTTTCCTACTCTCCTCCATGACCCACTTCAGTTGCTTGGTGGCCTGTACCTGCAGCTGATCCAGGCCAGCTACCTGGGCCCCTTGTTGTTTGGTCTGCTCAACCACTGCTGCTTGCTGCTGCACTAGGAGATGCAGCACTGCTCCATGGCAGCAGCTAGAACCTGGCTCCAGCTGCTTTTTATCTGTGGTGACTTCAGTTTGAAGCCACGTCATGGTACCACTTGTGAGCTGCCCAGGTAGCCACAACCCTGGAGTGGCATTGCTGGGCATATTGAGTCAGGTGTATAGCTATATCCCTAACCCCTTCTGCTGTAGCAGCAGAGGGTTGGCCAAGGATCCCCAAACTACAGCTGGCCTGACGCTTGCCCCTGGATTACGGGCTTCACCCTAAAACCTGGGCTCCCTGCCCAGGGTCCATAACTGTTAACAGAAATCAACAATAATAATAAATGAAAAGGGTGCACTTATTGTTGTGCTGGCCGTTAGGGGTCTGCAACATCTGCTCCCAGCAGTGTGGTCTCAGCTACACCAGCAGCCCTGCTGGCAATGGGGCTTCTGCCTAGCGAGGGAAAGCCAGTTCTGGGATCGTGCCATCTGTGTGTCCCTGGTAGCAGGTGCCTGCTTCTCACCACACAGCCCACTCCTCCCCCACACTACCTCCTTTGCAGCTTGTCTTAACTCTCCCATCTTTCCAGGGCAGGCCCTTCTGCCCTGCCCAGGTAGCTGGGCTTCCAGTTGCCCATAGCTGAGGACATTTCCCCAGCTGGGACTGCTAGTCACGGCTGCACCTGCCACAAAAACTTCCCATCTGTCTGTGCGACTGCCACAGCTGTGTCTGTATTGGAGGGAGAAACAGCCATCCCAGGCCAGAGGCAACTCAAACACAATTTTCACAGTAATAGCACCAGGCCCTATTACAGTTATATAGTAGGAATGTTGTTTCAATTCAGAATAAAGTATAACTCAAAAGTTTCTTAACCAGACGATAACATGTCCATGGTCCCATGCAACTGTTTGTGCTAGTTCCATACATCTTGGGTTACTTTGCAAACCACAACTTGAGAGGGGAGGGGGAAACCAAACTCTGCAAAAATCCCAGGTTCTACTGCATAATCCTATTTCAGAATGATTCATGATCTAGACAGTCTGAGCTTGTGGGTCATCCATCCAATCCAGAAACCCCTGCACTGGAAAACTTAGACAACTCAATACAAAGTCCACAAAACCTGTTTTATGAAAAATATACTCAATATAAACAGGCTCACAACAGGTTACAGGAAAGTATTAAAAGAGAGTGCTTGCCACTGAAAGGCAGACAAATACTAAAATAAAAAAATAATCATGCTATTTCAAAAGCGAGTGTTATCAGCCATCATAAAACATGCTGAAGCATAAAAGAAATCTCTTCAAGTTTTCAAATTAAAATGTCAGATGGCCTTTCTGGAAAATGCTATGGCCCATGTACTAGGGGAATACGTGTTCTAGATTCTAATCATACTTCTTGCCTGAAATCTATGGGTCTCTGAATCTACATGAGGACAGTTATACACCATGATTTAAAAGCACAACTCTCTATCCAATAGGCTGTAATGAGATAAGGTGTCCTACCACAAAATGCCCCTTTGGCATACTGTAAAAAGGACCTGTCAGCACATCCCAAGAATAGCACTCCAGCCATAAAAGGCTGAAAGATGAAAAAAAAATCCTTTATTTGATGAGCAAGTGAAAAGTTTTTAGTTATTTGTGGAAGGCAAATCAGACCAAATTTAGTTGTAATTGATGTAGCTCAGCAGTTGTCCATGCAGTTGAATGCATACCCTTGGGGATACGTGCCAGAGGGTGGGGACAAAGCTCCTCCACCCACCACCCCTTGCTGCCACATCCCAGGACCAGCAGCCAGACACTGTGGGGGAGGAAGCTCACACACAGTGGCCACTGCCACCACCCACCACCCCGCACTGCTGCTGTTCTGCATGCCCAACTTTTTAAAATGAATCTAGGAATCTACAATCAAATATTTACACCACTCTCAGTTTTTCATACATAAGCAGCAATGACGTAACACAAGGAGACAGTGTCCTACAAAATGTTGGCCCTTTGGAATACTGTAAGAAGGACTTTTCAACACATAGCAAGAATATGAATGTAAAATAGAGAAAGACCAGGGAATAATCCAAAATCTCTCAGAAGACTGAAAAGGTGCCAACTCTTTAAATTAAGAAGGAACATAAAGAGTGAGGATACGTTAAATATGTTTAAAATGTGTTGTGATTTCAGTAAAGCTCATTTGTATTAAGGTTTATGGAAAAAATGAGCAAAATTAAACTAAAATTGATCAAAACTCAGCCCTGGAACAAAAACATATTTTATACATCATTGCATTACCCATCTGAATCTGACACATCCTCCATCTGGCCAAATGCCCTGTCTCCAACCCTGGCCACTAAAATCCCCACCTTAGTGAAGCATTTAATATTAGTGATTGACTGAGTAGAACAAACATGAGATAAGCTAGGTCACTAGTCATCTTCATATCTCAGATCTAAAACTGCTTTAACCACTTTGAAGGTTGGGAATGCCTTCCAGAACATTTTTGCTAGCATTAACCTGACTACTTCTTTAAAATATCTCATGCTCCTTTAAATCTGCCTGAATTATTTGCTCAAGGACATCCCTTGGGACAGATTTCCCCAGTCCAGTCATGCATGGTGGGAGGAAAAGAACACTTCATTTCAGATGGATCTCAAATTATTTGTTGAAGGGCTTGAATAATGAAAATCCCCCACATTCCAAGGCAGCCTTGCTTTAAGCATTAATTTCCCTTATGTTTGAAAACATGTACCTTATTTTTAATTTTAATTTGTCCATTCAGAATGCTTAAAAGAAAAGAATGTTGGAACCAGATTTTTTCCCCTGCAATTTTTGCTAGATTGTGTCAAAACTGTTTTCAGCTGAAATATGAAATCTTGGGGGATTTTCAAATTAAAGACAAAAAATATATACTTTGAGGATGGAATGTTTGCTCTCTTCAGTTAAAACAGTTGTCTTTCAAAGTTACCAAACAAAGGAAAAAGAAAGGGATCATTAGTTCAGAATTAATATAGTTCAGAGTGGTACACCTTGGAAGACACATTCTGGAGCTGCTTTTGCCCAGGGACATTTAAAAAGGAAAAGAAAAGAAAAAAGAAACCTGATATTCAAATTATAATTTGACTATTTTGTGATTTTCATTTCAAAAAGCAAAAACTGAACATGTTCTAAACTACAGTCAATACACATTTTACTTTCCTATAATCTGAAACATGTCCTTCATGAAGTCCATAATCTTTGTTCAAATTCTTAGCAACACTAAGAATTTTCTTTTGTTCATGAACATTGCCATTTAGCGAGACTGTTTCTTACCTGACTAATCAAAACGCCCTTGATTACCCTTGAAAATCTTTCCCATATAATTAGGTCCCGCTGTGCAGCTGGGTTGGGACAAGAGCTCTAGAGCTTCCCATGAAGAGCCTTCCTGACTGCTGCGCTGCCTTGCCGGCATTGCAACACCCTGTGAACAACCACATCCTTCAGCTGGACAAAACACTGCTTCAAGGCCCCTTTTACTGTGTCATTCCTTAAAGTAAAGATGAAGGGGTTCAGAAATGGACACACAATGGCTGTCAGCACAGCAGGTATCTTCTGGAAGCCCAGGGTCCTCTTCTGGGAAGGGGTGACATAGATAAAGATGGTGATGCCACAGGATATTGAAATGATGGTCAGATGGGAGGCACAAGTGTTGAAGGCCTTTCTTCGTCCCGTGGAAGTGGGAATGCGCAGGATGGTGGAGATAATGTAGGCATAGGAAATGATTGTTAGGACTAATGAGCAGAAGATGACAATGGATGACAGTAGGAAATCCATCAGTTCAATCATGCGAGTGTCAGAGTAGGACAGCTCCAGCAAGGGACCAGAATCACAAAAGAAATGGTCGATGACATTGGACCGACAATAGGGCAACCTGGAGATCAAGATGGTTGGAAAAAGGACAGACAGGAAGCCCCCCATCCAACAGCCCAGAACCATCTGGGTGCAGACCCTGCCATTCATGAGTGTGTGATAGTGCAGGGGGTTGCATATAGCAGCATATCTATCATAGGACATGGAGGTAAAGACAAAGAACTCTACTGTGCCCAGGAAGAAGTAGAAATAGGACTGAGTTATGCAGCCAGCAAAGGAAATGGTTTTATCCCCTGAGAGGAGGTTGCTGATGAACTGTGGGATGATGACGGAGGTGAAGAAGATGTCCAGCAGAGAGACATTGCAGAGAAAGTAGTACATTGGGGTGTGGAGCTGTCTGCTGGTGGGAACAATAGCTAGGATGACCAAATTCCCAGCCAAGGCCAGGATGTACATGGCCAGAAGCATGACAGTGAGTAGGATCTCCGCCTTGCGCCCAATTGGGAAGCCCAAGAGAACAAACTTAGTCACCCTGGTTGTGTCATTCTCCATCTCACCTGGCTGTGCAATCACTGGCAGGGCGGGACGACACAGTACCCCTGTGAGAATGAGATATGGAAGAACTCATAAGATGCTGCCTTATTTCATGTAAAGTGCTATGGAATCATCTTTTCTTCTCAAAATGTCGTGTGGCACATAATTCCTCAGTACCCAGGCACATTATATGAACTTTCTCTCCTTATGCTCATACATACAATGATATCAATTTATTCTAGTAGGTACTTCTAGTACATGGGTCCTCTCTTTCCCTCCAATATACACATCTAATACCATAACACATTTTTGTCTTTTTCTCTCAACCCAGATGTGTCCATATCCATCGTAGTAGGATAGAGACATGAACTAACGTCTCCAGAGATAGAGAAAACTGTCCTGACTATCACATCATCTGCCCTTCCCCTCTTGGTGACCCTGGTGGCAATGAGGAAGTTATTGTATAAAGTGCAGCTCTACCATATCTTCTGTGCAGAAGACCACCCTTGGTTTACTCAGAACTTTAGTCCTTGCTTTAAAGCAGAACCTAGCCCTAGACACTATCTGTCTGAAAACCAGTGGCCCACATTCCCCCTCCAACACAAAAAGGCAGTTTTCCAAGACTAAATGCAAGGAAGTGGGAGAGGCTGAGGCCAGGATCTCAGCATTACAAAGCCATGAGCATAGCTCCAGGACTCTCATACTCACTTTGCAGGAAGAAGCACAACTCACGGATTCTTCTCTAAGTCAGGACTGTGACTCAGGCCATCAAGGTGCTGGTGTCTACCAGAATACAGCATGGTCCACAGCACCAACTAAAGGACTCTCTCTCCAGTCCTAATAAACACTGTTGTGCCACCTTTCTTCCATATACCCCTTGCCTGCATTCTTCTCCCTGCAGCATCCGTCGACCCATGGAAATAGGAACTGTCTCTACCTGCTCCACTGGACTCTCTTTGCTTTGTATTCTCTAGCTAGGTCATTCTTTGCTCTTCACCATTAGCAACAGCTTTAGGATGAAGTTGTTTAAGGCTAGGTAACAAAGCTGTGCTTTCTCCATAGCAGATCTTAATGTCTGCTCTGGATGGGAATAATGTTGTAGCCTGACTTCCATTAACACAGCTAACATCTACAGGACATAATTAATTCTGCTGTCTCCAGAGAACTAATTTGGAAGCGCCTCACCAGTCTGCAGTCATTATCCAAGGGCCTGGGGATGAGGATGATACATGCCAAAAAAGACCCACAAAAAAATTAAAAATTAACAGCAACCTCAACAACCATGACAAAAATATCCGGATGTACAAACAATAACCTCCTCCTGGGTATTTTCACTCCCCCCTCCCCCCCACCCAGCTCCATCCCTCTTCTTTCAGCTGAATGCGAGAGAGAGAGAATGAGATTTTGGAAAAGTTTGGAGATCCAAATTCCCATTCATTTTATTGAAAAGCTGTTTAATCTCAAGATCTAATGGAGATAGAGTATAGCAAGGAAGAAAAAGAAAAAGATTTTACAGAAGACACAAATCAGAGAACTTAGCATCATTACTTTTTCTGGCAGAATTCATGTGCATGACAAGTTATACTATAACAACATAATAAGTTTCGAATACATTTTTGGATTTTATCTCAATGGGTTGATTTTCTGGAAGAGATCTTTACTTTTTTTAAAAATTCGATTTCATGATTTTGTTAGTGATTTTGTAGCCATGTTGATTCAATTCAGAATACAGTGGAACTCAGCAGTTTCTTAACTGGGTGATAGCATCTCAGTGGTCCCCTGCAACTGTTTGTACCACTGCTGTACACCTTACGATCCATTACAAACCTCATCTTGACAGGAGAGGGAGAAACCAAACTCTGCAAAAAGCCCAGGTTCTACTGCATTATCATGTTTTCCTATTTCTCAGCTTCCCAGGGTCAAGACAATTGGATATCCCACCGTCTCTGACTCTTTAGGCACATGCCTCCTTAGAAATCCATTGAATGCTTGGATCAGATTTCCAGCTGGTAGAAGCAAGGACTTTGTGAGGGGAAGAGTAGGGTAGGAGTGGAGAGTACAGTAGTGGAATATCTGGCTCCACAGATCTGGAAACAAAAACACCCCTGGCTCCAGATGTGTGCCCAGCACTCAGAGAACTGTCTGTCATATGGAATCAGAGGGACTGATCTAAAAAGGCTGTGAGACTTTGAGACCAGTACTTTCAAATGGCCTTCGGTGGGATGTTATACCCAAACCTCAAAAAAAATCAATGAAACCTTGAACCAGCGTCATTGACTACCCTATGCTTATATAGCTGTCAATCAGGCAACTATATAAGCCAGGCATTGGTTATACAAAGGTATGACCCTACAGAAAACCATAAATAAATCAACAGGTGCACATTCAATATCAAGGCATTCTTATGGGAGAGACTTAACTGGGAAAGAACCCCCATGGCTGGGAGTGGAAAAGATCTGATTTCCCAGGGAATGTAAAGAGTCCTGGACAAGGCCGGAGCAAACTATACCTGCTAGTGAGCTGGCCAAAAGGTGCCACTGGAGTGATACCAGTTTACTAACATCTAGAGAGCTGAGCCAAAGGCTGCAGTAGAGTGATGCTAAGTTATGACAGCCATAGGCAATCTGATCTGAAAGAGATTATGATGGACACAGCCCAGTTCTCAGTCTGAATGACACTCCAAGAATTGTGTGATAAACCCAAAGATATGCAGAATTGCCATATGCAGAATTGCCATGAAGCAGGACATACACCTGTCATTTAAAAATAAATAAATAAATGGATTGTATGTGTTTCAGGTGAACAATACAACCTTGTTGAAATCTAAATGTTGGGAAGATGTAAATTCTGAATATTTTCTATGCAAAAATATCAACTTGTTCTGACAATGAGCATTTTTTAAATGTTCTTCGTCTTTTCGTTCTGATGCCTAGTAAGTTTTTAAATGTCAAGATTGCTCACTGAATACCTGTTCTGGGTTTTGGTCAGCTCTATCTCAAAGGTTGAAATTTTGAAAATAATGAGTGGAAGATAAAGTGCTCAAACCATGACAGTTGTTTGTCCAATTCCTTAGGAAAATTTCAGTGTTGGACTCTACATCTTAATGTTGTTAATGCCTCTCTTCACTGAATTGATGGGGACAACAGCCAATCCAAAATTCCTCTAGAATAATATTTGTACAATGGAAATATATTTTTCCCAATTATGGAGAAACGTTTGTGAAAAGTTGCCTAAATTCTGGAAGACATTCATCTATTAACCAAAAACCAGAAAACTGGGGTGTGGGTTGCGGGGGAGATCTTCTCACTAATATTCTGGGTTTTGGTCTGCTCTAACTCTATGGCTGACATTTTCAAAATAATCTGAGAGAGAAAAGAGCTCAAACCAATGGAGTTCCAGTAGTAGCTGAGTGACCAATTCCTTCCAAAAGCTTCAGCTTCAGACTCTACATATTGATGTTGCTAATGCTTCTCCTTACTGAACTGGTGCGGACAACAGCTAATCCAAAATTCCCCTAGAGAAATATTTTTACAATGGAAAACCATTTTTCCCCAATTAAGTAGAAATGTTTGTGAAAAGTGGTCAAAATTCTGGAAAATGGTCATCTATTAAGTAAAAACCAGAACACAGGAGGGGAGTAGGGGTGCGGATTCTTTATTATTAAAACACAGGCCTTTTTGCTGAAATGATAATCAAAAATATGTTTTTCTGTTTAGTTTTCACTTAAATTTTCTGCAGAAAAAGAAACATTCAGAGCAGCTCCAGTGGAAAGACTCCCTTACTCCAAAAGAGTGGTTCCCTTGGTTGATATGAGCAGTAGGTTATTGTCTTCTTCAGTGAAAGAGGGAAGCCTAGGATTGGTCTGGGTTTATACAGTGGACTCCTGCCTGGACACACTGGGAAATTGTTATAAGCCGAGTGAATCATTAGGTTTCTATTTTGCAGATCATAGAATTCCAGTCAATTATTCTTAAAATAAAATTATTTTCAATGCCTCTGACCTAAACGGATATGAACCAGAATCCAAAAATGTGATGAGACACAGAAACAATATTTACTGAAGACCACAGAATCATAGAAAATTAGGGCTGGGAGGGACTTCAGCAGGTCATGTAGCCGAACCCCTGCTCAAAGCAAGACCCATCCCCAACTAGATCATCCCAGCCAAAGCTTTGTCCACAACCTCTCTGTGTAACCTGTTCCAGTGTTTACTACCCTCAAATGTGAAAAACTAAGTGAAATAGAAGTGGGATTTTAAAAACAAAAAAAACATGAAAGTTATTTTACAATTTAGTCACTAGAAGGCATTTCAGGATAACAAAGAGAACCTTTCCATATTAATTCTTTTTTACATCCACATTTTAAACATGGACATATTTTATGTGTTTTGTTCCAAAAACATGCAGAAAAAGGAGGGCTCAAAGCCAGATTTTTCAAGGCATTTGAAAACCTACATATGGACCTTCCTAGGTAGAATTACAAACGAGCTTTGGGCACCTAATTCTCAGACTTGCAATGGGATTTAGCTATCAAACCTGCTTACTCTGGAAATAAAATATGAAATAGTGCTTTTAAAAAAACCAGGATATATATACCAAACGGCCAGTGAAATTTCGCACAGCCCTACAAGGCAGCCTTGCTATATGCATTAATATCTCTCGTGTTTTAAAACTTGTACCTTATTTGTAATTTTATTTTGTCCATCCAGAATGCTTCATTTTCCCCCCTCACCATATTTTGGACCTGATGATGATAGGTATTTTCAAAACTGTTTTCACCTGAAGCATGAAATTTTGAGGAATTGCCAAACTGACGACAAAGAAAGTATTTTTGGTGGGTGGAGCATTTGCTCTCTAAAATTAGAGCTGTTCTCTGTCCTTCAGTGATACCAAACAAAGAAAGGGGATACAGATGAGAGAAATGGCAGTTGTCTGTAGCGTTATATTTATCAAGGTAATTAGTATAGTATAGAGTTGTGTAGCTTCAGGGAGAAATTATGGAGCTGCTCAGGAATTGATGCTTTTGCCCACGGAAATTAAACAGAAAGATTTAAGAGAAAAGAAACAGTACATTTAAATTATGGTTTTGACAATTCTGTGGTTTTGCTTTCAGAAGGCATAAGCTGAAAATGTTCTAAACTACAGGAAATACATATCTCACTTCCATTTAAGTGAAATATGTTCTCTTTCATAAAGTACAAAAACTTTGTTCAAGTTCTTAGCAACACAAGGAATTTTGATTTTTCTTTTATATTCATGTAAACTGCCTTTTAATTGGAATTGTCATTGCATGATGTGAAGTATTCTAACTCCCTGATCTAAAACCATGGGCTACTCTTAAAAACCTTTCAATTAAATAAGGTCCCACTGTCCATCTGGGTTGAGACAAGAATCCTAGAGCTTCACGCAAAGAGTCTTACTGACTGTAGCGCTACTTCGCTGGCATTGCAACACCCTTTGAACAACCACATCCTTTAGCCAGGTAAAACACTGCTTCAAGGCATCTTTGACTGTGTCATTCCTTAAAGTAAAGATGAAGGGGTTCGGAAATGGGCACACAGTGGATGTCAGCACAGCAGGTACCTTCTGTAAACCCAGGACTCCCTTCTGGGAAGGGGTGACATAGATGAAGATGGTGACACCACAGGATATTGACACAATGGTCAGGTGGGAGGCACACATGTTAAAGGCCTTTCTTTGTTGTGTAAAAGTGGGGATGCGCAGGATGGTGGAGGGGATGTAGGCATAGGAGATGATTGTTAGGCATACTGAGCAGAGGATGACAATGGCCGACAGCAGGAAATCCACCAGTTCAATCATGTGAGTGTCAGAGCAGGACAGCTCCAGCAAGGGACCAGAATCACAAAAGAAATGGTCGATGACATTGGACCGGCAATACGGTAACCTGGAGTTCAGGATGACTGGAATGAGGACAAGTAGGAGCCCTCCCAACCAACAGCCCAGCACTATCTCGGTGCAGACCCAGTTGTTCATGAGCATGTGATAATGCAGGGGGTTGCATATGGCAGCATATCGGTCATAGGACATGGACGTGAAGAGGAAGAACTCTACCGAGCCCAGGAAGAAGTAGAAGTATAATTGAGTCATGCAATCAGCAAGGAAATGGTTTTATTGCCTGAGAGGAAGTTGCTGATGAACTGTGGGATGATGATGGAGGTGAAGAAGATGTCCACCACAGAGAGGTTGCAAAGGAAGTAGTACATTGGGGTGTGGAGCTCTTTGCTGGTGGGGGCAATGCCCAAGATGACCAAATTCCCAGCCAAGGTGAAAATGTATATGGTCAGCAACATGACAGAGAGCAGGAACTCCTCGTTGAGCGCAACTGGGAAGCCCAGAAGAACAAACTGCCACCTTAGTGGTGTTATTCTCCATCTCACTTGGCTGTGGGATCACCAGAGGGGCAGATAAACACAGTACCCCTGTGAGAATGAGATGAGTGAGAAACTCATAAGATGTTGCCTAATTTCTTGTAAAGTGCTATGGAATAATCTTTCTATCTCAAAATCTAAGGTGGCACATAATCCCCCAACACACAGGCATTCCCTTAACTTTCTCTCCTTATGCCCATATATACTGCTATATCCATTTCTTGTAGTACACACTTTTCACCCTCTTCCATCACTGTACATGAACATTTATCCCTCAGTGAGGGTACCTGACACTTCAGCATTTCTTTCTCCGTTTACATTCCTCTATTTATACTCTCACTCTCTCTTCTTCCAACTGTCTATCTCCCCACACACAGCATCTTCTACTTCACATAGTACTTTTCCTGTTTCCTTTCCCTTCCTCCACTGTATACATCTAATAACATAACACATTTCTCTCTCTCTCTCTCTCTCTCTCTCTCTATCAGCCCCAGATGAGTCCATATCCATAATGTGAGGTTAGGAGAGATGAACCAATAGCTCCATAATTCCAAGCAAGTGTCCTGAGTACCAGGTCAGCCATCTTTCCCCTTTTCATGACCAGGAATTTATTCTATAAAAGTAGAACTCTACCATAGGTTCTGTGCCTAAGACAACCCTTGATTTCTTCAAAACATTTCTCTCTTTTTTAAGGCACACCCCAGCCCTAGACCCTATTTCCTTGAAAAACACTAGGCCATGACCCCTCTCCAACCCAAAGATGGAATTTACCAAATGAAATGCAAGGAGGTCAGGGACAGGGAGGCCAGAATCCGAGCATTACAAAGCCACGTGCAGAGCTCCCCAACTCTAATACTCACTTTGCAGGAGGACACAGGCAAGCACGCCTGGCCTTCGCCATATCTTCTTTATGTAAGTTGGGACTGTGATTCAGGCCAGCAAGGTGTTGGTGTCTGACAGAATACAGCATGGTCCACAGCACCAGCCAAAGGGCTCTTTCTGTCCATTCCTTAGAAACACTGTTAGACAGTTGTGCCACCCTTCTTCCACATCCCTCTTGCCTGCATTCTTCTCTCTGCAGCATCAACCTACCCACAGAAATACATACAGTAGTATATCTGGCCCCACAGGTCTGGAAAAAATAATACCCTAGCTCAAGGTATGTATGACAGTCAGACATCTGTCCATCCTATGGAAACAGAAGGACTGATCGGAACAAGTTATGACTTTGACACCAATGTTTTCAAATGGCCTTGGGTGGGGGACTATACCCAAACCAATTAAAATTCAGTGAAACCTTGATATCCAGTGTCATTGAAAACACCAGCCCCAAAGCCCAATCAGGCAGCTATATAAGCCAGGGCTTGGTCCTTTGTTTGACCCTACAGAAGACCATAAGTAAGTCAACTGCTGAACATTCAGCATCAATTATTTTGGTAGGAGGGACTTGAGTGAGAAAGAAATCCTATGGCTGTGGGAGGAAAAGATCTGATTCCGCAGAGAATCTAAAGAGTTGTGGACAAAGCCCAAGCAAACTGTACCTGCTAGTGAGCTGGCCCAAAAGTGCCACTGGGGTGATACCACTTTACCATCATCTAGAGATCTGAGCCAAGGGCTCCAATAGAGTAATCCTGAGTTTTGACAACAATAGACTATCCAGTCTGAGAGAGACTGATGGATACACCCCAATTCTTTGCCTGAATGATACTCAGAAAATTGCGGTAAATCTGAAAAAAATGCAGAACATCTCTATAAAGCACTGGATAAACCTATCATTTTTAAATAAATAAATGGATTGTACCATTTTCAGCTGAATGATGCAATTTTTGAAATCAGAGTGGTTCTTGGGAAGACATCAACTTTAAATATTTTATACAGGAAAGTGTCATATTGTTTCAACAATGAGGAATTTATAATGTTATTGGTCTTTTCATTCTGGTGCCTAGTTAAATATTTAAATGTCAGGAATTCTCTCTGATACCTATTCTGGGTTTTGGTCCGCTTTAACTCTATGGCTGACATTTTCAAAATAATCTGTGAGAGAGAAAGAGCTCAAACCAATGGAGTTCCAGGAGTAGTTGCATGACTAATTCCTTCTGAAAACTTCAGCTTCAGACTCTACACATTGATGTTGCTAATGCTTCTCCTTACTGAATTGGTGGGGACAACAGCTAATCCAAAATTCCTCTACAGAAATATTTTTACAGTGGAAAACCATTATCCCCTGATTAAGTAGAAATATTTGAGAAAAGTGGTCAAAATTCTGGAAAATGTTCATCTATTAAAGTAAAAAACAGAAAATGGGGGGGTGGATTCTTTATTATTAAAACAAAAGCCTTTTGCTGAAATGATAATCAAAAATACATTTGTCTGTTTATTTTTCATTGAAATTTTCTGCATAAAAAAGAAACATTCAGAGCAACTCCAGTGGAAAGACTCCCTTACTCCAAAAGAGTTGATATGAGCAGTAGGTTATTGTCTTCTTCAGTGAAAGAGGGAAGCCTGGGATTGGTCTGGGTTTACACAGTGGGCTCCTGCCTGGACACACTGAGAGATTGGTGTAAGCCGAGTGAATCATTAGGTTTCTATTATGCAGATCATAGCATTCCAGTCAATTACTCTTAAAATAAAATTATTTTCAATGCCTCTGACCGAAACAGATATGAACCAAAATCCAAAAATGTGATGAGACCCAGAAACAATGTTTATTGAAGATCATAGAATCATAGGAAATGGGGGTTGGAAGGGACTTCGGCATGTCATGTAGCCAAACCCCTGCTCAAAGCAAGACCCATCCCCAACTAGATCATCCCAGCCAAAGCTTCATACGCAACCTCTATGTGTAACCTGTTCCAGGTTTTTACTGCCCTTGGATGCGAAATAGAAGTAGGATTTTTAAAAAGAACAAGCAAACAAAAGCATTACAGTTACTTTACAGTTTAGCCACTAGGAGGCATTTCAGAATAACAAAGAGGACCTTTAGGTAGTTCATATTATTTCTTTTTACATCCATATTTTAAACATGGCCATGTTTTATGTGATTTGTTTCAAGCACCTGCAGAAAATTGAGGGCTCAGGGCCCAATTTGAGAACCTAAATATGGAGGTCAAATGGCAGATGGCCTTTCTAGAAAGTGCTGTGGCCCATGTCCTAGCGGAATATGGGTTCTAGATTTTAATCATACCTTCTTGATTGAAATATTTGGGTCTGTAATCTACAAGGAGATTTATACACCATGCCGCGAAAGCCCAGCTCTCTATCCAATCGGCTATAATGAGATAAGGTAAGTAGAAGGTGTCCTACCACAAGTTGCCCCTTTGGAATACTGTAGGAAGGGCTTATCAACACCTCCCAAAAATATCACTACTGACATAAAAGTTTGAAAAATAAAAAGATGATGAACAGTTGGAAAGTATTTAGTGATCTGTGGAAGGCAAATCAGACCCATTTTAGTTGTAACTGATGTACTTCATAGGCATGACTAACTGTCTTTGTGGAAGATATGCTTCAATCTAATACAAAATAATAGGCTGAATACAGAAGGCACTGACTGTCATAAGCGGATGAAATTCCAGGGGTTATGTTATCCTGGAATTCGGACTACACACAATGCTGTCAGACCTTTTGGCATGACATCTGTATACATTGTACAACTGCATTTTTACACCATCCTCAGTTCTCCACACACAAGCAGCAATGAGTGTAAGTCCTACCAGAAACTGGCCCTTTGGTATACTGTAAGAAGGACTTGTCAATATAGCCCATGAATAATTATGTAGAATAGAGAAAGTTCAGGGAACAATACAAAATCTCAGTAGACTGAAAAGATGAGGGATCTTTAAACTAAGAAGGAACATAAACAAGGAGGGCATGGTAAATGTATTTCAAATATGTTGTGACTGGAATAAGACTAATTTGGAGCTTAATCACCTCACGCTCTTATCACAGGAAAGAAAAGGAACACTTAGGGTAAAGTAATGGTCCGTGTTATGCAGAAAGTGACTGGAGAGTATCTAATTCCATCTCATTGTCCATAAACTGAAGCCTGTGAAAAAGAAGTTAGCAAAATTAAACTACAGTTGAGCAAAACTGAACCCCTGAACAAAAACATATTTTATACATGAGCATAGGAATTACCTATGTGAATCAAACATACCTTCCATCTGGCCAGATGCCCTGTCTCCAACTTTGGCCAGTAAAATCCCCATAGTAGTGAAGCATTTAATATTAATGATTGACTGAGTAAAACAAACATGGGATAAGCTAGCCCATTCATGGCCTTCATCTCATTCCTACACATTTAAAAACTGATTGAGCCACTTTTGAGGTTGGAAATGCCTTCCAGAACATTTTTGCTGGAATATATCTGACTTGTTCTTTCCAACACCTCACGTTCCTTTAAATCTCCCTGAATTCTTTGCTCAAAAACATCCCTTGGGAGAGATTTCCCCAGTCCAGTCATGCATGCATGACAGGACGAAAAGAGCACTTTGTTGTAGATGGATGTCAAATTATATATTAAAGGGCATGAAAAATGATAAACCACCATATTCCAAAGCTGCCTTGCTACAAACATTAATATCCCTCATTTTTAAAACGTGGTCTTTATTTCTAAATTTATTTTGTCTATCCAGAATGCTTCAATAGAAGGCATGTTGGAGCCTAATTTCATCCCCCACCCAACCACCACCACCATTTCTTGATGATGATCATAGATTTTGTCAAAACTGTTTTTACCTGAAATATGCAATATGGGGGGGTTCCAAATTGAGGACCAAGAAAGTATTCTTGGTGGGTGGAATATTTTGCTCTCTCAAATTAGAACTGTTCTCTGTCTTTCAAGAATACCAAACGAAGGAAGGGGAAAGGAATGAGAAAAATGGCAGTTGTCGATGGTGTTATATTTTTATGGTAATTAGAATAGTTCAGAATTGTGTAGTTTCGAGGACACATTGTGAACCCAGTAAGGAATTGATGCTTTTGCCCAAAGAAATTAAAAGGAAAAACAAAAAAGAAACATGACATTTACATTATGATTTTGTCAATTTTGTGATTTCCCTTTCAGAAAGCATAAGCTGAAAATGTTCTAAACTACAGCCAATACATAATTTGCTTTCCATTAACCTGAAACGTTCTCCTTCATAAACCCCAATTTTTTTCTGTCATTAAAATTCCCATTTACTGGGAATAGCCATTGTAAGATGCAGTGTTTTCTAACTGACTCATTTAAAAGCCTTTCTTACCCTTCAAAATCTTGCACGTACAATTAGGTCCCGCTGTGCAGCTGGGTTGGGACAAGAGCTCTAGAGCTTCCCACGAAGAGCCTTCCTGACTGCAGTGCTGCCTCGCTGGCATTGCAACACCCTGTGAACAACCACATCCTTCAGCTGGACAAAACACTGCTTCAAGGCCCCTTTTACTGTGTCGTTCCTTAAAGTAAAGATGAAGGGGTTCAGAAATGGGCACACAATGGTTGTCAGCACAGCAGGTATCTTTTGGAAGCCCAGGGTCCCCTTCTGGGAAGGGGTGACATAGATGAAGATGGTGATGCCACAGGATATTGAAATGATGGTCAGGTGGGAGGAACAAGTGTTGAAAGCCTTCCTTCGTCCCATGGAAGTGGGGATGCGCAGGATGGTGGAGATGATGTAGGCATAGGAGATGATTGTTAGGATTAAAGAGCAGAGGATGACAATGGATGACAGTAGGAAATCCATCAGTTCAATCATGCGAGTGTCAGAGCAGGACAGCTCCAGCAAGGGACCAGAATCACAAAAGAAATGGTCGATGACATTGGACCGACAATAGGGCAACCTGGAGATCAAGATGGTTGGAAAAAGGACAGACAGGAAGCCCCCCATCCAACAGCCCAGCACCATCTGGGTACAGACCCAGCCATTCATGAGTGTGTGATAGCGCAGGGGGTTGCATATAGCAGCATATCTGTCATAGGACATGGAGGTCAAGAGAAAGTACTCAACTGTGCCCAGGAAGAAGTAGATGTAGGACTGAGTCATGCAGCCAGCAAAGGAAATGGTTTTATTGCCTGAGAGGAGGTTGCTGATGAACTGTGGAATGATGACGGAGGTGAAAAAGATGTCCAGCACAGAAAGGTTGCAAAGGAAGTAGTACATTGGGGTGTGGAGCTGTCTGCTGGTGGGGACGATGCCCAGGATGACCAAGTTCCCAGTCAAGGTCAGGATGTACATGGCCAGCAGCATGGAAGAGAGCAGGATCTCCGCCTTGTGCCCAATTGGGAAGCCCAGAAGAACAAACTCTGTCACCCTAGTGGAGTTATTCTCCATTTCCAGCTCACTTGGCTGTGGCATCACCAGAGAGGCAGGAGGAGACAGTAGCCCTGTGAGGATGAGATGAATGAGAAGCTCATGACATGCTGCCTTATTTCATGTTAAGCGCTATGGAATCATCTTTCCTTCTCAAAATCTGATGTGGCACATAATCCCTCAATACACAGGCAGTCTCTTAACTTTCTCTGCTTATGCTCATACATACTGATATATCCATTTTTTCTAGAACATACTTCCCACCCACTCCCCTCTTTCACACTCTCTCACTCTCTTCCATCACTATGCATAAACTTCTCTTGTTCAGTGAGGGTACCTGACACCCCAACATTTCTTTCTCTATTCACAGTTCTCTCTTTGCATTCTCACTCTCTCTTCTAGCAACATGCCCATCATCTATCTATATCCCAAACACAGCATCTACTACTGCATAAGTCCCTTTAATGTTCTCCCACTTTCCCTCCACTACACACATCTAATAACAGACCACGTGATTCTTTGTCTCTGTATCAGTGCCAGATGTGTCGATATGAGGAAAGACTGAGGGAACTGGGCTTATTTAGTCTAGACAAGAGGAGACTGAGAGAGGACTTAATAGCAGCCTTCAACTACCTGAAGGAGGGTAAAAGAGGATGGAGCTGGACCTTTCTCTGTAGTGGCATATGACAGAACAAGGAGAAATGATCTCAAGTTGCAGCAAGGGAAGTTTAGGTAAGATATTAGGAAGAATTTTCTCACTAGAAGGTAGTAAAACACTGGTATAGGCTACCCAGGAGGTGATGGAAGCTTCAACCTTGGAGGTTTTCAAGACCCAGCTAGACAAAGTTTTGGCTGAGATTATCTAGTTGGGGTGGTCCCTCCTCTGAGCAGGGGCTTGGCCTAGATGACCTCCTGATGTCTCTTCCAACCTAACTTTCTATGATTCTCTGATATCCATTGTGCTAGATAGGAGAAATGAACCAAGGTCTCCATAGTTCCAACCAGGTGTCCTGACCACCAGATTATCCATCCTTCCCCATTTCATGAACCTTCCGTGAATAAGAAAGTGATTCTATAAAGTGCATTTCTACCATGTCTTCAGTGCAGACCACCCCTTTAAGGCAGCACCCAGCCTTAGACCCTATCTCTCTGAAAACACTAGACCATGTTCCCACTCCAACCCAAAGAGGAATTTTTCTGTGATTAAATGCAAGGAGGTGGTGGAGGGTGAGACCAAGATCCCAGCATTACAAACGCATGACCAGAGCTCCAGAACTCTCATACTCACTTTGCAGGTGGACACACGCAAGCACACCTGACCTTCGCCATGACTTTTCCATGTAAGTTGGGACTGTGACTCAGGCCAGAAAGGTGTTGGGTGTTTGCTGGAATACAGAGCGGTCCATAGCACAAGGTAAAGGGCTCTCTCTGTCCATTCCTTATTAACACTGTAACCCAGTTATACAACCCTACTTCCATATTTCCCTTGCCTGCATTCTTCTCTCTGCAGAATCCATCTACCCATGGAAATAGGTTGTCTCTACCTGCTCCATTGGACTATCTGCGCTTTCCACTCTATTCTCGAGCTGGGTCATTCTTTTCTCCTCACCATAAGCACCAGTTTTAGCATGCAGCTGTTAAAGACTAGCTAAGAAAGCTGTACATTCTCCATAGCAGATCTTAGCATCTGCTTAGAATGGTGATAACATAGTAACCTGACTTCCATTAACACAGCTAACATTTACAGGACATAATGAATTCTGCTGTCTCCAGGGAACTAATTTGGAAGTGCCTCACCAGTCTGCAGTCATTATCCAAGGACTTGGGGTATAAGGATGCTACATGCCAAAAAAGACCCACAAAAAAATAAAAAATTAACAGCAACCTCAAGAGCCATGACAAAAATATCCAGATGTACAAACAATAACCTCCTCCTGGGTCTTTTCACCCCACTTCTTTTTACCCTCCTCACCCCTGCCCCCCATCTTTCAGCTGAATGCAAGAGAGAGCATGAGATTGTAGAACAGTGCAGATATCCAAATTCCCATTCCTTTATTGGAAGTTGGGATGCAATGTCATCTCAAGGTCTCATGGAGATGAAATATAGCACGGGAGAAAAACAAAAGCATTTGGCAAAAGATGCACAATAGAAGCACTCACTCTGTTTTCCTTTAGAACATTGTTTCCATCAGATAATTTCATGTTGTTGCTGTCTCAATTCCATTTCATTTTGGAGGAAAGAAAGATGGGAATTAAATCTTTTAATCAGGTCGATATGCAAGGGAGCCTTCCTGAAATAGGATCTGTTCTGGCATAGTTATTTTTTTGTGGCAGAATTAATGTGTATGGCAAGTTATACTATAACAGCGAAATTAAAGTTTCAAATTTTTGGATTTTATCTTGATGAATTCATTTTCCAGAAGTGATCTGTACAATTTTTGAAAAATGTATTTCTTGATTTTATCAGTGATATTGTAGCCATGTTGTTTCCATTCAGAATACAGTGAAACTCAGAATTTTCTTAACTGGGTGATAACACTTCTGTGGTCCCATTCAGCTGTGTCAGCCAGTTCTGTACACTTTGATATACATTAAAAACATCATTTTCACAGGGGAAAGTAAAACCAAACTCTGTAAAAACCCCAGGTTCTACTACATGACCACATTTTCCTATTTCAGAACTTCTCATGGATTAGGTATTCTGAGCTCCCACCTGTTCTGTCCCTTTAGGCACATCCCTTGCTAGAAAACCATTAAATGTTTGGATCAGATTTCCAACTGATCTAAGCAAGGACTTGGCAAGAGGAAGAGTATGGGAGTGGAGGAGAGTAACACAGATAGACAGATGTCAGTGGAATATCTGCCTCCATAGATCTAGAAACAAAAACACCTCCAGCTCCAGATGTGTGTCCAGAACTCAGAGAACTGTCTGTCATCTGGAAGCAGGAGGGCTGATCTGAAGAGGTTGTGAGACTTTGAGACCAGTGCTTTCAACTGGCTTTGGGTGGGAGCTTATACACAAAAGCCATTCAAATTCAGTGAAACCTTGACATACAGTGTCATTAAATACAGCAGCCCCAAACCCCAACTGGGCAGTTATATAACCCAGGAGTTGGTCATACAAAGGTATGAACCTACAGAAGACCATAAATAAGTCAACTGCTTCACATTCAACATTAAGGTACTTTTTAATGGAGGGACTTAACTGTGAAACCAACCCTATGAATGATGGAGAAAAAGATGTTATTCCCCCGAATGTGTAGGTAGTTATGGACTATGCTCTAGGACAGGGGCAGGCAAAATACAGCCTGTGGGCTGCATCCAGCCCACCAGGCCATATTACATTTTATCCGGCCCACAGGGCACCTAAAAAAATTAGAAAATTAATATTTAGCTGCTCCTGGCTGCCTGTCAAATTGACAGAAGCCAGGGACAGTAGTACAGGGGAAGCTGCCAGCAGGATCAAGTGACTGCAGAAGCAAGGCCTGCCAGACCCCCCCCCCCCGCTTCCCTCTCCCCCTCCTCCGGCAGCACCTAAAAGACCTGTGCCAAGCCAAGGGTTCTGGCCTCAGCACCTGTGGATTTTCCTGCCTCCCTATGCCAGAGGGAAATTCAGAGAAGAAGAGAAGGGAGGAGGCAGGGGAAGACTGTAAGTGATTGTCCCAGCCCTCATAGTCAGTCTGATCCAGCTGCTGTGGTCCCAGCCACATGATACCAGAACAGCCAGTAGGGGGCAGGGATGTGGAGTGGAAGGGTGGCAGCCACAGGGAGGTGCTGAAAGTGAGGGGAAGGGGCAGTGAGTGGGCACATGGAGCTCAGCAGAAGTGCAGAGTCCATGTGGTGCACTGGAGCCAGGGCCAGCAGGGGCCCAGAGTGGGGTGGCAGGAGCATGGGGCTGGGATGGCAGGGCTCTGGAGCCAGGCTGTCTCCCACTCTCTCTGCTGATGCAGCCCAATCTGGCTCCATAGAGCCCTACCAGACCACACCCTGGGCTCCCACTGCCCCATTCTGGGCCTCACTGGCTCTGGCTCTGGCTCTGGCACACCACAGTGGCCCTGTGCTCCTGCCCAGCTGTTGCTGCACTCTGCATGCGCCTGCTTGCTGCCCCTTCCCCCACCTGCCATGGCCATTTGCCCTACCACTGCCACCATTCCCCTCCATTCCCCACCAGTCACTCTGTCACCACATGGTTCCTGGCTGAAGTGCTGAACCGTAGGATGCAGCAGGAGCTGGCCTGGCCCCTGCAATTCTCAGCTGACCCTGTGCAGTGCTGGACAGGCCTATCCAGCTCCTGCTGCACCCTGCAATCTCAGCTGTGTAGCTGGGATATGATGCCAAAACAGCTAGCTGGGGGGAGGAAATGGAAGTGGCAGAAGGGCAGTGGTGGCAGATGTGGGGGAAGTGTCTACAGGTGGGAGCACAGGGCCACCCAGTGCCCTGGGGCCAGGAGCAGCACAGAGCCCAGTCTTGGAGAAGAGCTGAGGAGGGCTCTGCCTGCCATGGGGGTGGCTGTGGAAGAATCCTCCCCCTCTACACATGCCACAACCCTCCCCAGCTACCCTCCCCTGACACACTCACAACCCCCCACAAACCCCACCCCCATGCTACATATCCACACACCCACCCCACCACTCCCCCACCCCACATACACACATACCCACACTCCCCACAAGCCCCCACACACATCCACACCCTCCCCCGCCCACCCACAAACCTATACCCACCCACCCACGCTCCCCCTACAATATACAAGAGTAAGACTTAATTTTAAGGTATTGTGCAATCACCTGTATGTAGACTACACAAATCATGTAAATCAGGCCAAAAATATTTTTTGAAATCAAATTAATGAATGCTGCAGTAAATGTTTGATTTTTAGAATATAATTTGGTATTTTTCTGCTGCAAGATGGCAAACCCTTGCTAAAAGCAGTACCTATGGGTGGGGCATGAGGAGGGACTTCTGGTGACAAAGGTCAGGGGCTAGGGGTGAGACTTCCAGCCCCAAAATGGCAACCAGGGGGTGGGGCACCCGTCAAGAGGCAGGGGTAACCTTGTGGCCCTTGAAAAATTGCCAAAACTTGGTAAGCAGCCCTTCTGCCTGAAATAATTGACTGCCCTTGTTCTAGGAACTGCACCAGCTGGTGAACTGGCCCATAGGTGCCACTGGGTTGATAAGAGTTTACCAATAGGTAGAGCTCTGAGCCAAAGACTCCAGTAGAGTGATGCTGATTTATGAGAGCAGTAGGCAATCCAGTCTGAGAGGATTATGATAGGCACAGCCCAGTTCTCAGTCTGAAAGACACTCTAAGAATTGTATGATAAACCTGAGGAAATGCAGAGCAAATGAGGAAATGCAAAATATGTTGTGATTTGAGTAAAGCTAATCTGGAGTTTATTTCCTCACTCTCTTTTCACATGAAAACAAAGAAATACTTTGGTAAAATAATGCTCTGTGTTATATAAGAAGTGAGAAAATATTATTTGCTTGCCCCTCATTGTCCATAAATGAAGGTCTATGAAAAAGAATTAAGCAAAATCAAATTAAAATTGAGCCAAAATGAGCCCTTGAACAAAAATATATTTTACACATGAGCATAGAAATTACCCATCTGAATCAAACATATTCTCCATCTGGCCAAATTATACGATAAATGGTTGGAATAATGAAAATCCACCACATTCCATGACAGCCTTGTAAGCATTAAATTCCCCTATGTTTGAAAACATGCACCATATTTATAATTAAATTTTGTCCGTTTAGAATGCTTAAAGAAAAAGCATGTTGGAACCTGATTTTGTTTTTCCCCCTCACAGTTTCTTTGACCTAATGTTGATATATTTTGTCAAAACTGTTTTCACCTGAAATATGCAATTTTGGGAAATTTTCAAACTAAACACCAAAGAAGTATTCCTGGTGGGTGGAACATTTGCTCTCTTAACTTAGAAGTTATATCTGTCTTTAAAAAAAAACTAAACAAAGGTATGGGAAAGGGATAAAAGAAATGGCGGTTGTTGGTGGTGTTACATTTTTTCAAGGTAATTAGTATATTTCAGTTATGTAGCTTGGAAGAAGCATTATGGGGCTGCTCAGGAATTGATGCTTTTGATCAAGGACATTTTTAAAAAAGAAAACATAAAAAGAAACCTGACATTTACATTTTATTTTTGACAATTTAGTAATTTTTCTTTCAGAAAGCAAATACTGAAACTGTTATAAATGACGGCCAATACATATTTTGCTTTCGATTAACCTGAAACAAGTTCTTCTTCATACAGCCCAAAATCTTTGATCAAGTTCTTAGCAATACTAAGAAGATTTTTTTAATTCATGAAAATTGTCATTTAGTGGGAATAGACATTGCAGGATATGATGTTTTTACCTGCCTCATCTAAAAAAAAATGTTGCTCTTGAAAATCTTTCCAATACAATTAGGTCCCACTGTCCAGCTGGGTTGGGACAAGAGCTCTAGAGCTTCCCACGAAGAGCCTTCCTGACTGCAGTGCTCCCTTGCTGGCATTGCAACACCCTGTGAACAACCACATCCTTCAGCTGGACAAAACACTGCTTCAAGGCCCCTTTTACTGTGTCATTCCTTAAAGTAAAGATGAAGGGGTTCAGAAATGGGCACACAATGGTTGTCAGCACAGCAGGTATCTTCTGGAAGCCCAGGGTCCCCTTCTGGGAAGGGGTGACATAGATGAAGATGGTGATGCCACAGGATATTGAAATGATGGTCAGGTGGGAGGAACAAGTGTTGAAAGCCTTCCTTCGTCCCATGAAAGTGGGGATGCGCAGGATGGTGGAGATGATGTAGGCATAGGAGATGATTGTTAGGACTAATGAGCAGAGGATGACAATGGATGACAGTAGGAAGTCCGTCAGTTCAATCATGCAAGTGTCAGAGCAGGACAGCTCCAGCAGAGGTCCAGAATCACAAAAGAAATGGTCGATGGCATTGGACTGGCAATAGGGCAACCTGGAGATGAAAATGATTGGAAAGAGTACAGACAGGAAGCCCCCCATCCAACAGCCCAGAACCATCTGGGTGCAGACCCTGCCGTTCATGAGTGTGTGATAGCACAGGGGGTTGCATATGGGTCCGTATTCGTTATAGGCCATGGAGGTCAAGAGGAAGTACTCTACTGTGCCCAGGAAGAAGTAGAAGTAGGACTGAGTCATACAGGCAGCAAAGGAAATGGTTTTATCCCCCAAGAGGAGGTTGCTGATGAACTGTGGAATGATGACAGAGGTGAAGAAGATGTTCAGCACAGAAAGGTTGCAAAGAAAGTAGTACATTGGGGTGTGGAGCTGTCTGCTGGTGGGGACGATGCCCAGGATGACCAAATTCCCAGCCAAGGTCAGGATGTACATGGCCAGCAGCATGGCAGAGAGCAAGATCTCCTCCTTGTGCCCAATTGGGAAGCCCAGAAGAACAAACTCTGTCACCCTAGTGGTGTCGTTCTCCATCTCCAGCTCACCTGGCTTTGGGATCACCTGAGGGACAGGAGGAGACAGTAGCCCTGTTAGAATGAGATGATAGAGAAGGACATGAGATGCTGCCTTACTTCATGTAAAGTGCTATGGAATCATCTTTCCTTCTCAAAATCTGAGGTGGAACATACTCCACCAACACACATGTGTATATCTTACTTTCTCTCCCTATGCCCATATATATGGCTATATACATTTATTCTAGTCCATATTTCCCACCCCCAGCCCTCTTTCCCTCTCACTCACCCACTTACATTATTGTACATAAACTTCAGTGAGACGGGTGACAACTGTGACAACTGGCTTAGAGGCCACTCCCAGAGAGTGGTGATCAATGGGATGGCCTCATCCTGGAGGGCCATCTCCAGTGGTGTCCCCCCACGGTTGAGTGCTTGGACCCATGCTGTTTTATATATTCATTAACAACTTGGTTGTGAGGGTGGGAAAACTCAATAATTAAGTTTATGGATGATACCTAGCTGTGGGGAAATGTGGGCACACCAGACGATAGTGCAAAGATCCAGGATGACCTTGACAGACTGGATTTGTGGGTGAAATTAAATCAAGTGAGGTTTAACAGGGAGACATGCAAGGTCCTTCATCTGTGTAGGAAGAACCCTCACCACAACTATACAGTGGGTGGTGGTCCACTGGCTGGCACAGCATCTGAAGGAGACCTGGAGGTCACAATCTACTGAAAGATGAATATGAGCCAATAGTGCAATGAGGCTGCCAGAAGGGCAAATAAAACTCTGGTGTGCATCAGCCAATATGTGGCCAATAGATCCAGGGAGATACTCCCTCCTCTCTATTTGGTGTTGGTGACTGTAGTGCTTTGGCCAGTTCTGTTCACCACTCTTCAAGAAGGATGTGGATAAGCTCAAGAGGGTACAAAGAAGGGCCACCCACATGGTTAAAGGCATGGAGGACAGGCCTCATGAGGAGAGACTCTAAGAACTGGGCCTGTTCAGTCTGAGTAAGAGAAGGCTAAGAGGTAACCTGATAGCTGCCTACAAGTACAATGAGGGGAGCATCAAGAACAAGGAGAGCAAATATTGAGAAGGGCACCTCTAGGGAGGACGAGACCAATGGGCATAAACTAATAGAAGGTAAGTTCCTTGAACATAAGGAAAAACATCTTCTTTGTAAGGGTCACCAGAATCTGGAACACACTCCTAGCAGAGGTGGTGCAGTCACCCTCCTTGGAGGTGTTCAAGACAAGTCTGGAAAGGCACCTTGTTGAGCTCATCTGAGCCCAATAACTTCCTGCCCAGAGCAGGGGACCAGCCTTGAATATCTTACAGGTCCCTTATGGTTCTATGTTTCTATTATTCTATTCTATCACTCAATGAGAGGACCTCAGCAGGTATTGGGGGAGTCCCTGTTCCCCCGTGCGCTGCCAGGAGTGACCAGGAATAACGGTCACAAGCTGGCGGAGGGTAAGTTTAGATTAGATATTAGGAGACGCTACTTCACAGTCAGGGCGGCTAGGGCCTGGAACCGGCTTCCAGGGGAAGTGGTGCAGGCTCCTAGCCTGGGGATTTTTAAAAGGAAGTTAGATGAGCACCTTGCCGGGGTCATCTGACCCCGGTGCTCCTTCCTGCCAAGGCAGGGGGTCGGACTAGATGATCTACCTAGGTCCCTTCCGACTCTAGCTACTATGAAACTATGAAACTATGACCTGATATCCCAACATTTTGTTCTCCATTCACACTTCTCTACTTACACTCTCTCTCTATCTCTCTCTCTTTCCTTCCAACATGCCCATTTATCTCTCCCGCACACAGCATCTTCTACTGTATATAGTCCCTTTCATGTTCTCTCTCTGTTCCACCAGTGTGTGTGTGTGTGTGTGTGTGTGTGTGTGTGTGTGTAATATAACACATTTCACATAACACATAATATAATATAACACATTCTATCAATCCCAGATGGGTCCATATCCATTCTGTGAGGTAGGAGAGATGAAAGTGTCCTGACTACCAGGTCTTCCATCCTTCCCCTTTTCATGACCATGGCAATGAGAAAGCTATTCTATCAAGTGCAACACTACCATGTATTCTGTGCAGAAGACCACCCCTGATTTCTTCAAATTTCTGTCCTTCCTTTAAGGTAGAACCCAGCTTAGACCCTATCTCTCTAAAAATACTTGACCATGTTCTCACTCCAAACCAAAGGGGGAATTTTCCATGATTAAAGGCAAGGAGGTAGTGGAGGGTGAGGCCACATCCCAGAATTACAAAACCATGAGCAGAGCTCTGGGACTCTCATACTCACTTTTCAGAAGGACACAGGCAAGCATGCCTGGCCTTTGCCATGCCTTCTCTGCATAAGTCAGAACTGTGACTCAGGCCAGCAAGGTGTTGGTGTCTGCCAGAATACAGCATGGTCCACAGCACCAGCTAAAGGGCTCTCTCTGCCTATTCCTTATAAACACTGTTATGCAGTCATGCCACCTTCTTCCACATTCCTCTTGCCTGCATCCTTCTCTCTGCATCCGTCTATCCATGGAAATACATACAGTCTCTACCTGCTCCACTGATATATCTGTGCTTTCCACTCTCCTCTCTAGCTAGATAATTCTTTGCGCCTCACCATAAGCACCACCTTTAGGATGCAGCTGTTTAAGACTAGATAAGAAAGCTGCACTTCCTCCATAGCAGATCTTAGCGTCTGCTCTGGATGGGGATAACATAGTAACCTGACTTCCACTAACACAGATAACATCTATAGGACATAATCAATTCTTCTACCTCCAGGGAACTAATTTGGAAATGCCTCACTAGTCTGCAGTCATTATCCAAGGGCCTGGGGATGAGGATGCTACATGCCAAAAAAAAAATACAACCCTGCAAGAATTAACTGTGACCTCAAAAGAAGTGCCACTAAAATCCTGATGTGCAAACAAGAACCTTCTGCTGGGTCTTTTCAACCCCATCTTTCAGCTCAATGACAGGGAGAGAACAATATTTTGGAAGAGGAGAGAGAGCTAAATTCCCATTCATTTTGTTGAGATGCCATTTACCATCAAGATCTCATGGAGATAAAATATAGCCAGGAAGAAAAATAAAAAGATTTTGCAAAAGATGCACAACAGAAGCACGCACTCTGTTTTCCTTTAGAACATTGTTTCCATCAGATCATTTCATGTTGTTGCTGTCTCAATTCTATTTCCCTTTGGGGGGAAGAAAGATGGAAATGAAATATTTTGGTAATTTCAGTACGCAGAGGAGCCTTCCTAAAATAGGATGTTTAGATCTCTTCTGGCATAATTACTTTTCTCTGGCAGAATTCATGTACATGACAAGTTAGTAACTCAATAGATTGATTTTTCTAGAAGCAACCTATACATTTTTCATAAAATTCATTTAATAATTTTGTTAGAGATATTGTAGCCATGTTGATTCAATTCAGAAGAACTCAGAAGTTTATTAGCTGGGTGATAGCACCTCCGTGGTCACATGCAACTGTTTGCACCAGTTCCATACTCCCTGATAATCTTTACAAACCTCATCTTGACAGAAGAGTGGAAAACCAAACTCTCCAAAGAAAAACCCAAGTTCTACTGCATAATCACAGTTTCATATTTCACAACTTGTCATGAACTAGACTTTCTGAGCTCCCACCAGCTCTGACCCATTAAGCACATCGCTTTCTTAGAAAGCCATTGAATGTTTGGATCAGATTTCAACCTGGTCTAAGCAAGGATTTTGGGAGAGGAAGAGTGGGATAGGGGAGGGAGTAACATAGATTTACATCAGTGGAATATCTGGCCAGTGAAAAAGTCAAGGGGGCTGGACTCGGTAATAGCCGAGAGTAGGGGATCTCAACATACAGGCTTTTCTCAATTCAGGTCTGCGTAGGAGCTATTTGAAACACATCCAATTCTGGTTTGGCACATTCTTCAGACCCATGGTGAACAAAGGCCATGGCAGTTAAAAAGTATTTCTGTTACCTCCAGGAGAGCGCCCCTTCTTTCTCCCAGGCTGCTTCTTGGTTTTTTGTGTCTGGCTGCCCCATCAACTCACCCTCTTCTTTTTAAGGGGTTGAGGAGGTCCTGCATGTCTGGAGTCTGGTGTATCCCTCTTTCTTTTAAGGCTCTTTCTTTGAATATGCATGAGGCCAGACTCCTGCTGCTTTGCTAGCTTGACCACCTTATCTAGGACAGCTCGGGAGACATGACCAATCACATTGTGGCTGTATTTTGCATGGCATTTTTAGCTTGGGGCTTAATAATCTCCAGAACCCTTCTCAAAAGTGGAACGGCTTTCTAAAGAGGTTGCGAAATATGCCTCCCACACCAGCCCCATACATCACAAGCATGCCCTGATATCTGAGAAGATTATACCCAGCCTGGGCTTCATAATAATTTCTGTACAAATTAGGGTCCCCATACTTTTTTACCGTCACTGGTGTACTTTTACTTATTTTAAAATCTCAAAGTCTTCCGGGGGTGTAGGTGAAGCTTAACGATCACCTTACCAAAGCAAAATGAGACATGTTTGTTCTGATCCGTCTTTATTTCAATGCTGATTGTGTCGATGTGGTGCTGACTGACGGGGACATAATGCGGGTTGTCATATGTGATGGTGACAAATTCATTGTTGCTCGCATGGACAGGGACACAACATAGCAAAGGAACCAAAAACTCCCCAACAAGCTGATGTTCCACAATGTCTGTGTAGACATACAGTGAATTGAACCCACTGGTAATACAAGCTGGGAAGGGTGTTTTTTTTAACAGAAACCCTGGGTAGCATTCCCAACATATAGACTAGCTCACCGTGCGTATAAAAACCATAAGAGTTATCTTTGGATTTAAGTCTCACTTTTCCGATTGCTTGGTCATAGTGTATAACTAATTCGGGCAGAGCAGCATTGGTGGTAATTGTATTGCTCATAAGATCCAGTAACTCTGTGATGGTTGTATAATACCCCCGAGGCAGGATGTACCCCACTTTTTAAGTCCCAGAAATGATTTTGAAAGGGGTGTCTTCGTTGATGTTGTTCCAGCTGTGCAGGTATTGTATTTCTGCTAACCCTATCTCCCAGTTCCCCAGCAGATCCAGAGGTTTAACCAGTTGTATGGTAAAGCTCGAGCTGGTGTTCTGCGGAAAAATGCTGGTGCAAAGCATTGCTGGGCAAAGTGATGCAAAAGTCGCCATCACACATCTCGGCCTTCTCACTGAGGTACCCCTATACATTACAAACTTGGGAGGCTTCCACCCAGCTGTCAAATTTAGACGGCCACCCCAACCATTTCACCAACAACCGTTTCTTTCTTCCCTTTCCTTTCATTGCTACAACTTTTTCAACCCTGTAAACTCTGTCCTGTTTGGGGCTCATTTGTTGTAGTTCTTCAGGGTAGAAAGAACCCTCGATAGGCTCTTCTTCATAATCTTTTAGGCAGTACATAGGCATCTGCACACGTCTAAGGACTTCATCCACTATGAAAATCGCATCAGTGAATGTTTGTTCATAACCTTTTTTCAAACCTCCCTTTGGTCCTAGACACCCTCACGTGGTGTCCTTTTCTGAACAGGGGTGCTGCTGGTTTTATTTTGAAATAGTCCCCATACATGGCTTTCCACACCCGTGGAGAGTTCGAGAAGCTCATGTCAACAGGCCTGGTGCAGATAGTTCTGTGAAAACCATGGTTGTAGCTCTTTATAAACTCTGGTAACACATTGATGTAGCAAAAGGTGTTGTGGGCTGTAGAATACTTCCACATCTTTGATCAAGTTCTTGCAGCATAAGGGGTTGGGCTTTGAGGGTCTGCATGGGCTGTCCTTCTGATGTCATGGACCATGTGGTGGTGGTATCACACACCACGTGACTGGGGGGTGGGGGTGGGAGTGAAGTTGCTGATGTCACGCACCACGTGACTGGGGTCAGGGGCAGGGCTGGTGACATCACGCACCGTACATGGGAAAAGGGTGGGACTAAGGGGGCGGGACTTGTCATCCCACCCACCTGTCACATTTGCATTGAAGGGCAGTGAGCCTATATACTACTGTCATACAAAGGTATGACCCTACAGAAGACCGTAAATAAGTCATCTGCTGCACTTTCAATATCAAGGTATTCTGATGAGAAGGACTTAATTGGGAAAGAAACTATATGGCTGGGAGAGGAAAAGCTCTGTTTCCCCAGGGAATGTAAAGAGTTGTGGACAAGGCCAGAGCAAACTATACTTGCTGGTAAGCTGGCCCAAAGGTGCCACTGGTGATACCAGTTTGCCAACATCTAGAGATCCTGAGCTGAAGGCTGCAGCAGAGTGATGCTAAGTTATGACAGCCATAGGCAATCCAGTCTGAAAGATTTTATGATGGACACCACCCAGTTCTCAGTCTGACTAACAGTCAGAGACTTGAGAGATAAACACAAAGAAATGCAGAGCATTGCCATAAAGCTGTTCATAAACCTGTCATTTTTTTAAAAAAGGAATGTATTGTACAGTTTTCAGTTGAATGATGCAACTTTGTTGAAATCAAAATGTTTCTTGGGAAGATGCCAATCCTAAATTTTATATGGAAAGTGTCAAATTGTTTCAACAATGCAGAACTTCAAAATGCTTTTGGTCTTTTCATTCTGATGTCTTGTTAAGTATTTCAGTGTCAGGATTTCTCACTGATACCTATTCTGGGTTTTGGTCCGCTCTAACTCTATGGCTGACATTTTCAAAATTAATCTGTGAGAGAAAGAGCTCAGATCAATGGAGTTTCAATGGCAGTTGGGTGACCAATTCCTTTCAAAAGCTTCTTCAGCTTCTGACTCTACATATTGATGTTGATATTGCTTCTGTTTACTGAACTGGTGGGGACAACAGCTAATCCAAACTTCCTCTAGAAAAATATTTTTACAATGGAAAACCACTTTTTCTCCAATTAAGTAGAAATATTTGTGAAAAGTGGCTGAAATTCTGAAAAATTTTAATCTAGAAACTGAAAACCAGAAAAGTGGAGGGGGAAAAAACTTTATTATAAAAAAAACAAGACTTTTTCCTGAAATAATAATCAAAAATACATTTTTCTGTTTAGTTTTCATTTAAATTTTCTGCAGAAAAATAAATGTTCAGAGCAGCTCCAGTGGAAAGGTTCCCTTAATGTAAAAAAGCAGTTCTCTTAGTTGATACACCCAGTAGGTATCATCTTCTTCAGTGGAAGAAGGAAGCCTGGAATTGGTCTGGGTTTATACAGTGAGCTCCTGCCTGGACACACCGAGAGGCTGTTATAGGCTGAATTAATCATTAGGTTTGTATAACAGGGGTCATAGAATTCCTCTTATATTAAGTCCATTTGACTTGTATTTTGACTGGTGTTAATTTTCCAAGAAGTCACTCAAGCCTTCCTTTGAACACACGTAAGATAAACAATGCTCCCATTTCCCAGGGACTTTCCTCCAATTATTAATTACTGTTACTCATTTGGAAATAATATAGATTTCATAGATTTCATAGACATTAGGGCTGGAAGGGACCTCGGGAGATCATCGAGTCCAGCCCCCTGCCCAAAGGGCAGGAAGTCAGCTGGGGTCATAGGATCCCAGCAAGATAAACATCCAATTTACTCTTGAAGGTGTTCAACGTAGGCGCTTGAACCACCTCCACTGGCAGACTGTTCCAGACCTTGGGGGCTCGGACAGCAAAGAAATTCTTCCTTATGTCCAGCCTGAAACGGTCTTGCAGGAGTTTGTGACCGTTCGACCTCGTCATCCCATGGGGCGCTCTGGTGAACAGACGTTCCCCCAGATCCTGGTGGTCACCCCTGATAAACTTATAGGTGGCCATCAGATCACCCCTGAGCCTGCGCTTTTCCAGGCTAAAGAGTCCCATGGCTCTCAGCCTGTCATCGTAAGATCTGTTTTCCTGACCTCTGATCATGCGCGTGGCTCTCCTCTGGACCCTCTCAAGCTTCTCCACATCCTTTTTGAATTGTGGAGCCCAAAACTGGACGCAGTACTCAGCTGCGGCCTCACCAAGGCCGAGTACAAGGGGAGAATGACGTCCCGGGATTTGCTCGAGAAGCATCTATGGATGCACGCCAGCATTTTGGTCGCTTTACTAGCCGCAGCATCGCATTGGAGGCTCATGTTCATCTTGTGGTCAATGATGACCCCCAAGTCTTTTTCTTCTGTAGTGCTAACCAACGTAGCACTGCCGAGCCTATAAGGGTGCTGCAGGTTTCTCCTCCCAAAGTGGAGAACCTTGCATTTATCAGTGTTAAACACCATGAGGTTCTCGTCTGCCCATTTGCTGAGCTTGTCCAGGTCAGCCTGGATCATCCGCCTATCTTCTGGCGTGGATGCTTTGCCCCAAAGTTTGGTGTCATCGGCGAACTTGGCCAGTCCACTCCTGACTCCAATGTCCACATCGTTAATGAATATGTTGAACAGTATAGGTCCAAGGACAGAGCCTTGGGGGACCCCACTGGTCACAGGGCACCACGATGAGTGACTGCCATCAATCACAACCCTCTGGGTCCGACCACGAAGCCAATTTCCCAGCCAGTAGATCGTGGTGGAGCCAAAGCCACAACTGGGCAGTTTGGCCAAGAGGTGATCATGGGATACCAGATCAAAAGCTTTTTTGAAGTCAAGATATATGACATCAATCTCTTCTCCCTTCTCCAGGTGATAGGTCACCTGGTCATAGAAGGAAATGAGATTGGTCAAACAAGACCTACCCGCAACAAACCCATGCTGGCTGTCCCTTAGAATGTTAGCCTGGGCCAGTCCCTCAAGGATGGCCTCCTTAATAAACTTTTCTAAGATCTTCCCCAGGATAGAAGTCAGGCTAATGGGCCTGTAGTTAGCCAGATCCACTCTCCTCCCTTTCTTGAAGATCGGCACCACATTGGCCTTCTTCCAGTCTTCGGGCACTACACCAGAGCACCAGGAGTTTTCAAAGATCTGTGCCAGGGGCTGGGCTATGATGCTCGCCAGCTCCTTGAGTACCCTGGGGTGCAGGTTGTCAGGGCCAGCTGACTTGAAGGTATCCAGCTTCTCAAGGTGTTCCTTCATGAGGTCAGCATTGATGGAGGGTAGGGGATCCCCCTCACCCAGATTTCCCTGTAATATTCCTGGCATTAGTAGTGTTAATGCCTTTCTGTATTAGATTAGGCTGCCCCTTGCTCCCCTCATATTTTCTCCCTGTATAAATACTTACACATCACAATCAATCTCTTTCTTTCCTCTTGTTCATAAACTAAACACTCTGAACTCCTCAAGGCCCTCATTTTAATTCATTTTCCCTTCCTCCTCAAATTATTCCAGATATATTTTTTTCAGATACTGTCATTTCCAAAATTAATCTTTCAATGTCTCTGATCTACACTGATGTGAATCAGAATCCAAAAATGCGATGAGACACAGAAACAATGTTTATTGAAATAGAAATAGGACTTTAAAATAAATTTTAAAAAACGGTTAAGAGTTATTTTACAATTTAGCCACTAGGAGGCATCTCAGGATAACTAAAAAGAGTACAAGTAGTAGTATATATTAACTTTTTTAAACTCAGCAGTTTAAATATGGACAGGTTTAATCCATTTTGTCCCAAACACATACAGAAAAGGAGGGCTAAGGGCCAGATTCCTAAAGACATTTGAGAACCTAAAGATGGAGATAGCCTCCTGGATAAAATTACAAAAGAGCCTTTGGTCCCTTATTCTCAGACTTGCATGAAACTTACTTATTCTGAAAATAAAATATGTAATAGTGTCTTAAAAAAAAAAAAGGGGGACAGTAAAACATTGCAATAATGCTTCAGACTATTCATGTGAGATTTCACTTACGAGAATCCAGTAATTTTCACTTTGCTTTTCAAATCACCCACTCTCTACTTTTCTTTTAATTCAAAAACCAAATGCACATTGCTGGAGAGAAAATCCTGGAGTCCAGGCTCCCATCCTCCTGCTCTAACTACTCCCTACTTAACTCCAAAAACTAGAGAAACAGTCATGGAGTCCTGGTTCCCAGTCTCCCCGTTTTAACCCTTGAACCTACCCTCCTCTCCCAAAACCAGGGATTGAACCCAGGAGTCTTGGAGCCTATCCAGGTAGATACAGCTCCTCTCCCAGGGCTGTGACCTGAAACTGTGGAGTTCAGGCTCTACAGTTCCAGATCCCTTTGCTCTCCCAAACTTGGGCAAAGAACCCAACAGTCCAGTCTTCTTGCCCTCCAACTCATGGCTGAACATCTTCACAGAGCTGAGACAGGACCCAGGAATCTGGACTCCCAGTTTCTCCTGCTCTTAGCTCTGGATGCCACTTCGCTCCCAGGGTTGAAGATAAATCCCAGGAGTCCAGGCCATGAGTCCCTGTTTTTTAAACCCAGAAATCCTCATTCCCACCCCTAGAGCCAGGGATGGAAACCAGGTGTCCAGACTGTTTCCAGTTTTCCCTCCACCTTCCTGCACAAGTCCAAAGCCTCCCCCACTGCACTCTATCTAAGCTTTCTCCCCCATTTCCTCTACTGCTTTCCCCTTGGTGGCTAAGATCCTGGTCCTCTGTGCCACATCCCACAGGGCTTCCTTGACCTTCTCATTGCGCAGGGTATAGATGAAGGGGTTGAGTGATGGGGCCACCACACTGGTCATCAGGGCCACCACCTTGTCCACCTGCTCTGGGTAGGTGTGGCTGGTGCGGACATGCATGAAGATGTGGCTGCCGTAGACAATGGTCACCACTACCATGTGTGAAGCACAAGTAGAAAAGGCCTTGCGGCGCCCATGCAGGGAGGGAATGCGAAGCACTGCCAGGACAATGTAGCCATAGGAGATGCCTGTCAACACCAGCGAACCCAATATCAGCACCGCAGCCAGCACCAAATTGACAGTTTCAACCCCTTGGGTCCCTGAGCAGGACAGCCCCACCAGTGGTGTCCGGTCACAGAAGAAATGGTTGATGATGTTGGGGCCACAGTAGGGCAGCCCAGTCACCAGAATGAGCGGCCCCAGGATGGTTGCAAAAGCCATGGCCCAGGAGCCACATACCAGCTGCAAGCAAAAGCGCCCAGTCATGAGTGCTGGGTAACGGAGTGGATTGCAGATGGCTTGGTAGCGGTCAAAAGACATGACACCCAAAAGCAGGAACTCAGCAGCCCCCAGAAGGAAATAGAAGTAGCACTGGATCATGCAGCCAGCAAAGGAAATCGTCTGAGGGCCCTGGAGGAAGCTGGCCAGGAGCTTGGGCACTGTGACAGAGGTGAACCATATCTCCACGAAGGAAAAGTTACGCAGGAAGAAGTACATGGGGCTACAGAGCCGGTGATCAGAGAGGGTGATTCCAATGATGACCGCATTCCCAGAAAGCGTCAGCAGATAGTTGATCAGGACCAGGCAGAAGAGGAGGAGGTGGAGGGCTGGGGCGGTGGGGAAGCCGAGCAGGATGAACTCCTGGACAGAGGCTGTGGCGTTAATCATGGGTTGAACTCTGCAAAGAGGAGAGGGATGTTTCACTGCTTGCAGGGAGGGGTGGAGGAGTGGGGATGAGGTTCAGGGGAGCTGCGAAGAGAGGTCTGCCAGCAGAAGAGGATTTGCCTCAAAGACTCTGGTTGCATCACCTTGTCCAAAGCCAAGGAAGATTTACCTTCTGCTGTGAATGAAGAACTCAATACAACAAAGCGCCAGTTGATAGATCTGGAAACATCAGGGTACCCAAGCCATATTAAAACTGCCCCCTCCTCCACCCTGATACTAGGCAACACCTGACAATGTTCAATTGCTAAAGCAGTCTGAGCATGTTTCACCTTGGAGACAGTTAAGGTCCCAAGCAACCTCAGATTTACCCATTGACATACTAGGCAAAAAGCTTTAATGGATCTACCTGGTGTAGGCCTAGAAGGGACCATTAAAATCATGTTGTGTAGCAGCGCTGGACTGTTGCTGTAGCTGTGATGGCCCAGGTAATGTCTGAGGCAAGGAATTTTTAGTGATATCTTTTATTGCACCACCTGTATAATTGGGAAAGCTGTTAGACAAGCCCTCAGGCATCAAGTGCCCTTCCTCAAGTTCTGAGGGTATATATGCAGGTGATCCAGTAAAAGGTACCACAAAAATTCCTTGCCTCTCAGACATTAAAATCATCACAGGCCAAAAATCTAGCCCAGCTATCCCCCACACCAAGCCCAAGAAACTTGCATTATGGCTAAGCTATAATCTTCTAGAAAGGCATGCAGTTTAGGTGCAAAGGTATCAAGGGAAACTACCACCTCCCTAGACAGCTTGTTTCAGTAGCTCATCCGCCTCACTGGTAAAAGAGAAGGGAAAAACTTGCCTTTCTTCTCATTTGAAGTCATTTGGTTTCAGCATCTAGCCATTGGTTCTTTCTGCATCTTTCTCCATGAAAGCACAGATCTCTTTAGAAGCTGGTACTCTGTTGCCATGAAGGTCCTTATCTACTATAATGAACCCAACTTTCCACCTTTATGTCATAAGCCCAACCATATTTTCCTTCTTAAGGTATCTCAACATAAAGGAACATTTATTTTCCAGCCTTCAAACCATTTTCTTTTCCCTAATTGGCTCTTTGCTGTTTAGTCTTGAGTTGCTTTTCATCCAACGAGCAGTCAGTCCTGTGCCTGTCACTCACATTTGGCTTTGACTTTAAAGATGCTTTATAAAAAAAGGTGATATCCACAATTAGCCCTGCTTTGGAGTTCCCCTTCTTCTTATAAATTCCCTGCCTTTTATAAGGAGGCCCTGAAAACCAACCCTGACAGGGACTGGGCTTCCTAATGAATAGTGTTCCAGAGAGATGGGTACTACCAAAGGACAGGCAGATAATGATGCAAAGGGAATGAGGGGCAAAGGCAGGACAGATGCTGCAAAAAAAGGAAGGACAAAGCAGTACAGAAATCACTGAAACCTAGATCATAGAAAATTAGGGTTAGAAGGGAAGTCAGGAGGTCATCTAGTTCAACCCCCTGTTCAAAACAGGATCAGCTCCAACTCAACTATCCCAGCCAAAGCTTTGTATACCCAGGTCTTAAAAACCTCCAAGGATGGACACTCTACAACCTCTCTGGGTAACCCATTCCAGTGCTTTTCTAACCTTCTAGCACAAGTTTTTCCTAATATCTAACCACAACTTTCCCTTACTGCAACTGGAGACTATTGCTCCTTGTTCTATTATCTGCGACCACTGAGAACAGTCCAGCTCCATGCTCCTTGAAACCAGACTATTAAATCCCACCTCAGTCTTTTCTTCTCCAAACTAAATAAGCCCAGCTCCCTCAACCTCTCTTCCTAAGTCATGTGCCCCAACCCCCTCACAGTTTTCATTGCCCTCCGCTGGACTCTCTCCAGTCACCTACAGGGAGAGTGGCTAATGCTAGTATCTTAAAGGAAAAAAATGAATCTAGTTAAAATGTTGCATCTGGTTTTTTGCTATCTCTTAAACTGTTACAAGTTTAGCCTGGGTTGTATTGCTGACATAAAATCTATCTATGTTAAAAAAAAAAAACATCTCTCTCAGTCCTAAACAAGAATGTCCTCATAATGGTGTTACTTTAATTAATCACTTTGAACTAATTTGATCAAATACATGAGGCTAAAAGACATACAGCTGTACTAAAGCCAATTTTTTTTTTTTTTGAAAACTGATGGGGGGAAAAAATCAGTGAATCAAAGAGTAAAATAAAGAAAAAAGTTTTGAGTCAAAGTGTTTGTAATATGAATTCTTAAATGGGATGAAACTTTTTCAATTTTGAGTTGCACAATATGCTTTAAGTTCAGTAAAGCAGAATCAACACAACTGAAAAAATGGAACATTTAACTTTAAAAAGGTGAACATTTATAATTTTATAAGTTTTATAAGCTTAATACATGGAAACCTAGGTAGATTTGCAAGCTGCTTCAGGCAGCATGAATTTGGAAGTTTGGTGGGAAAAAAATGTATGGTCATCTGAAAATTGTTTCCCAGTTCCCCACAGATTGTGTCTAGAGGAGAAAAAAAACCCTCTACATTTCCTATCTGTCCTCTGCAGAGCTTGACACGTCTGAAACAAATTGTTTCTTATATCTCTCTCCTACACCTTACTCTGTTCCAGTCTGTCTGTCTGTTGTTATTGCCTGATGCTTTCTAGATAAATTATTAGACACCATTTAGATAAAAAAAAATAAGTGCACTATACAGAATAAAGTTTTGCTGGAAAACAAGAACAGATAGAAAACTTGACCTACCTGAGCTACTTTCTTGCCCCACACACAAGTTTGACCAGATGTGTTCATGAACATGTACATGGATAGTGAATGTCACTGGGAACGTGGGTGTTTGGAGCAGTGGCTAAGCTAATGTTTGCCTGAGCCCAAGACCCAGGCAATGAGTGTGAGAAGGTGTGGGTCACTGTGGGAGGCTCAGCACAGAGGGTGATACCAACTGTATGTTGTAGTGATAAGAATTATAATTAGAAGATAATCCCTAACTAAAGAAACTCAGTTGGTCATTGGAGATAGTCCATCAGTTCAACAGCTAGCCAGGCATGCAGGATACAAACATAGAGTCTGCTGGGGTTGCTTACTGCTCCAAACTAAAACCTGTTTTGTTGTTCTTATTCACATATGCCTGTGTTTCACCTGTGTGTAGTTGTGAATGTGTGCAGTGTCTACAAGCGTGCATTGGTGAGCACCTGTGGTCCTGGCTGCCCCAAAATGAATGTGAGATTTCCCCACACAGGCACCAATGCCTCCCTCTCCCACTGGCGTGACTCACATCTATGCCACCAAGTCGAGTCCGCGTAAGCATGCCTGTGATTCCTGGCAGGACATGACGTGGTGGCTCCGGGCTGGATCTCAGCACTGCTCCTCAGCTCACAGGCAAGCTGCGACTCCCCACAAGAGCTGCTAGGTCCAGCTGTCTACATCTCAGAGCAAGGCAGAAAGAGTTCTTCACATGGTCCATGGTAGGAGATGGAGCAGAGGCACCTCAGGCTGTTGCTGGGACACTGAAAGGGCCGTGCCTCTAGCCCTCTCCCTCAAGGTGCTGCTAATTCACGGTGACAAAGATCCACCAGAGAACTTCTCCTTAATGCCATACTACTTATCAAGGCAGCCAGCCCTGGAGACAGGCCCGCTTGGGACACACTCCAGGGAAGGCAATGTAAGGGTAGGAGGAACAGCTGGAGCCACAAACACAGGCACTGAAGGGAGGTTCTCTAAATTGTGTTATGGAGATCAGGCAAGGCAGCTGCCTTGGATCTGAGACACAGGAAGGGCCTAAGGGGATCTAGTTAGTAACCGGTGTTCCCAGCAGGAACAGACCCATCCTCTAAGAGAAATCTGCGGTCCCCACTACTTCAGGGTCTTTCAGGCATTTATCATCCCAGAGAAAAGGAGAATCTTGAGTTTAGCCCTCCCCTCCCCTGCCATTCAAGTTTACCAATGTGGCTTTAGAATTAGATGCAGGAGCAATGGACCAACTCTCTCTCTCTCTTACCACCCACTCTATCAAACACCCAGCTCAGCTCTGTTCCTGGAGGAAAATCTCAGAGAGGAACAGTTCCCAGAGACTCAGTAGCAGGCATAGCCCCACCACCACCTGTACCCTTGGCAAAGGGAAAGGTGACCAGCTAAAACATAGTCTCCACCCAAACTGTTCTGTGCTATGAAAAAGTGGAGCTATAGGTTGGATGGAAAATCTCCCAGGACAGTATCTGCTGCCCTCACCAGTCTTTTGCACCCCACCAGCAAAAAGAAAAACAACAAGGGGGGGTGGGAAATAAACCCCAAAGAACCTCTAGAAGACTCATGGCTTCTTGCATCTGGGAGCCAGGGGTGTTTTTCTAGGTTCTCCACCTAATTTTTGAAGTCTTTTCTGACATAAAAGGTCACTTTCTGGACTGAGTGATGGGCATTGCTCCCTAGTTTGGGGCTGGGGCATAGCTCAGCCCTACAGAAGACATACAGTGGATGAGGTTTCAAAGGGGCCCACAAAGGAACACAAGAACATAAGTGCCAGCAGATTGGGTCAGAACCAATGGTCCATCTAGCCCAACATGCTGCCTCCAACGGTGGTACAAGTGGATGCTATAGAGGAAAAGAATTGAATGGGGTATCTATAATGTGATCTATCCCCTACTCAGTGCCTTCACTGGCATCTACCATTAACGAGTTAGGGATGCCAGAGGAAACATCTCCAACCGTTCTGTTCAGTAACCATTAATAGATCTATCATCCAGCAATTTATCCAGTTTCATTTTGAACTGCTTCCACCACCTCCCATAACCCATAAGGCATCACAACATCACCCCTTTCCCCCATGCCAGCACAGCAATCAGCTATGGAAATGCCACAAAGCAGTACCAGGAGAGGCCCCAAGAGGTGGCCTCCACCCTGTTTATTCTTGGCCCTAGAGGTAACAGGGCTAGTGCAGATACAGTGTTGGGTGCCCCTCCACCACCATCTGGGGCTCGGCCAAGTAGCGGAGTGGGGTGGGAGCACCCAAGGCCCTGTCCTGTGGAGCCCAGGGGGAGGTGGGCAGCAGAAGAGCACCCACTTCTTCAGTTCCCACAGCTGAGACCTGATGGCCGCTGAGGCGCTGGTAGCGGTAATTCTCCTCCTGCTCACCTCCATCACCAGCCACCCACAGCGAGGAGTAGGAGGAGAAGGGAGGGGCTGAAGGTCTCATCCAGGCCCACCAGCATCTCCTGGTGGGGGCCAAGCCCCAGGGTAGGGTCTCCAGGTCCTGAGAAGGCATCTTGAGTGGCATGAGTGGCACAGTGCAGGGCTGGAAGACAAGAGAGGGGTGGGAAAGGGCAGGGGGCACAGGATAAGCCACTCCCCAGATCTGGGATGGGAGTCATGGTTCCCCTCCTAATCTCTACCCTGTACAGGCTGCACTGAGGGGGAAGGCCTGTGTGCAGCAGGAGAAGAGTGAGTGTATGAGGAAGGGTGTGAAGGGGGAAAGGATGCTCTGCATATGGACACACAGGGACCACAGGGGGCCTCTGGCTAGGGGGAAGATTGAAGTCTGTAGGAAGAAATGAGACCATGTGCACAGAGGTACCAGCCTGGAAGCAGGGAAGCCAGTGGGGGGGAGATGGTTGCGTGCATCCCCTGACCCTTCCAGCCATGACCAATGGCTGCCACCTTCCTGCTTCCCACCCACCCAAAGCCAAGGGGCCACATACCCCCATCTCCCCACCTTACACTCACCCCCTGCCGGCCCCTCCACCAGCTGCTTAGCCACCCCAGCCCCCAGGCGCCCACCTCCTGAGACACCACGTTCCCCATATCAGGGCATGCCTCCTCCTTGCTCCCCTCATGCTAGCGAGCTGTGCAGCCTCTGGGGCAATTGTGACTTCAGGGCTGGCTGTGAGCTGTCACCCCCAGCTGAGCCTACTCAGAAAAAGGGGGTGTACCCTGCCCCCCACCCATTCGAGGATGCCCCTCTGTTCCTTCCTACACCCACCGCAGGCCCCTCCCCACCAGCCCCAACCTCTGCCCCTCTCCCCCCCTTACAACATTTGCACAGCTGAAGGGTATCATCATAACCACCAGCTCTTTATTGACCGATGCTCCTGCTGGCCTTTCAGTCCTTCCTCATGCCTCTCCACCATGGCTTGGGGGTTCCCTGGCCAGGCTCCCTGCACAGCCATGAGACGGCCAGGCCCAGCTCGGCCAGCGAAGCCTCCACTTGCTGCAGCAGTGCACGGGACAGGCGTCGGTCCCGGTAGTGGAAATTCTCCTTCCAGCTCCGCCCAGCCCAGGCCGAGGACAAGGGTAAGGACCGGCCAATGCTGGGGCACGTGAGACATGGGTCGGCAGCACCGGGGGGCATCCCAGCCCCAGTGGGCAGTGGGTTCTGGAAGGGAGCAGGAGAAGGGGCCACTGATGAGAAGGGATATGGTGGGGAGGAGCACATATCATAGAATCATAGACCATGAGGCTTGGAAGGGACCGCAGGGGGTCACATCTAGTTCAATCCCCTGCTCAAAGCAGGACCATCCCCAACTAGATCGTCCTAGCCAATGTTTTGTCTAGCTGGGTCTTAAATGCCTCCAAGAATGGAGATTCCACAACCTCTCTGGGTAACCTGGTCCAGTGTTTTACTACCCTCCTCGTGAGAAAGTTCTTCCTAATATCTAACTTCAACTTCCCCTGCTACAACTTGAGATCAGCATGGGGCAACACAGGCATGGGCTGAAACATCACCATTTGGGGGCAAAAAGCAGTGACTCTGTGCCCACACACATGCAACCCATCCAGCACCGAGCCAGACCCACCCTTTGTTTCCCAGGCAATGTACACCCTGTACTTGACTTCCTTCCAGCACTTGGCCAGAAAAATAACCCCTTCCAAACTCATATTGGTACCTCTCTCCCAGGATTGCAGCTCTGCTTCTTTGGAGGCCGGACAAGATGACCTTGAGAGGACCCTTCCAGTCCTCCTTTCCTATGATGCTATAGGCCAGGCTCAAACCCCTCTTCTCCCCAAATACATGCGCACATACACACATGCCCATGTGCATGCTAGCTGGAAAACTGTAGCATCCTCTTGGGTCTGTTTTCACAGGAAATGTGTTGATTTTTTGGGCATCCCCACCTCCCGATAGCTTATGGTGCCACTATCCCATGCCCCCCCAACTCACTGCAGGCCCTCGCATGCTCCTAGTGAAGCATGGGAATCATTCCCCCAGCTGCATGAAGAATGAAAAAGCCCTTTACAGATGGATTCAGGAACCTAAACCCCTTTGGCAAGCTGGCCCTGAGGTTGGGGGGGTTACAGATGGGGTGTGCAAAGCAAGAGATTATGAACTGTGTATGTGTGTCCATCCATCCCATGTCCCCCGACCCCTGGCTCACACTCACTGTGCCACAATTGGGGCCGCAGCACCCAAACAGCCCCTGCCTTCCTGCTGCTACCTCCTCCTCCTCAAGGTCGCAGGACCCAATGGGGATTGGGGGGAGCACCTGTGAGGCACCACTCCCCATCCCCCTGGGCCCAGGGGTGCTTGCTCCAGGCCTGGGGGACACGGGAGGCTGCAGGCACCACCCCAGGCAGGGTGGAGAGTTAGGTGGGGCGGGAGGAGGAATAAAATTATGACATCACTAGGTCCCAGCCATGACATCATAAGGGGCCAGTGATGACACCCCAGGCCCAGCAAGAGCTCCACCAGCCAGCCCTGACAAAGCCTCATCCAAAATCCAGCCAGATCCGAGACAAAGCCACCCAGGTCAGCACTATGATCCCAGCCAGGCTCTGGACAGTCAGTCCGGCCCTGTGAGGCCTCTGCAGGACCCTTACCACCCCCTCTCTCCTACATGGTCTAACATCCAGGGTCTCCTGAGGAAAGAATCACCTGCCTCTCCCAGCCTTACCCCACAGGTCCACCTCTCGAGTGCCCCACCCCAGGGCTCCCAGTTACACTCCCTCCCCACTATATCCCCATTCCACACTTTTCCGGCAGTAAAGCAACCCAGCACCAGAGGGCAAAACCTGAAATGCAGTCCCAAAAGAGGGAGGTAGCAGGGCCCAGCCAGTGCAGTGCTGTTCCTGAGCTAACAAGAGGTGTTACCTAGGTGTTTTTCTTTATTTTACTGGGCCTTTTTCTATTTTTCCTCATTTTTTTAGAGCATTTTTCTCTTTTCTCTGGGTATCTGCAGGGTGTTTTCAGATACCTCCCCAAACAGCAGAAGCCTCACAGACACATTCAGGCAGTGCCGTGACACAGGCTTTTGGGAGTTGGGTGCCAGCAACCTGAAAGTATGGAGCAGCCTCCCCATTCAGGGCCTAGGTGCTGCTTTGGGGAGTGCACTGGGGTCACAAACCTCACAGTTGAGGCCTGGTGGTTACACTGCACAAGGTCAGCCCACACTTAGGTAGCAAGAGGAAGAATATGAGGAGCACCCACAACACCCTCCCCACTACCCCACCCCACCCCACCCCACCCCACCCCAAGCCTTGGTGATCCCTTGCCCCTGCTTGGAGACTCTCAATGTGTTTAGTCCTGTCTTGGAGCCAGTGAGTCCCTTTGGTCCCACCCTAGCCCTTCTCTCTGCAGCCAGTCCCAGTATCAGGGGCAGACTTGCTGGGACATGGCCACATGAGGGCAGCAGCTATTAGGCATGAGGGCCAAGTGCTGGGATGGGAGCTGCTAGGAGTCCCTTGCCTTAGAGACTGGACACTGGGGGGTTCAGCATCATCCAGCGTGATCCCCTCTCAAACCGCCAGAGACCCTGCTGCAGCACAGCTACTCCAAAAGTGACATGGCCAAATTAGCGTGTCTGTGGACAGCACCAAGCCAGGTGCAGTTGCAGAGACTCTCTGGAAGTCAGGGCTAGGATCCAGAATCACCAGGGTAGACTGGCAAAGTCATCAAGCAGATAAGATTCAACAAAGACAAAGCCACAGTCCTGCGCTTGGAGAAGAATCATCGCAGGTGCAAATACAGACTGGGGAATGCCCTGCCAAGCCGCAGTACTGTGGAGAAATACCTGGGGGTTACAGGAGAACATCAGCTGAATAGGAGCCTTGATGCAAAACAGCCAGCAGCGCCCTGGGTTGTATTAACAGGAGAGTCGCTTGTCAATCGAGGGGAGCGATTCTTCTTCTCTAATCAGCACTGGGTGAGGCCATAGGTAAGAGGATGTTTTACAGCCATGAGGGCAGCAGTGGTTAAGAAATAAGGGATGGAGACTGAGCACTGTGGGGTGGGGTTCCAGGGTGGGGAACCAGTGTCACCTGATACCCCACAATGCCCTTCCCTTCCTCCTGCACCACACAGGCTCCCTCCCTATCCAGCACAGCACACATGAGCACCTCTGGGTCAGCATTGCCCATGCCCCTACCCTGAACTGGGGTCAGGAGGGGCATGAGCACCCCCTGCTGAATGCCCCCTCCCCCCCCCAAAAAACAAAACAAAACAAAACTCTGCAGCACTGCACCCTCTACTGCCCTCTTGGAGCAATGGGGCCTGCTCACCCTGCCAGGAGGAAGTACCCCCTGCTTAGTACCTCCCACCCATGCACATCCTGCAACCTCCATCACCGCTGCACCCTAAGCCCCCCCGCCCCAGGCCACACTGCCTTCTGCAAAGGCCCAAGATCTCCCCAGAAAGTGTCTGTTCCAGGGCTCCCCACCCCCCCCGCAGCCAGGTCCTGGGATTCCCAAGGGGACAGCTCTGTTTCTTTCATATTAGAGTCTCTCCTGCCACCCCAGTACCAGGACAGGGAGACTGCCTCTCACCCTTTAGCCATACCTGGCCCCTCTCTGCTTGGCCTCCAGCCACATGTGCCGCCAGGCGGCAAGGTCCCAGGGTGTGAGGGGCTCCAAGCCAGCCCATGCTAGCTCCTCCTGGGAGCTGGGAGATCCCTCAAGGTCTCTGGCAGGCACTCTCTTGCATGTGGTGCCTTTGGATGAAGCCAGTCCCAGGAGCAGATTAGTCAGGAGCTGCCCAGGGGCCATGACTGGGAAAGGCAGGGCAACAGGCTGCAGCTGGAAGAGAGGAAGCTGTTACTGGATCAGGCAAAGGGGTCTAGGCCCAGTCATCCACACACATCCCAAGGGAGGGAAGAAAGCACCTGATGTCTCTGGTTAGATTAGTGAGACCTAGTCCAGATTTCTGGCTTGGCTGCTGAAAAGAGACAACCAGCCCCTGTTCCCAGAAACAAGTCTCCAACAGCTCCAGATGCTACTTTAACCACCTCCAGTGCCCCAGCATGCAGAGATCCTAGCCCAATGGGACTCAGACAGTGTTAAAAGCCAGATGAGATTCACATTCCCCACAATGAATGGCCAAAACCATTGGAGGTTTTTAAGATCCAGCTGGACAAAGCTTTGGCTGGGATAATCTAGCTGGGGCCGATCCTGCTTCAAGCAGGGGGTTGCACTAGATGTGACCTCCTGAGGTCCCTTCCAACCCTAACTTCCTATGATTCCATGATTCTAATTTAACCAAAAAACAACCCAGTTGCAGAGGGGCCAGGATACATCTCAAGAACCAGCTTGGATATGAGGAATCTCCTCCTTTCCCCACCCCATCATCCCCCATTGTGACCAAAAGTCACTGGCAGAGTCTTGAGAACCTTACAACCTTTCGCACCAATGCCCCCAAAACCTTCCCTCCTCTCCAGAAGACCAAAGCACCTCATTTTGGAAATGCAGGTATTGAATTTAACTTTTCTGCAGGTAAAAAATAAATAAAATTTTGCTGCTGGTGTTATTCAAAAACCAGGGCCTACATTTTAAAAATAGCTCTGAAAGGGATTAGAAAGTCCCAAGATGAAAGGCAGGATATTTGGGACAGGGAGGGACAGAACCCTCCTTCTCCGTTTCGTGGAAGTCTTCTGCTTTGATTTGATCCCCATCCGTAAACATTGCTAACAAGTCCCTGCCAAGCCAGGCATGTGGCCTGGTCCCCCAGTTTCCCCCACCCATCAGGGCCACACCAAGGCATCCCCAGGACTGCAGTCCTCTTCCCTTATGGAGCAGCCTCACTACCCCAAGCCATTCAGCGAGCAGAGCTTGGCATGGGCAGAGGGCATCTTTGGGACGCAGCCCCACCCCCCAGAGAGGTCATTCATGGCACATCAGCTGCTGCGAAAAGTAGCAGGCAGGAGCTGTGCCCTTGCCTCCCACCTCCAGGGTCCAGGGGATCTCTACCATCATCTTTGCATGCTTCTGGGCCTTCCCAACCAAGCTTAGGTTACCCATGGCAGCCAGTCATTCCAGACAGGTAAACCAGGTGTGCTCCTATCTCAGGGTCTGGCCTGGACATGACAAGACTGACTGCGGAAGGTGCCCCTGCATGCGCACACTGACACACACACATGGTTCTATCATGATGGGAAGCCTAACTGCACAAAGGGGCCCTTGGTTAGCTAGGGAGAGGAGGAGACAAGACCCTACTGAATCCACTTTGCTGCCCTCTCCCTTCCAAATACATCACCCTATGCCAATGCAGCTGCCTCCGGGGTGAAACACGGGAGCCATCTATTCAGGGCTGTCTTGCATGGTGCCTCCTCCAGCACACTAGCACTGTGACCACCTCATAATCACCACAGCAGGGAGCAGGAGCACTCTATCTTCACCCTGTCCCACCTGCCCAGTGCCTGCCAGCAGGGCCCCCCACCCCACTCCTTGCAGAAGGGCACGCACCCCCACCATAAAGAGGCATTGCAACCAGCAACCCCATCCCCAACCCAATGGCATTTCCAGCACAGTGCCCCCTTGTTCTCCACTGGGGCACTGGAGGGCAGCCATGACTACAAGGATTAAATATCCACCCCCTCTGCTCTACCTCCCCCCCACAGTCTGGCTGTACTGGCCCCTTTTTGTAGCACACTGGGGTGTCAGTGCCCTCCCACCCCCACAAGAGCAAGGCACCCCATAGGGAGTGCCAGCATTTTCCAGCATGGAGCTCCTCATGCCACCCCCTACCCCTCTAGTACACAAACACCCCCTGCCCCCAAAACACATCTGGATTTTTCCAGGTTTCTTTATTAACATAGAAAAGTTAGTACAAACCACATTAGTCCCTATACAAAGCACTGCAGGGCAGGGTAGAGCAGGAGCAGGGTAGGGGGGTCTGAATGGGAGCAGGCAAGTCCTGATCCCCATGAATGGAGTTTTCATATGGCACCAGAGGCACAACTGCAATCACGCATGTGCTGCCCTTGTGACTGCACCCATCCCTGGGAGGAGGGGAACAGCCTTTGTGCTTTTCTGCAGTGTCACCCCTGTCCCCACCATGGCACCCTCTTGGCCCAGCCAAGGGACCCCTGAGCCCCACAGGAACTGGAAGCTGGCAGAGGGCAGGGCATGGAGGAGCTGGGCGCACTGCCCAGCTCAGCATGGGGGAAAGATATTGGGGGGTGAAGTGGGGCGGAAAGGGTGTTAGGAAACACCACTGAGGGTGGTGGGGGGGGGGAATAAACAGCCCTCCCCCACCACAACTGCAAGGATGTGAGTTCACATCTGTGTTTCTGAGGCCTGACCCATAGCTGGGCCCCAGTCACAAGGCACATGAGGGAAAAGGTGCTAATCCTGTGAGCAAGGCATAAGGCATGCAGGGGAGTGAGGGTAGGGAGGTAGGGAACCCACCCCACACTTCCAAAGTAGCAAGTCATCCTGCCAGGGGGCCGGATCACCGCCATTGGGTGGTGGGGGTGGAGGATCTGTGCTTTGTACACCATTCACTGACACCCCCAACTAATCAGTCCCAATACAGGGCTGGATCATGGCAGGCACCCCACTCCTTGCCCCGTCAAATGGAGACCCCCCATGCTTCATTCTCTGACCCCCATGAGCCTGCTCACCTGTGCCAGGATGGGGCCAGTGCCTGCTAAAGGGTGAAGCTGCTGTAGCCCTTGTGCTGAGCCCCCATCGCCAGGCCAAGCAACCCTATAGCAGTGCTCCCCACAAAAAACGGGATGCCAAATCAGTGCTGGACCTCCAAAAAGTGCAAAGGTACCCCCATATCCCACCCATGAACCCCCCTGGCCTCAGAGGTGGATCCCCCTGGATAGACCAAACCCCTCTATCCTAACAGTCCTAGGCTACCTGCCAGCCTGGGACTGGGGCCTATACCCCCCCCCTTATGGGGATAAATTCCAAAGCCATGTCCCACAGTGCCCCACACTGAGGCTTGCCCCTCTACAAGCAGAGGGAGGAACCATTGCCCATCCTACCCCCCACCCCGGTGGGGTCAAATTAGTATGCAAGGAAATAAAATAAAAGGGAGGGAATAAGGCCAAGAAACAGGCACAAAGCCCCGCACAGCAGAGGATGCTGGGAACCCATGCCCACTTCACAATGCAAGGGGGGAGGCCCACTTCACAATGCAAGGGGGGAGGCCAGGCTCAGCTCCATGTCTCCTGCTCCAATCTGGGGTCTGCCCCCTGTCAGTCAACAGCATCACAGATCTCCCGCACAGCTGCGTTGAAGGCAGCTGGCTGGTCGGCATACACGTGGTGGGAGGCGCCAGCGATGGCCTGCCAAGGGGAAGGGAGGAGAGTCAGAAGAGCAGTCACTACAGCCCTCCCACCCACTGGGCGGCCCCACACCTCTCACCGGGTAGAGGGGTGGTAGATGTACCCCGTCATACAGCCCCTCCTGGCCCTCCCATTCTCCCCATTCCTACCCCAACTCCTAAATCCCCCAGCCCCGACCCCCCATGCCATACCAGATGCTGGACATAGCTGTCAGGCCGCAGCTCCTTGACCCGACGCCCAGTGCTGGTGTCGATCCAGGACTCAGCGCCATAGATGAGCGTGATGGGCAGGGCCAGTGGCAGCAAGTGGATCCGTTCCAGCATGGGGCGACGGGCCCAGCCCAGTGCCTGTGTCATGGCCTTGAAGCCTGCCTCACCACTGCCACATGGGGGGAAGCCATGGGGTCACAGGGAGGAACAGTGGGAGGACACTGGGTCACAGGGAGGAACCCGCACTTCAAGTGGGATGTGGACAACATTGAGAGGGTCCAAAGGAGGGCCACCTGCATGATCTCCTATGAGGAGAGACTCAAGGACCTGAACCTGTTCAGCCTCCACAAGAGAAGGCTGAGAGGGGACCAGCAGGCACTGGGGGAATCCCTGTTTCCCTGAGCACTACCAGGAGTGACTAGAAATAACGGTCACAAGCTGGCAGAGGGTAAATTCAGGTTAGACATCAGGAGGCGCTACTTCACTGTGAGGGCGGCTAGGATCTGGAACCAACTTCCAAGAGAAGTGGTGCTGGCTCCTACCCTGGGGGTCTTTAAGACAAGGCTAGACAATCACCTTGCCGTGGTCATTTGACCCCAGTACTTTTTCCTGCCATAGTAGGGGGTCGGACTTGATGACCTGCTCAGATCCTTTCTGACCCTTCCAACTATGAAACTATGAAACACCCAGAAACTGGGGTCCCAGGCCTGTCTGTGCCTTGCTCCTGCCCCTCCCTGAAGCAACATCACACCTGCCGCCCAGGACCTTACCCCCAGTCCATCTTAGTGGTGCAGAAGTCCCTTGTCCCACTTACACCTGGGTTTCTAGTCCTGTTAGCAAGTGCATTTACCTGCTCCTCAAGACACCTAGGTCCCTCATCCCATCACCTTGCCCCTTCCCCAGCCCCTACTAGATCTGAGGTCCCTTGTCCCTCAGACACCTGGGTTCCCAGCCCTGCCAGGCTCTGGGACACGTCCTTGGGGCACTAGCCTGGACTTTTGGCTCCCATCCCATGCCCCTCCTGAAAGCTGGCAGCACAACAGCTACCACAAGGGTTCAAGTCCCGCCCCTGAACCTCAGCCCCTCACCTGGGTGTCTGCGCATTGCAGTGGTAGATGTACTCAGAGATGGTGTCATCTTCGAAGAACTCTGCAAACTTCTGCTTGAAGTCAGGCCGGAAGCGCTGGACGAGGCTAGGGCCTGGATGGACAGACAGACAGACAGAGAGGCTGTCTGTCCATGTGGCAAGGGGGTTGGGGGCAAGCCTGACCTCAAGATACAGCTCCCTCGCCCTGTCCCCAGTCCCCCTGGCCACAGCATCTCACCCCAGGGGCCAGCCACTCTCAGCACAGCCAGGGGGTTGGAACGCCCAAGGACAGCAGCAACAGCCTTCACCCAGGTAGGGGGAGTACGGGTCTGGCTGGGGTCAGCAGGCCGCACTGGGAAGCCCCACGGGTCCACCAGAATGAGGTGTTTCACCCTGAGCCAAAGAGGAAGCACACAGAGGATCAGAGGCGACCCCTCTCCATCATCATGACCTTCTCCCATCAGCCTCTATTGTCCCCTCCCTCATTACCCCAGCAAAGAAGAGGAGATGTGGGATGACCCCAACCTCCACACCACACTCTTCCCCAGGCAGCAACCCCAACCCAGGGCAGTAATGGTGCCCATGTCACTCCTGACACCCCACAGAGTTGTGACCCCAAACACAGGACAAGGGGGCTGGATTCCCCTCGAGGTGCCAGGACTCTGGGGTAGGGGGCCAGGTGCCCCATTCCCGATACATCCCCCTGTAATGGCACTGGGGAAGCAGAGGGCCTGGGTTCCTCTCTCCAGCAAACACAGACCATAGCAGGCATGGGAGCACATGACGCTGGACAAGGGCACTCCTGGCCTAGGTGTGGTGGCCCATAGCCAGGGGAATGCAGGGGTGTCTCACCTCTCAGGGTACTGCAGGCTGTAGGAGGCAGCCAAGAAGCCGCCCAGGCTGTGCCCCAGCAGGATCATGCTGCTGAGGCCCATCTCTTGGCGCCAGGCCTCAATGGAGCCCACAAAGGCATCCTCAGCCTCCTGGGCATCACGGGGGAAGGGTGGCCGGGAGCTGCGCCCAAAACCCAGCAGGTCGAAGGCGTGCAGGGGCCGCCGGGCACCCAGGGCATCCAGGTTCAGCACCCAGAGCCCCACGCCACCCCCGAATCCATGCAACAGCACCAGCGGGGTCCGGCCCTCATCCCGTTCCGGCCGCAGAGACACAGTCCAAATTCGCTCTCGGTTTGGCAGTGTCACGTAGCGCCCCATGAATGGGCTCCGCAGGCCTGTGAGATGCAGCAGGAGAAGCAGAGGGGAGCATCAGCCAGGCCTGGGCCCCCTCACCCCAGCCCCCTACAGAGGGCTTCCTTCATCCTAGCCCTTTGTGAGGTCTCTTCCTCCAGGCCCATTGCTGCTGCTCCACCAAATATGTTTTCCACATCCCAGCCCTTTGTCCCAAATCGCTCCAGTTCTGCCTACCCTTGGCACCCCCTATAGGCAATCCTGCTGCCCAGTGCCCAACACCATAGAGGTACCTGCCCCCAGGGCCCTCTACCCAATCATAGAAGTCGGGTCGGAAGGGACCTTGTAGATCTTCAAGCCCGACCCCCCGCCTGGGCGGGAGAAAAGACTGGACTCAAATGACTCCAGCCAGGTAGTCTTCAAGCCTCTTCTTAAAGATCCCCAAGATAGGAGCCAGAACCACTTCCCTAGGAGTGTCCATAACTTGTGTCCATTGTTCCTTGTCATGCCAGGGGGCGCTAGGGGAAAGAGTGTCTCCCCTAAACCCTTCTGGTCCCCCCTAGTGAGATTATAGACAGTCACCAGGTCCCTCCTCAGCCTTCTCTTGTGAAGGCTGAACAGGTTTAGGTCCTGCAGTCTTTCAATGTCCAATGCTGGGCTCTCTCCTCATCCCCCCAGGTTGCCTACTGCCCCCATGAAGGAAGGGTCCCCTAAAGCCAAAGCCCAGAGTATTCCAGGTCCTTCACCAACCTCCCTGTTGGGAGACAGATGCCTCCAGGCATTCCTTCAACACCCCTCCAGAGAGGGCACACCTCAGGCCCCACCACCAATCCCTGGTCCCACAGACCCCTGCCCAGCCTGGCCCAGGCCCTACTTCCAGTCCTCCCACAGGACATCCCCTCCCCATCCACAAGCCCTAGCTGCAGACTGCCAGGCCCACATGCTCCCCCCACCTCTCGCCACTCTTCAGTCCTAACCTGATGCACTCATAGAGCTCACAGCTTCCCCACTACTAGTCACCCTATGAGGAACCCCAAAAAGAGCCCCCAAGAGAGAGCTGGAGATGGCATCTTCAGAGGCACTTTCCCTCCTCTGCCCCCATCCCTGTCTGAGGGGGAAGGGGGACACTCACACTGCATGATCCGGGCTTCCACATTCTTGAGGTGGGACATGGACGTGGGGCGCCAGGCGGGGAGCCAGCCACTGAGCCAGCCTTGGGACCTACAGGGCCAAGGATGGATGGGGTCAGGTGGATGGACAAACATAAGCAGAGGCATTGGGGGACCTCAGCCTCCTTTCATGCATCAGCGACACCCCCCAGCTTGGGGTGTCACCCACAGATCCCCCATCATCACCAAGGGGGAAGACGCAGTGCCAGCAACCTTCCCTGGCCTCAGGTTTGGGGGGGTCCCATTGCCATCAAAACACATCCAGGGGTTCCCAAGCTCCAAAGCATGCCCCTGCCCCCCACCCTGCTTTCTTGAACCTCATTAACACCCCTCCCAGCCCCAAACCATTAAAGCTCCTTGGGATTTATTATCTTCCCTCCTCACCCCCTCAACAGTCACCCCCAGGTGGGAGACCCCTCCCTTCTGCCACCCAGGAGACTGGGGCTGTTAGTCAGGCCAGAGACCAGGGACCTTCCAGACATGGGAGTTTCTCTCCTGAGGTCGAACCACTCCCACTACCCCCATGCATTGCTGGGCAGGGATTCAGCTTTCCCACCGCCCAGGAAATGTCACAGTCTCAACCTACTCCAACCATTTCAACACATGAAGCAGCATCCATCTGCCTGCCCCCCTCTCCCCCTAGCCCACTCCCATTAAAGCTTTACACAAAATAAATATGCTGAGAAGGGGACAGCAGGGTCAATAAGCCTCCAGGAAGGGAATAAAGCCTTTTGTTTCCCTGATCCCGCCCCCCCTGCCCTTGCAGTATTTGAATGTCTGCTTATGTAATTGGGAATCTTGTTGAAGTGCGTTTGCTTCATGGCAAGGGGAATAAAAAGTTTCCAGGCAAACTTTTCAAAGATAGACAAGTTCTCAGCAAAGACGAGGACTCTGCTCCCTCAGCCGTGGCAACTATAGAAACATCTAGGACACATTCCTGGGCTTCCTGGAAAGCCTGAGGACCCAAACTCTGTGCAGCGGCTGGGATCCGAGGAGGCCCTGCTGCTCTGGCCCTCCTGACACACCTGAGGCCAGCTGTTGTCAGGACAGGCCTTCTCTCTCAGCTCGCTGGCCCTTTCCCACCGGCCCGCATTTGTTGACCTCTCGTCCTGCTCTGTGCTAATTTAAGATTTGCACAAGAGAAGTGGGAGAGAAATCCATAAACAGCTTTGTTCAGCTCTGTTCAACAAGAGCTGCCCTCTCCAAGCCCGAAAGCTGGCAGGATCTGCTGGAGGGGAGGGGAGGGGAGGTCTGGGATGAGGGGAAGCATGGCCAGACCCGGAGGGCGGGGGGAGGGGGCCCTGCCATGCCAAAGCAAGGTAAAGGGCGCTGGAGACACCCACTCTGATTGCAAACCGGAACAGACGCCAACTCACGCTCCCCAGTGCTGAGTCATCCCCCAGCACCAGCTGCCTCTATGCCCCCAACTCGGGGTGGGGGGGAATCTTCCCTCCCCCTCCCCACAGGCAAGAGGCAACTGAAGGTGGAGTCTGGGGGTGCTCTGCTGCTGTCTGCCCTTCCAGCCAGCCAATCAGCTGTCAGCAAATCCCTGCCCAGCGCTGCCTACATTAACCCCTTCCCCACCGCAACTGCCGTGACCCAGCCCCGTCCCAAACACCCCCTCCCCTTCTCCCCCCTCCTATGGACACAAGCAGTGCCATTAACACTTCTCCCTTCCCCTTCCAGCCCACCTACCCCGGAGCGGAGCAGAGGGATCTACTCCGGGGCAGGGCGCAGGGACCCCCGCCATCCACCCCCCTACCCCGCTAGGAGGCCCGCAGAGACTCACTGCTCCTCCGCATCCTCCTCCATGACCCACCCCACCCCGCCGCCGGGCGCCAGCCGGGCACAGCTGATGCCGGGCAGGGGGCGGGGCCAGCGTGGGAAAGGGGCGGGGCTTGGTGCCATGAATGGGCGAGGTTGGAGGGCGGGCGGGCGGCCCGGAGTGGAGCTGTAGGCGGGGCACGGTGCCTTCAAGGGCGTCACGCTGCTGGGGGCGCGTCGTGGTGCCCGCGGGCAGGGCAGGGGGCACACGCCGCTGTGGGGCGCGGAAGTGCCCGGAACCCTCCTCGGTGGGAGCGGGTGCCACGTTTCCCCGTCCCCCTGCCCACGTCTTGCTCCGCTACCAAATCTGCCTAGCAACAGCGTAAGTTCCCTTCTGATTGGCTGGAGACCTACACGTGTACGTGTGTGTAAGTTACGTATATAGAGACGTGCCTATATGCGTATGTCCAGGATATGTACGTGTGTGTATAGGTGTGCGCATGAACGTATACAATATGTATGCACGCAAGCGCAATCTAACCCAATTGTGCCCCCTCAAAAATCACACATCCCTCCCTTCTTCCAGTGACGCGAACGCAGCGCACAAGCACACCCCCAACTCACTTTAGTGCGCCTGCGCCCAACTCCCTAACCCGGAAGTAGTCTCCTCGGCCGGTCCCGCGCAGGCGCGGCGCCCCGGAAGGGCTCGTGTCCGCCGCCTTCCGTCCAGCTCATCCTGTTAGAGCGGGCGTGGGGCCATGTCGGGCGCGGGGCTGGGGCCGGGCGCGGCGGCGGGGCCGGGCGCGGGCGGCGGCTCGGTGGGCTCGGTGGTGCGGCGCTTCCTGGCCGAGTACGCAAGCGGCACGCCCAGCCGCCTCAAGGTGCTGGACGCCTACCTGCTCTACGTACTGCTGACAGGCGCGCTGCAGTTCGGCTACTGCCTCGGCGTCGGCACCTTCCCCTTCAACTCCTTCCTCAGCGGCTTCATCTCCGCCGTGGGCAGCTTCATCCTGGGCGGTGAGGGGCCGCGACCCCTGACCCTGACCCTACCTGTGTGATCTCTGACCCCTGGGGATCTTGCTCCCCCCCCCCCCCGCGCCTGTGTGACCCGATCCTGCATGACCTCTGCCCTCATGGGGTCACCACCCTCGCCCTACCCCGTTTCCTTGCAGACCTTTCCCTGGGGTCCCCGTGCTAACCCTGAACTCTGGGCAGCCCTGTGTGACCCTGGGGTCCGTGATCTGCCCTGCCTGTGACACTCTCCCCTCCCGACTCTTGCTGCAGCCTGAGGCCCTTGCTGTTTGCCATTGCAGGGGGTGGCAACCTGTGGCCAGCAGCCACCTGCACCCTCCAGGGTCCCCCACCCCAGCACACTTAAGCATGCTCTGGATCCTGTTGTTAGGCTTGTTAATGGACACTGGGCAGCCCCTGGGGAACCTGGACAATGCCACCTCCCAGCTGGATGTCAACCTGTTGCGGGCTGCTCTTTGAGCACGATGTACAGTCAACTGTATATCTGCGTCATGGGGCTTTCGCTTACTCTGTCTTCTGCTTCCTGGGGCAGATGTCACAGAGATAATGTCAGGACATTGCTTAAAATAGGGGCAGGTTGCTCCCGCTGCCCTCTTGCCCCAGGTTTTTCTGCAGGTTTTCTGTAGCCCTTCAGTACAACAGTCTGCTTCCTTCTCAGGGCTGAGCCAGCCCAGCCCCGCCACAGGAGCCCTATCCCAAAGTGGTCTGTGTCATAGGACTTTGCGCGGGTTCATCAGTCCTGGGGGGTAACTAAATCAGGCCCATCCCATACAGTGCCTCTGACTTGTGCTGTGGTCTTTCTTCCTAGACACAGCTGTCTGACACTGTTTCTTTGTCTTTCCCTGTCACCCACCCAGTTTGTCTGAGGATCCAGATCAATCCACAGAACAAAGGGGAGTTCCAGGGCATCTCGCCAGAACGGGCATTCGCTGACTTCCTCTTTGCCAACACCATCCTGCACCTTGTTGTTATCAATTTTGTCGGCTGACCCAGAGAGCGTAAGGTACTGAGCCTGAGGAGGGAGTTTGCCAGTGGGCTGTTCACACTGAGCTGCAATGCCTAAAAGAGGCCATCCTTTTATTTCCAGTGAAGACAGCCAGGTTAGAGCAAGGCAGCAGCAGTTGGGACCCCTGGCTTCACCCAGGCAGGAGAATTAGGCTTGAATAAATTAATCTGATGGAAGCATGAGGACATTTTGCTAGACTAAATGGGGAGGGGAACACACTTGGAGGGCAAGTTATTTGTGGAGTTCATGGGTGCAGCCCTGTAGGCTTATCGGGAAGCTAAGTGGCTGTGGGTTGACATTCTGGGACAGTAGTGTTATACATTAGGAATGGGTAGGCTTCAGTTAAGAATAAAAATCCAGAAAGGGGGAACAAATTGAAGGAGGTATAGGAGGACTTCCAGTCTTACGTGGTTCTTAGATTGGGGTTATGGTTTCTTTACTGTGTGGGATCGTAGAATCAGAGAAGTCAGGCGTCATCTAGTCAAACCTCCTGCCTGAGGCATGATCATCCCTATCCAAACCATCCTATACAAGTCCATTGTCAAACCTCTTAGAAAACTGCACAGTCAACCCTGACACAACACAAGACATGGCACCCTATTCTGCCACAGGGAAAATGTGGTGGCCAATCTGCTGTTGCTGCCGTGTTGTTAAAATATGCTTGAGAGACCCAGGTAGAGAGCCACATCCCATGCTACAGAGGAGGGCAAAAAAACCCATGGTCTGTACCAATCTGATCATGGGGTAAAATTGCCTCCTGACTCCAAATATGTTGATCAGGCTGACCGTGCACAGAGGGGCATGAGTGGAGGAGCAAAACCCACAAGCCAGGAACCTCCAGGCTTAAGTTCTAGGAGCATTGACATAGCCCAGGCACAATACCCAGCCTGAGCTGCAGCCAATACCTAATGCCTCTGAGGAAGGTATTAGGTACAGTGCAAACAAGTGCAGGGTACTGCATTTAGGGAGAAGGAACCAGCAATACACGTATAGGCTGGGAAACACCCCTCTTGTCAAAACAGTGGCAGAAGGGGATTTTGGAGTCATTGTTGACTCCAGGATGAACATGAGCCACCAATGCGCAGAAGTGGTCAGTAAGGCTAACCACACCTTGTCATTCATCTACAGATGCATCACAAGCAGGTCCAGGGAGGTGATCCTTCCCCTCAATGCAGCGTTGTTGGTCAGGCTGCAGTTGAAGTACTGAGTCCAGTTCTGGGTGCCACACTTCAAAAGGGATGTGGCCAGCATTGAGACGGTCCAGAGGAGGGCCACTTGCATGGTCAGGGGGCAGCAGGCCAGGCCCTACGAAGAGAGGTTGAAGGGCCTGAATCTATTCAGCCTCCACAAGAGAAGGCTGAGAGGGGATCTGGTGGCCATTTACAAACTCACCAAGGGAGATCAGCAGGAATTCGGGGATGCTCTGTTCCCCCAGGCACCATCGGGGGTTACTAGGAATAACGTCCACAGATTGTTAGAGAAAAAGTTCAGGGTGAACATCAGGAGACACTACTTTACAGTTAAGGCTGCCAGGCTCTGGAATGGGCTCCCAAGTGTGAGGTGTTGCTCTTTCCTACCTTGGGGGTCTTTAAGAGGAGGCTGGACAGATATTTGGCTAGGTTGTTATGACCCTGGCACTCATTCCTGCCCAGGGCAGGGTGTCGGACCTGATGATCTGTTTAGGTCCCTTCCAACCCTAAGCACTATGAAACTATGAAGACTTTAAAAAGCACCTGGCACGTGGGGGGGAGAACAGGGATGTTCATCCTTCATCTTTGGTGACTCATTTAACTCACTTCCCCTCTGTCTTCTTTCCAGGATCCTGTTTCCTCCTGTGCTCTGAATGTGCAGCTTAAAGAGAGCAAGGAGCTGGCTCGCTATGGACTCAGATTCTGTTCCGTGATAGGGGAGGGGATGCTGCCTCCCCCCATTCACTATAACCCCCTTCCCCAATAAACCTCATTTTAATACTTGTGTATAAGTCATTTTGGGGAACTCTTCCCGTCCAGCATCAGGGCTCCCAGCTGTTTCTCCAGGAGGACTCACTAAGCCCCACTTCCTCTACCCAGCCAGCAAGCTTTTATTCTGCCCCACTTTCAAGGGGATCAGAAAGTGGGTTACCATGGAGACTTAGAACCTATGTCTTGTCTCACCTCCCCACTTCCTGCCCCTTATCTCATGAAAACCGTTGCTCTTGCCAACAGACCACCCCCCTACCCCTGGCTTCAAAGCAGTGGAAACTTGAGTTTATTTTGGGGTTGGGGAGGGAACATCTTTTTCCAGGTCATGTGAAACTTCCACCACCTCCACACACCTACCAGTATCTCCCTGCCTTTCCCCTTAAGCCTTTTCTAGATGGTGTTCCCAATGCCTTTCAGTCCTCTTGCAACCTCTAGATGTCCTGTTCTTTGTATTAAATTGTGTCCATGTCAGTGCTGATCCTTATCTTAATTCTGATGACATAAATGAACTTAGATGGTAAGATGTCCTGTTGCTGCCCAGTGCTGAAGGGTTGTGCTAGGTGCAGGGTTTCAGGTATGCAGGTCCCTGTACACTTGTTCCTATGGCACTGCAGTATGGATTGTCCAGGCTACAGTAATGCAATGTGGGAGAAGAAGTTCTGTTCTGAAATGCTTTCTTTGGACCAACTGCACAGTGGAGAGAGGTGTAGACAGACCTTTAGTCATGAAATGCCCTTCCTCATGTCTGGGAAAGAAGCTAATACAGCCTAAGCTCATTACCAGATAGAGTAATTCCTTCTGTTCACCTTGTTACATCAATGAAGGGGTCACTGCAAAAGAGAATTGGGCAGGGATTACTACTTTGCTATGTGGTTGGTCCATGAAAAGATAGTCCCAAACAAATCCTGCTTCTTCTGTGGCAATTGCCAGCCATCCTTTTTTAGCTTGGTGTTATGAAGCCTTGATTGCCTTGACCCAGTTCCTTTGTTTTTGGAAGCTAGTAAAGTTGCAATTATGAGGATCAGGTTGGATGGACAGAAAAACCGTAGTACTCATTTTGGGCCTAAGGATCATTGGTGACCCTCTTGTTCTGTAGACCACTGCATCCTTATCACCAGATTTAATCTGAAGTCACTGCAAAGCTGTGTGGGGCCTGATGCAATCCAGAACAGGCTGCAGAATTGTTACTGTTGCACCCTGGCCTCCTGATGCCCTGCAAAATACTGAACTAAGCTTATAGACCCTCTGTATATGTGATGTACTTAAAGCACCCCATATGGAGGCCCTGTACCCTGCTTGCTGTGGTCTGGATCCTGTTTGCTGCAGTGACTGAATGGGCAATGACCTGCCAAGCCCCTATCTCTGCAGCACGGGCATTGAGTGCAGCTGTGTTTCAAGGAGCAGATCTTGCTTGTTATAGTGCAGTGTCTAAAGCTAAGCTGAGGCAGCGGGGTCAGCACAGGCTGCAAAGGCAGAATGTCATATACGCAGTCTCTACCATGCTGTCTTCCTCCCAGGGCATGGACTCAGCTTTTTGTGTTTGCTCTGTCCATCTCACCTTCCAGTGAGGTGAACTGCCCTGCTACTCCCTAGAGGGAGATCCTGCCCTCAGCTGAAGTGCAACAAAAAAGCTAGCAAGGTGGGAATGAATTAAACCCAAGGCTGGACTTGCCAGCCAGGACATTCCCCGTGTCCCTACAGGGAGGAGTGGGAGACCAGTAGCCTTTTCTCTAGGGTCTGGTTTCACAGTGAAATGAGGTAGAAGCTTTAACTAGAATTGGGGTACAGTGCAGAGCAGGGGAGTAGGACCCCTCAATTTTTGCCTTATGACATCTCCAAACTCCTTGTATTCCCAAACTTGCTCCCCTCCTATAGCACACCTGGCTTGTATGCATGTCACATAGGCAGTCATATGAATTCAGCACTTAACTCAAGGCCAGTCCTAAGTTTCTTGCCTGTTGCTTGAATTATAACAAACAACCGATATGCAAAGAGCCAGTAAGAGCACAAATGGCTGAAGAGCATGGCATTTTTGGGCCCTGCTATCTACTTTGTAATGCAATTGTATTCTGTTTAACTGCATACTGATCAGCATCAGAGATGGTGAGGGGTTTACAGCCATCACAGGACTGCTCTGAGCTTTGAAAATGAGAGAACTAGTCAGCTTGGTGGTTCTAATGCCCCACACGCTGACAGTGCTGTGGATTTAATGTGAACGCTGCCTGTTCCATGCAGATAAGCACATGATGTGGGGAGGTGCATAGCTTTTATTCAATCCTGGGCCTATGCAGATAAATACAACCCCTGGAATTCCACTGTTACATCACCCCCTTCTCACTGAGGCTTTACCAGGTGACAGCTCCATGAAAGGATTTTTTTTCCTCCTGAAATATGGAAGTTGAGGTGATAATTGCTATCCTAAAGAAGGCTGTGGGGTTTCTTAACCAAGTGATGCTTATCAGGGTAATTGGATAAAAGATGAGGCAATAAGACAGCACTGGTTGGCTAAAACCACCTGGGTTTTGGTTGTATTTTGACCCTAAGTTACTACTCAAAGCTTGCCTCAGACATTAGTTGCATCCACACATAGTCCCCTCACTTGAAATGCGGAGGTTGTCCCCACTCTAGCAGACTAGTCTGAGAAGTCAGAGGCTTGGTTACCCCACCTCTGCACTGTCTGCAGGCTGGAGAAAAGCAGGTACTGCTAGTCAACCCATAGCACCCAGCACTTCCCCCATCACCTCCAGGGTGATGCTCCCTTGCTATCTGCCTGGTCATTGCTTCCAGACAGGAAGCTGCTGACTCCCTTATTAGGAAGTCACCTGATAAAGGGATCTGGGGGATATAAAAAAGAAGTAAGGCTTGTGCTAGCCTTTTTGGCAAAAGTCTGGGAGGGTGAGAGACCTTGTCCTAAGGAAGCACTGCTGTCTGCAGCAAGGTGTATCCTGTGGTCTATGAGCTCTTACTGAAGCATGCTCCAGAGAGCTGAGGAAGCAAAGAGGGCAAGGAAGGGAGATGTGCATTAGTGTGTGTTATTCTGCTCAGGTCTATTCACTCCCTGGGCCTGTTACTGTAGAAGGTGATTGTATGCAGAAGCACTTGTGAAAATTTGCTTGCTTTCAGATGGTAGGTGCTAGTTAAAAAAGAGTGTGATGGAGCTACTGGGAGAGAAAGGCAGTGCTGATCCTGGAGTTGAAGGGGCCTCATTTCAGTGCAGGGGTTGCCAAGATGGTGCCCTGAAAGCCACAGAGGGAAATGGTGCTAGAGCCTACCCATGTTCTGGGGGATGCAAAAGCACACACTGGGGTTCAGCTGCAGTTCCTTGGTGTAGCAGAGGGAGTGCTGCCTCTTTCCTAAGCTATATCAAGCTAGTGAATACTTTGTGCTCAGTCACTCAACACTTGGCTGTTACCATCCACCGTGTGGCAGCAATTCTCAGCCAGGGTTCAGCACAATGTTAATGCTGGTAGAAGGCAGGACAGAGCTGCACCTTTACAGGCATATCCAGAGAGGCATAACTTTCAGAAATAGCTTCTTGCTTCATCAAGGGCTACAAAAGGGTAGGCAGGGAGCAGGTGTCCAAATGGAAAGAGTAATTTTAAATCCAAAGGCTAGGACAGGGCAGAAGAAAAGAGTAGGGGCACCGTTGTGCATGGAAAGACCTCTGCCTGATTCCCAAGATCAATCAAGAGATCTCCAATAATGAGATCCATGTTGTCAAAAGCATTCTGATCTGCTGTAGGCTTCCTGAATCTTGGCAACAGAAGCATTGCTTCAGTACTTTCCCATAGTCAAAAACATGGGTGAAATGAAGAGCTGGTGTTTTCTGAGTAGGGCTTGGACTCCTAACAAGGTTGATTGTCACCGGCCTAGTATTTCTGCTGAGCCCAATGGGCCTGTCTAACCCTAAATCCATCCCCAGCATGCGTGGGCACGCACACCTACACAGATCTTTATAGAAATCGGAGCAGCTGGCACATCCAGCCTGGGAACTCCTGTACAGTCATGTGTGTGCTCACATACATGCATGTGTGTGCATGCACGCATGCCCTCACTTTCCCTTTGTCATCTCATATGCCAGTCCCAACACTGAAACCCCATGCAGTCCTGAACTAGCAAAGTAATAGGGATATCTATCTTGCTGCAGTCCCTGGACCCCAGGCATCCATAGCCTGATGTCCCTCCATTGCCACTCCCTCAGGACCTTTTCCTCCCCTGGTTTTCATGTGCTTCATACCCTAGAGCGCTTTTGGCTTTGTTGGGGGTGTGAGGACTTGGAGGATGATGTTATGTTCGCCTTTCAAGGCCTGTTAATCCTTCTTGCACCTGATTTAAAAGCACTGAACTCAGCTAATCTGGTGCCTCAATACCTCTAAACCCCTGGTTGCACTCCAGCAACAGTTGGGGGGACCTGGCTGGCTGGAAGGGGGGGACAGGAATGGGACAGGTTTTTCCCCTCTAGAGGGCCCCCAGTATTGCAGTGCGTGGAGATGGGGTGCCCCCTGGTGGATGGCCCCCTCCAACAATCCTCAGCACAGCAGAGAGGCAGGCGAGCATTTGCTCCTCATTGTGATAGCAGATTGTGATCTCTTGATGCTGGCAAAGAGCTGGAACCTTCCCTCCTTCCCCCCTGCCTTCAATCCTTTTTAGCCTATTGGCTTTGCAGTCCCAAGCAGAAGCTTCTTCCTTCCTTTCCAGCCTGTAGATTTCTTTCTCCTTTAATCTCTGCAGGAGCTGCTGCTGCCCTCTGCTGACTGCTTATCCCAATTGCACAGAGGCAGGAAATGTTTTGTTCCCATACAGAACATACAGGACAAAAATTGTAGCTATCTAGTTGGTTTAATAAAAGACATTGTTTCTACCACAAGAGTCCTGACTGCTGTTCCCATATTATCTACCTCTACATTTGACCTTTCCCCTGCACCCGAATACCACCCTGCTTCCAAGGCCCCCGTGGGCCAGGACAGTGACCCCAAGGTCTTGCATAGCTCCTACAAATCAAGGTCTGGTCCCTGTATAACTGGGGTGTGGTGACCCCCACACAGTGAATTCCATATGCAGAGGGGCTAACTCCCCTCCATGCCTGAAAGGAGGCATGAGGCTGGGGAGGTAGCAGGAGAAGGGGGTGCAGCATCCAAAGGGATCCCACTGCCTGCTTGCGGGGGGTGGGCCCCTGCCCTGCAGGGACCCCAGTCTCTGTGTGAAGGAGGCTTGGAGAGATGCACCCACACACACATGCAGGGACCCTGCTTCTCCCAGGCTGGGCCGTGGTGGGGCAGATCCTTGCTGCCTGCTTAAAAGGGGGGGCAAGGGGCTGACCAGTCAATGCAGAGGCCTCTACCCCCCATAGGCACATGCCCTTTCTAGATGCCATGAGACTCACCCCTCCCCTCTTACCCCTTTGCTCTCAGCTTCCCCCTCTGCCCCCCTTGCTGGATGCTATACATAGCTCATGCCGTTTCCACCCGCTGCAGCCTGTTGTGGTTAGGGGGTCTCGAGTGTCTCCCTGCACCCCTCACCGTCCCCACACCCCACACAGCTGGCAGTCTAACGCCTGACCCACCTTTCCCCCTTTCCACGTGCTGTATTCTCTGCCTGCCACGTGCCCCCTGCCCTACATACATCTATTTCCTCTTTCCAGAGGAAGTGGTTTCTGCGGGAGAGCCTCAAAGGCGACCCAGATCTTGGGGCGGCCACGTCACCACAGAGCTCTCAACATGGCCCCAAATGCCTTCCTCCCACTTCTCCCCCTGACCCCCCCAGCTCCCTGCCACCCCACCTGGGGGCTCAGATGTGTCCCCGCTTCCTGTCCTACTTGTTGTTTCCTGCCTTGGCCCATTGTGGTGGGTTTTCTGTTTTTCTCGTTGTGGAAATAAACAGCTCAGCTGAGCAGCATGGGATTGAAGGGGGGAGAACGGAAACCTCAAAGCCTAAAAGTTATGTAAATTTCGGGGGGGGGGGAATTGTTCATTGATTGATTCATTAAGGTCTAAAAACATTGCTTTGGTCATCCAGTCTGGCCTCTGGTATCTCACAGGCCGGGGGATTTTGCTCACACACACAAACGCATACCGTGTTCGTGGTTTGGGTAGAGGTTGTCATTCAGAAAGGGAGATCCACTCATGAGGCAGATCAGGATTTTTGTAGAGGTGCCCAGGAGAGGTACTAGCTTGGATTTGGAGGTACCGCCTTACAGGGGTCTTTGAAAGCCCAGCTGTCATGGTGCCAAGCAGTGGAGAAGCTGCCACTCTCTTGGTATGTCGCCTTCAGTGTCAAAAGGAATTGTGCCTTGCTTCCTGTTCGAACCTGCTCCATGTTACTCTCCAGCTGCCCCATTCCACTTCTGCCTTTCACCCCCAGATCCGAGAGCCCTCTGCTCCCAGAAACCTCCCTACATTGAGGCTTCACCTGCTCTATATAATTAAAAAGACAGCTTGAGTGTCCCTTGTTTCATAGGGGACTCAATTCCCAACTCTGCCACAGCCCCCCCCATGTGACCTTTGTCCTCTCTCTCAGTGAGCTCCTTAGTTTCCCTCATCTGTGAGGTGGGTATGATGCTACTTGTTGGGGGCTGGGAAGGGTTGACATTTGAGTATGATGAGGGGAAAGCTATGCTGGCATTGTCTCATGGGGGAGCCAGGCAGAAGTTCCAAGCCACCAGCTTTTATATTTCACCTGGGTCTTGAACTTGAAGGCTTTTTTGTTGGTTGAGACATTTTAGCCCACAAGAAGCTACACTTGCGCATGCCATAAGGAGGCCATGATGGCCCCAGAGATAGCAGGGATATGGACTGGGTGGGAGACTACTGCAGCGCTACTGAGGATCTCAGCCTCAGCTGTATTGCAGCTGCTCTGGTCCACAGGGAAGGTGGGAGGAAAGAATAATCTCTCTTACCCCTCAAGCACCAACAAAAAGCCCTTCGGGGCCAAATGAGATAGGTCTCAATTGTTGTCACTAACACTGCATTGCATGAATGAAGCGAACATGCTCTGCCCATTGCCCGTGGAGGAAGAGGGTAGTGAGGGTAAGGCCCTGGTACTGCTTAGACAAATGAGGCCCAGAGCCCTTCTTTCCCTACCCCAGGACTAGCTTTGAGTCAGTGGGCCTCCCCCACCCAAGGGTAAAGCCCTTGGGTCTTATTCCCCAGCACTGTCAGCCAGGCAGTTCCCTCAGTCTGAGGCCAGATCAGACCCAGCACCCCATGACAGGGAGCAGCCCACTGCACCATTCTTATTTCCAGGGCCAGGTATTAGGGAAGGCGAAGAACTTCTGAGGCTGCAAAACAACCTTGGCTCAAGGCCAAATGACTACAGCCAGGTTACAGATGAACTTAGAAGTCTCCTTCTGCTTTCTGGTGTCTCCTTCTATTTTCCTGCATCTCCAGAAGGCTGAGCTGGAGGAGGTTGTGAGGACAGGGCACTCAGGCTCAGTAGTCAGTGGGCACAAGGTGGAATTGTGTGTTTGCAGCCCTCAGCTTGGGATATATGGGTAGCATGGAAGTGGGGGAGATGTCTGGAAATGTCAGGCCTCAGCATTTGCTGGTTTTCATTTGGGGCCAGGAAGGAATTCCTCCTCCTTGCAAATGATTCTGTGTGCATGTAGTGTGTTGTTTTCACCCCATCCGCCCCCCCCCCAACCCCAACACCCTTCCTCCAAAGCACTGGGATGTTGACCACCCATCACGAGGGGGATTCATGGCTGGGCTGTGCTGATGCTTCTTACTAGAAACCCAGGGAGGTTCAAGCTAGAGGGCCTTTCTTTTCTGTCTGCTCGGGGTCATATTGAACTCCAAATCGGGGGAGTCGGGAAGAATTTTTCTCCACTAGAGCAGACAGGGGAAGAGAGATGGGGGTTGCCTTCCTCAGTGGGTTGGGACACAGTCCTCTTGCTAGTTAAGAGAGGCTTTAAAATATGGCCGTGGTAAGTGTTGTGGTTGCATCAGTGCCCTCTCCAGTTTCTCCTTATCGGCCTGTTGTGGGGTGTTCTTGGTATGTTGAGTATTTCTCATGGTAGCTGTGACTCAGGTTCAGAGTGAGAATGGAGGGTGACGGGGGTAACAGAGTGTCTCTGGATGCAAGGGACTGGACTTGATGGCCCAGAAGGACCCTTCCACTCCTGGGTTCCTAAAACCGAGTGTTTTCAGAAAAAAGAAAAAAATAGTGTGACCTCAGCCCAAGTCTCTTGTGATCCACGTTTCCTTTACCACACCACCCCGCCGAGAGATAAGGCTGCACGGAGCTAGAGTCACAAACAACAAGACACCTCACTACCAGCAAAGACCTTTAATAGCAGCGCACATCACTTGCTAGCATAAAAATTGCTACCGGACAATCCGGTTGGGGAAATACAAAGAAACTTAGGAGGAAAGGAAAATTCATATGAATAACTATGCTTTTTTCCCCCCCAGAGAATAAACATGAGTAGATACTACGTAGTTTACATGACTTAATAAATGATAAGTGATTATATTTGGATAGGAGAGGGTGAACAGAGATAAAAGATGCCATAAAAAAGGATTTAAAAGAAGAAAAAGGGATGGCGAAGGTTGGGGGGGGACGGGGCAGCGGCCAAATCCTGAGACAGCATTGAGCTCTAGCACTGATTAATTAGAAGAGGTCAGCAGATTACCTACCCCCCTGTAACAAGCCTGCTCACTTGTGTTTGAGGACAGTGCATCTTCCAGAATTGCATTCAGATCAGTCCTACTGACTTACATCAGCTAGGAGTATGGGCTCAAGTTCTGCAGAGCAAGTGGTTGGCAGGTGGGTTATGGAGAGCATGTGTGTGTGTGTGTGTGATGCTCTGTAAGTCATCAAAGCCAGAAATGCCATGCTGTGCCCCTGTCCTAACCTCCAGAAACCATGTAAAAGCTTCCAATGCCACCCCCAATGACTCCCTCAAGCCCCTAAATCCTGGTTAAGCTAACAACCATCTTCTGGAAAAGACGGGGTGCAGAACCCACCCCATCCTGGCTAAGATGTTCTAATAGCTCACTGCTCTTGTCTTTGTTGTGCACAAGTCTTTAGTTTCAGCGTCCAACCATCTGCTTTAAAAAGTCCAGGGCTATTACAAATCAGGAGGCGGGCATTTTGCACTTTGCATAGGAGCCCAGGGGAGTTGCCTGTCTAGATCCCATCTATTGAATTTCAAGTGCAAGTTAGCTCCCAGTTATCTTCACTCCCCTTTGAAAGTGCCAGGCAGAGGAAGGGGAATTTATGTTGCATAATCTGTTTCCATCTATCCACTCCCCAAAATTTCTGGTCTGATAGTGGTTTCCCATCCCCAGGGATGTTTTTTGTTTAATAAAAACTCCCACACATAGATATACTTTTGGGGATATTTTCTCAGCTGCTTAGTTTTTATGTGATCATTGGACGTTGAATGTTTCCACCCAAAACATGTTTGTCTGAAATGTTTGCCTTTAACCCAGCCAGTTACTTTGGGTTTGTAGGGCTCTCAACAACAAAAAATTCCCTTCCTATGAAAGACACTTTTTCCTATGAAAGACACTTTTTGAAAAGTTATAATTTAATAAAGGGAAGAGACCCATGACTTTCCATGGAAAAAAACAGCTTTGTTTTGTTTTGTTGTTTTGGGTTTTCTTGTTGTTTGTTTTGCAACATTCTTAGGAAGTTTAAGTCAGCAACCTGGTGGCTCACACAAGAGGGTCGTGAAGATGCATCAGTTCATGTGTGGGAAGTAATAAGGGTTATGGAACAATAAGCAAGATCCTTATGACACTACTAAGCTAAAGCACGTCTGAGTACTATATGGCCAGCTGCGTGTACGGAGGTGATTGTTGACAATCATTTTCAATGCTGAGGTGCTTATCACTTGCTGTATGGGACTGTCTGGCGAGGGGAGGACAGGAGGGCTGTTAGTAGTTCCCATCGTTCCCATGTCCACATTCCTTTCACACCTGCAACAAGAAGGATGAATGTCTTGGTTTATACTGGTGTTTGACCAATGGCCAAGCCCTGAGGCTCCAGGCATTCATTGTGCGTAGAGAGACAGAGGAGAGAACAAAGGATAGTAGGGGGAAAAAGGGGAAGAGAGGGAAAATGTCTACTAGCAACCAAACCCAGGGCTGAGATTTTCTCACTTCGAAGAACATGGGAATTGAATCTCCAGTTGTCCTAGTTCAGTCTGAAAGTCTAAGGATGGGTGAATACATTGTGAGAAGGATAGATGGCTACATGAACATAGGAATGGAGAGACAGGTATGCTGATAGGTGGATGCTGAAAAAGAATGGGTGGTTCACAGAAGTTAAGGAAGGATAAATGAGTCACCAGTTGTGGCTGGAGAGATGGATGGAGAGAAAGGGACTTTGGAGAGGAGTCTGCTCAGCAGATAGAGTCTCTGAAGAACTAAGTAGGTGCCTCTTCCTACCCCTTCCTTCATCCGAGGCATGCCCACTCACCTTAACTCTTCCAGGCGAGGAAGGTCATGAGCAGATTGCATGAGACACCCTTCAGGAAAACAACTTTCATACCCAGCACCATGAAGGACATCAAGTTCAGATGCTCATCTGTAAGAGAGGGAGTGCAAAAGTTACCCAGAGAACACAGCTACTCCTACACATGGCAGAGGGGTGGGGAGGAGGAGGGAGAAGAAGAGGCCAGGAGGCTGTATCATGCTATCCAGTTGATGATGTTTCATTTTGGAATTAAAATATTCATTGAACCAGAGCGACAGCACCAGCTCACTCTTTCACACTATCAAGAGTGTGGGGGAGGTGTTTGTGTTGACTTGTAAATAGCATGGCATGTCTAGGCATTTCTGAACCCTGTCAAGCACTTAAGTGCTTTCCATAAAATGATTTAGGCTCAGAACTTTGTATGACGAATGCCAAGAATTGAGCAAGGAGAGAAATGTAACCTGGAAGCATGGAGATGACTCTGAACTCAGACTAGACAACTGTTAAGAGAGGATGGTTGGGTTTTTTTGCTTTCTTTCCCAAAGATCTAAAGTAGTTGGGTGCTCAAGTGCCCCAAGAAAATCAGCATCAAATATCCTTGCCCCCTTCCCTCCTCTCCCCATCCCTGTTCCAGATGTTCAAGCCTAAGCCCTTGGCTTCACCCATGTCACACAGCAGGGAGGTCCATGGGGTAGAGCTGATAAGGGAAACGGCTTTTATCTCTGTGTTCTTACCTGTCTCAAAGTCATGAGACAGCTCCATGGTTGTACATGTGTCTTCCTCATCTGGAAACAAAAATAACCATTCTGTATTATTTTGTACTCTTTCAATTCACATCAGGGTCAGTTTCTCATGGCTGTGCCTTGGCACCAACTGAGGACTGACATCCGCTGTGTGAGGTGCTAGGCAAACACAGGCCAGAAGCAGCAATCAGCCTGCCTTTGCATAATGCACAGAGCAGAATTCATCCCTTGCACTAGTCCTAGTAACTTTGGTTCAACTGAACTGCATCTTCCAGAAGAGAAACCAAGCCTTGGTGTCAGTTTAGAAAAGAGATGCTTGAGGGGGGACGTGAGAAGGGTTTACAAAATACTAAATGGCAAAGAGGAAGTAAATAGGGATTTACTGTTTATTCTCTCTCAGTGTACAAGAACTAGCAGGCACAAAATGAAACTGCTAGTAGTAGTTTTAAAACTAACAAAAGGAAGTGTTTTTTTTCTCACAGTGTGAATTAACGTGTGGAACTCATTGCCACCAGAGGTTGTGAAAGCTTGCATTTTAGCTAGATTCAAAAAGGGTTTGGACAAATTCTTGGAGGAAAGGGGCATTACTATCTATTGAGCATGGGAGTTTGGGTCACAGCCTCTGAATTACACCTTCCTAGACCTTAAATGCTGGAGGTTGCAAGTGAGAGAACAGTGGGGAAAAAAGCCCTGGTCATACCCAGTTCATGTTCCCTTTCAGCATCCACTGTCTGCCACTGTGTAACACAGGATACTGAGCAAGAGGGACCTAAAATCTGACCCAGTAAATGGCAATTCTTATGTTTATATGACACTGAAGAATCCAGTACTTTCTTTGGGAATTTGTTCCAGCGGTTAATCATCCTCACTCTTAAAAAAAAATTGGGCCTGACATCCACTTTGAATTCCCCTAGCCTGAACTCCCCGCCACTGGTTCTTGTTGGACTCATCTGTCCTGGATTACAAATTAGAGTCTCCCTATCAGAGTATTTAGTGCATCATGAACAAAACACTTCTCAAGCTGGCTAAAAGCTCCTCCTGTTTAGTTTCAGTCTCTTGATGTCTGGTATCTCCACCTCCAGCCGTGTGTGTGTTTGTGTGTGTGTGTGTGCGCGCGCGCGTGTGTGTGTGTGTGTGTGTGTGTCTTTCTGTCTCTTACACACACACACACACACACACACACCACTGGTGAGACGGACAGAAAATCCTCCCTGCGCACTCTTTGTATATGCAGGGATTGCATTTAGGCCTTGTATCCCTCTTTGGCCTTCTTTGGCCACAGCAGCACATTGGGAGCTCGCTTGAGTAGTTTTTCCACGGTGGCCCCTAAATGCTTTTTGGCCTCTCTACTTCCTAGGAAACAGGCCTGAACCACAAGACTGATTTGTTCCTCCCCCGTGCTCTTCTGCTGTGTCCCACTGCTTGGTCATCTCATTGGTTACCACCCACTGGCCCTCCAGCTTGAAGTCTTGAGAGGAAACCTTACCCAAAGCTTCCACTTACCTTCAGCACTCTCCACACACCTGGCTGAGTAGTCCAACCCGTATTCAATGGTGCCTTTAAAGTGAGATTGGGACCAATACACCGTTCCATAGCTGGCTTCCTTTGTGTTGCTCCCTGGGTCTTTTACCTCCACAATGGAGCTTTGAAATGACTTAGACCCCTCACTGTCCGTGATGGTGATATTGTCAGGGAAGTAGTCTGTGATGAGGCAGGCAGAGATATCTGCCTTGGAGGACTCAAGCTTGTAGATAGAAGGAGTAGAGTCCGGGAGGTCTGGGAAAGAAAAAAAAACAAGATGGGAAGGTCAGCGTAACCCTTGTTGTTCCAGACACCCTCTTCTCATTCTGGAGTACACATACCCATAGACTAAGATCAAATCACCCCTTTAACCTCTTTTTTTTTTTCAGTTCATCTGAACAGACAGAGCTTCTAGACTCTAAATCTCATTTCCCACTACTTTATTTATTCCTATGACTCTTCCCTGAATCCAGTCTACTTGATCCACCTCTCCTTAAACTGTGGACAGCAGAACAGCAGGAGCTGCACCAGTGTCCAAAACACAGGATGTAACCTGACCTTCTTGCTCCTGCTTGAGAGTCCCCTGTCTATACATCCAAGGATCACATTGGCCTCTTTTGCTATGAAACTGCATTGATGCATTTTTGGGGACTGCAAAACAGAAAACCCCCAGAAACATAAAACCTGTTGTGTTGTGTTGTGTTGTGTTGCATTGTGTTGTATACCCACAACTGTTGGCCTTTGGGTGTAATGGCTTCAGCCACAACACTGAAACTTTTCAATCATAGTAGGTGCCAGCCATGAACTCTTTTATTGGATAATGTGGAGGAAAGGGGAAGGGATGAAAATGGCCATTCTGACAATAGAAAGGGATAAATGAGCACATACTTCAGGGAACGAAAATGCAGATGCCTGTTAAAGGACCTTCAGATTCCTGACAGTGAATCATGGTTTCCCTAAATGTGTGGGTAACATATTCAAGCTCCCCAACTGGCAGTAGTCAAATTGTGCACTTTCACTCCCTTTCTGACTATGCAAACAGCCTTGCAAGGAGATAAAAAACAGAGTCTGTTTTTTGCAGACAGCCTTAGAAGTGACACCAAAGAAGTGTTTTGCTTCTGAGGCCCAATCAGAGCAATAGATGGTTTGGTTTCCCCGCCAAAGGCTGATTTCCCGTAATCACCCGCAGCGGTCACACCTCGCTATGAAACTCTGCTTAACGCTCATGTTTACCAAAACAAGTAGCATATAACCTATCACCCACGTTTCCTGTTATTCTCAAGCTAAATGAGCAGGCTTGTAGCTAAAGCTGCTGCACAAATGCTTCTTAAGGTCCTTTATCTGCAGAATAATTGCAGAATAGACTGTGCCGTCCCTAGCGATACAAAAATATCCCCTTCCTAGTCTTTCAGAGTATGTGAAACATTCAGACCCTGAGCAGGCTACTGAGAAAGCCAATGGTGACTTTGAGGCAGTGGATGTCTGCTCAACTGCAACTGCTAGACTCGATGATCTCCCGAGGTCCCTTCCAGCCCTGATGTCTATGAAATCTATGAAAACCTTGGACCGCCATGGAAAAGCTGCCAGCCAGACTAGAATGTGTACCCGGGAACCACAGGGGATCCATATCTGCATTGCCCATCCACCTCTAAGCCAATATTCGTGCCACCCCACAATGCCAGGCTGGGCTGGAACTTCCTCCTTATAACTGAAAGCTCTTCCTCAAATCCTCAGTCCATATTAACTTATGTCCCTGATCCAGGGCCAAATTCGAATTACTCCCCCTAGCAACCAAAAAAACTCCATATTCTATTCCCACTCCTTCTCCAAAGCCAGCTCCCTAATCTGAAGCCACAGTGGGCCACCACCCCATGCCATACTAGATCATCCACAGTAAAGAAAATTATCTCAGAGAGGTATCAAGCACCTTAGCACTTGAGAACATAAAGGTGTTGCTTCACTTACTGGGGTTTATCACAACTCTGGTCCCTTTCCCAAAAGTGAGCTGGTCATTTCCTCCAGAATTCACACTCAGGGAAATAGTGTTACAAAAACCACCTTGACCCTTGCTGAACCTCTAATGGGCAAATTTTGAACCCAGTTAAACACTGGAACAGAAATTTAGATCTCTTTACTGTTCCCTTCATCTTTCTCATTTCAGATGTTTATTCTTAATTTTATTTAGAATAAAAGTATCTCTCCATTGCCTGCTCCTGGCCTCACCTCATGGTACTGGCATCATATAGGCTAAAAAGCAGAATTTAGTAGCCACACAATGTCCAACAGGATGGGACTGTCTAGGTCCATTACTCTAGGGGGGGCATTGTTTTATTTTTAAAAGGACCTAAGTCGTTTTCTTGGACTTGCACAGTGGAGTTCTAGCAAAGTCAAGACCTGAACCCCAGGGTAGCATCTCAAATCAGACCAGGTGTTCTGCTGCTCCAGGCTAGTGCTACCTGCTTCAGTGTAAAATCCAAGAGACAGTTTGGAGTACAGACAGTTAAAGGGATGACACTAGCTAGAGAATTGCACCCCAAGACACCCAAGTCAAACCCTATAACATACTCCCTTTAGGGGTGGGAGGAATGGAATTGAACTGCTGTCATTCCTTTTTCCATCAAAACACCTTTTGTCTTTAAGGTGGGTAATGGTTGTTTTTTTTAAAATGGCAATTTTCAGGACAAGAACTGTTTTCACCGAATATTTTTGCATTAAAATTAGTGTCTATCTAGGCTCCAAAACCTCAGCATTAATGAGTAGTTTAATTAGGAAACTCACTTGGAAGCACTGAGACTTCTGTACCAGTTCCAAAGATCAGCTTTTTAGCCCCACTATCTACACACCCCAGTTTGAACCATTGCAAATACCCTGCTCCAAGAATGAGTCACAAACACCCATTTGGGAAAACCTGGCTTTATGCAGTGCAGACCAGTGACTTGCATGTGAACTGAGCACTTTCCAACTTCTCCAAGTGTTCTCTCAATCTAAGTTTTACCTAAACTTTCATGGGTATCTTGGCATCTCATTCTCATACTCATTTTCACTATCCTTTATCATGCTGCATATAAGGAGCCTGACAAAGGTTAGGCTTTTGGCATCCACTGTACTTATCAGAGTTGTTTTCTTATTTCCTTGTCTGGTTCTATCCATCTGTTGTATCTTCACACAAGTCTTCTAAAAGCAACGGTCCTGAATCTCATTTTCTCCATCTCTGCCCCCTGGTCTCCCATCCACAATACCTGTTTAGCTATGTTTCTGCCTTCAATATCTAAGTACATAGAGATATCACCATGAACCTACTGCGCACTGGTTCTAGTACACACTCTTCACAGCCTGTCCTTCTCTGGTTCACACTTACCTGGGTTAATACTCAACCTAGTCCCACTTCCAAATGTGAGTTTATAATTTCCACTTCCATAATTCACAGCGTGGTAGAGGCGCTTACACTTTACAGGAACTTCCCACAGAGCTTGCGTGTTCCTGTAATTCTGCACTCAGCTAAGTGTTTTTTAAGAAGGTTTCCTCCTTTCAACACCCAACAGAGCTCACTAACTTATGTTAATTCAATTATTTTATTATATTTGGCCATTTTTGACAATTAGCCCTGTTTCAAAAAACCTCTCCTCTTTTTTCATAATGTATTTTTTTAATTCATTCCAAGTCTTTACTTTCAGTAACCAATGTTGAATGGTCACATTTATCTGACTCAAGGCTTTGTCTAAATCCATTTTAAAATTGACATTCAATTGAAAAAAGCTCATTTTCCTAAAAATAAAAAAAATCCACTGTTGACTTGTACATCAGCTATCCATCCTCCTTTCTATCCAAACATCAACTTGGCTGTATTTTAATATTTTAAAAATATTTTAAAAACCTGGGGCTCTCTTCCTCCCACTGATTCTTTTCTTGAAACTTTAACCAAGATAAAATAATTTTTTTTCCATTTTTTTTTTATATCTTCCTTCAAGCTTCCTTCCTCTTTTTCTTTTTGGGCATTTTTGAAACCTGCTAGGAGTTTTCGAAATTCCATTTTCAAATTGATTTTCTTTTTAAAAAAGCTTCCACCTTTTGAAAATGTTCTCAAAACAATGAATAGCCTGTGAAACTTGAGTCCTTGAACCAGAGCGCAATCATACATCTCACATTTTTTACCTCTTCCATTTCATCTGGGCCATTTTCACCTCTGGTAACCATCAGCTCAATGCCTTGCTCAAAAACAAATGTGTAGTCTCTACTTGTATTTATCATACCCCAAAGAAATCCTTTAGGGCCCTCCAAACCTATTTGCACCTTGCTATTTTCTCAGTAATATTTACTTAAATGTTAGCAATTCTCAGTAATATTTACTAAGTTAAGATGGCTGACAATTTTCAACAGAAAAAAATATTTTGGCCATTTTCTAAAATAGAAATTTGCATGAAACTATCTCAGCTGGGATTCTGAAAGCTACTTCAGAGATCTTATTTCCATGAAATGGCAAATGAAGATTGCTTCTCCTGCTTTTTCACATGTTGTACCATATTTACAACCTTGTTACAGATTTTGATTTTTGTTTCATTTTGACCTCCTAAAATAGGGAGAGAAGTAAAAGACTAATAAAATAATAAAAAATAGATTTATTTTCTGAGTGCTTAATGGACAGTGCTATGGCAAGGCCAGTGTTTGTCCCTGTATAACCTTAAACCTTAAAAAGGCTCAAATGGGAAACAAATTAAAATAAATATTATGCAGGTAAAGAAAGATTTTAAAATACTGGAGATCGGAAATTAAACTCACAAGGGGTCACTAGAAGGTTGGTCCCACTTCCAAACTGGAGCCTCCCTAGGCCCTGAGTAGCCACACTGTGACACTAGCCTTACACAAAATGGGAAGTGACGCTATCATCTCCTTCTCGTTTTAGATAGGAAAAGAAAGGTGATCAAGTTATCCTTCCAAGTCAAGAGGTAGGAATTTCTATTGTTTAAGCTATTGGGTAGAATACTATGAGGAAAAGAGAGTATATATCCCCAAGGATTCAATGGACTTGTCCAATAGCTCAAACAATGGGATTTCCCACTAATGAGAGAGGGAGCTGGGAATAATCCTAGTTACAATGAAGGGACAGGACACAGATTTTCTAGCCCAGCCAGATTTATCCTCCTTGACTTCTTAAGGTTTATATGAAGACAGAAAGAGATAAAATATGAATAAGACTTTGATGTTGACTATATGGCTTCAGGTCTCCCATCCAACTGCCCCCCCTCTCCCTTTACACCCATCTGTCTCTTCATTGTAGGAATTTAAATTGGCATTTGTCATCTCCCAAGACTACATATACACAATCCACAGAGCACTTGGCAAGTAGTGATTTTGTTCAGGCACATCTCAGCTACTATGATTTACCAGATATCTTGAATACCACAGGGATGGGGATGGTACAGAAAGGTATTTATTCTGTGTACGGTTAATAGTTGACATTCACACATTCTTTTTATGAATGGTTTGAAAAAGCTAAATAAAATGTTTAATAAACAATTGTAAATTGTTATAGAACCCAGCTGGTCAATAGCTCTCTTATAGTCGTGGCTGGTGACTATCTTAAAACCTCCTCTTGATATGCTTATAATCAACCATAGTCCATACTATTTAAAAGTGTAATATGTTGGTTACATCTATTTATTATTAAACCTGAACATTACAACTATCATTATAAAGCAGGGCCAACATATTTACCCATCTCCCTGCAACCTTATATGCCATGAAATATCACCACATTATCAAAATGTGGCTTCTACCTTGGGGGTCTTTAAGAGGAGGCTGGATAGTTACCTAGCTGGGGTCATATGAGCCCAGTATTCTCTCCTGCCCAGGGCAGGGGGTAGCACTTGAAGAGCTACTTAGGTCCCTTCCGAGCCTAATATCTATGAATCTATGAAAATGTGGCATTTCACGCTCTCTCAGACATCCTTCATATGCTGGTATTTTCAAACTGGCCTGAAGGAGTTAAGAACACTAAATCCCATTGAACCTCAGGGAGAAGTGGCTGCTTTTCTTCCTTGGTCTCCTTTCAAAATTGCTGAGTTGTACTCACCTGGCCTGACTATCAACCGGGTACCCTTTCCAAATGTCATCTTATCAGCTCCACTCCTATAACTACACAGCTCAGGAAGCCTTTGCAAGAACCTTCCTGGCTGAGCTGACCCTACTCACTCACTCTGCTCTCCGAGAGGGTTTCCCATTTTGGACACAATATCTGCTTCCAATGAGATTTCTTAACTGGCTGCAATGTCTCCTCTTCTGTTTCCCAGCTGCATGGAAATTGCACATGGAAGAAGCACTGACTTCTCTCCTGCTCCTAGTATTATTTTGTCTGTTCACAGGTAGCCGACATAGCAAAGGGCAAGGATGGTTCAAAGGCACGGAGGGCACTGGAGAAACCTACATCCAGTCTCCTACTCTACCATAAATTCACAGTCACTCTTAACAGGTCATGTAAGAAGGGATTTTCAAAGCATAACTTGGGCTTGCCCAGACGCCAAACAAGTAGGGAGGATAGTTTTAGAGCATAAGAAACTGTGAGAGTTCACACTTACTTGGAGTAACAAGGAGTTTAGTTCCAGGTCCAAATGTGAAAATTCCATACCCTAAACTATCCCACTGTGATACCAACCTCTACAAAGTGGTGGCTGGAGGGAGAGGAGTCTCTCCACTCATTCTGATTTCCTGGAGACAGGGAATATAATAGTTCCTTGAAAGAAGCACTGAGGAGACTTACTGTTTGTGTTGTTAAATAAAAAGGACCAAAAAACAATTCCTGGGGAAATATTTTGGGAATCATTCTTTGTTGGCACAGGATGGCAGGAATAAACAAAATGGCTAGGAATTATAGGATGGCAATAAACCAATCCCAGTATAGTTTTCTAAAGTGTTCAAGTGATTCAGGAGCTTGAGTCCAGTTCTCAAAAGTATTGTGGGCACTGAGTAATTGTACTGAGCAATGAACTGTTGAAAGTGTTTTAGAAGTCTAAACTCAAGGGTTTGAGGCAATGTTGCCCTTAGATTCTTAAAGTATTTTTAAAAACAAAGACTCTTATGCCAGTTTGGCACCTTGGTAAAATTTCATAGATTTTCATAAACATTAGGGCTGGAAGGGACCTCGGGAGATCATCGAGTCCAGCCCCTTGCCCAAAGGGCAGGAAGTCAGCTGGGGTCATAGGATCCCAGCAAGATAAGCATCCAATTTGCTCTTGAAGGTGTTCAGTGTAGGTGCTTGAACCACCTCCGCTGGCAGACTGTTCTAGACCTTGGGGGCTCGGACAGTAAAGAAATTCTTCCTTATGTCCAGCCTGAAACTTTAATACATATGAAGGTTAGAAAATACTGATTTGTTATCTCAAGCATGTTGGCAGAATCTTGGTACCTTCCCTCCATAGAGGTAGAAAGCTCCCATGCATCTATCTAGTTATAAAGGCACTCATTATTAGTTACCTACCTTTCTTTTTATTTGCCCTTTATTCACACTACCTATACCCATTCATGCCAAACTCCATCCATCCATCTTTTCATGTCTCCATCGACAGAATTATCTCCATGCTACAGAAACCATTGCCCTCTCCCTTGCCCACATGCCCTAAGCTCTGTGCATTTCATTTCATTATTGTTTTATACCCACCTGGCTTGACCATAAGTGATGTCCCTCTGCCAAATGTCACCTTGTATCCCCCACCACCAGACCTCACACAATACAGGAAGCTTTTGCAAGAACCTCTTTTGACAGCACTGGCCTCTGTTACAATTTTCCCCCTCAGAAAGAGTTTTGAGGCTTTTTCCCAACTGTTACAACCTCCCCCTGCCCTCCACCCACCCACCTAGTTTGAGTTCATTCTCATGGGAATTGGAGATGGAGAAGATGTCCCATCCCCAGGGTTTCTAGACCTCATCAGCCCACATGTGCAGTAGCCCATGAAGTGGGAAAACCATTTTTGTAGATGGGATAATATCAGAGATCTGTATGACATTTTCCAGCTTTGCCACAGCCTCTCAAACTCTTAGGCAAGCTACTTGGGCCGACATATTCAAAGCTGCATACAAAACTTGAATGCAAGTGTTCCCATTCAAACACAGCCTCTGCTGCTCAATAGCTAAAAGAAGCGGCTCGTTTTGTTATTAAAGGCATGCATACTGGTCACGCTCACCTGGGGTAACAAGGAGCTTAGTCCCAGTGCCAAACACAAGTGCCCGTTCTCCTGAGTTGTCACACTGTGACACAAGCCTCTACAAAATGGAAGTGACAGTCACTGCTGGCTCACTGTCACAGGTCACGAGAGTCCTGTCCTGGTGTGGACAGACTGCTGCCAGAGCCCCAGCAAGCCAGTTTACAGCATTTTGGGGTGCACCTATGTAACAATACAAAGTCTATGTCCTATCGGCCAGATACTTAAGTGTGATGTGATTCTACCCTAAGTCCCTGAAAAATCATTAATGCAAAACAGGGCCCTCCTCACTGCCTTTTGTCACATAGTTTTGTTCTAAGAGGGTAGTATATTATAAAAGTGGACATATTAATAGTTTTTTAGGAACTCAAGGAAGGTGCAATAAGATAAGACTTGGGCACTTGCCTCTGATTAGGTGCCTTTGATGTGAAATATGGCTTTTTCACCCTCTCATTCCTATAAATCTAATAAGTATGTGATAGTCAGAGGGTATTCTATCTACAAGCACAAGAGTTCTAAGGCATGACTGGATAAACTAGTGTATTCCTTGGCTAGGAACCCATGCTTCTATCTACCACCACCCTAATCCTGGTTCCCTGATGGCTTTCTCCTGAGACTCTATTGGATTGCTATCTATTGGATTGCTAAGTCTTAACTAGCCAACGATAGTGATGACCAAAAGCATTTGGCTGATTTAATGCCCTTTTGCCAGCTACTTGTAATTCCAGGTTCATAACAAAGACTCAGGTCTCATTATTCAGTAATTTCAGACTCTTTCA